>NW_026000005.1:28482697-28523175 GCF_001458135.2 Marmota marmota marmota | reverse complement strand
TTTTTTTTTTTTTTTTTGGTACTGGCTGTTAAACCTGTGGTCTAGCATATGTTTGGCAATTCTGCCACTGAGCTATATCCCCATCTCTTTATAAATTTTGAGATAACGTCTTATTGTGTCATTCAAGCTGGCCTCGATTTTGTAGCCCTTTTGCCTCCGCCTCTGAGTAGCTGAGATTATAGTCATGTACCACCATACCCAGCTTAATATATTACTTTTGGTGATGATATAACAACAGTAAGCTATAATGGAATGTCTAAAATACACAAGGAACTATTTTAAGCAATTTACATGTATTATTTCATTTAAAATTTACAAGACCTTAATTATTGGTAAGCATGAAATTCATTTTTACAAATAAGGGTATTAGGAATAAAGAGAAAGTACATTACCAGAGGTAAAAAATCTTAAAATAAGTTATAGTGTTTTCCTTATATGATAAATAGCTATAATATAAGGGAGAAAATAAACATAACAAGTATGATTATAGTGCTGTGGGACTTATGATGAAGGAAAAGTCCTGGAGATGCACTTGAATGTTTGCTTGAGGAATTAATTAATCAGATTATATTTAAAGTATTTCTCTAGGATTATAATTCAGTATAGAATATATATTTCTTGGGGCTATGGAAATAGCTCAGTGGTAAAGCACCTGCCTAGCATGCATGAGGTCCAGAGTTCAATCCCCATCACCACATAAAAAGCAAACAACAATAATAAAAAAAAAGATATTTAAAAAAATATATATTTTTTTCATTTCAGTAATGTCATGATAACATAGTATATGATACATCAGTGAAGAAAGGGTGTGGGAGGGAATTGTTTTCTAACAGTTCTAGTATGTAATCAAGATGAGGACAGAGTAATGTATAATAGTAACTCTGGAGGTAAATATTAAAATATAAGAAAATTACCAGAAAGATTTTATGTGGGGATAGAGATAAAAGCCACATATTCTCAAAGACCACTTCATGCTTTGAGCCTAATGATCACTTAGAATGTATGTTTTTGAAGAATAAGATGACCCTTGTGGTGCCTTTTCAAATCATATACTTGTGACAATTACCAAAATTCTTCCCCCACCTCTGCCCTGCACAAACACATACATAGACATAGGAAAATATTGGTCATTGGTTATGTTTTCAGTATCCCCCAAGTGATTAGAATTTTAATCCTTCTCTTCCCTTAGTTATTGATCTGCAATTTCCTAAAAAGGCTTAATTTATAGGAAATTTGACAAAATGAACCTTTTCACAGATTGACAATTTTTATTGGACATTGATGTTGAGATATTTTAAAGGAGTTGGAAATATAAGGTATTAGAGAAATTAGATCTCTAATAAGATATAGATTTGGAGTTATTTCAGTATCGATGACAATTAAATGTTAAAAAATTTTTAAATAAGATTTATTCTTTTCTCTTTTCTTTTTATTTTCTTCCCTCTCTCCTTCACTCTTTCCCTTCTTTCCTTTCACAAATAGTCAGACATCTAATATGTGCTTAGGATACACAGTGGTAAATAAAAACTTGCAGAGTTATCACATTTTTAGGGACTTCAGTTTAATGGGGATAAAAATTAAGCACATCATGACACATAAATAAATGCCATATTAATTCCAGCCAGGGAAATTTTAACATGGTATTTTCCTAGCTTAAAAATACATTGCTTCCCTAAAATTATAGGCTGCTTGATACTTGACGTATTGAAAATTATAGGCTGCTTTTGAAATTCTGTTTTCCCATAGAAATAATAATATGAAGAGTTCTCATGTAATCCCATAAAGTCCTATTTAACTATTGCTAAATATCTCTTTGTAACTTTGTTTTTGTGGGCAGATTCTTTCAATGTGGTGATATAGGAGACATGCTGAAGATAATGTTATTATATTGATTGGAATTAGACTGAAAGAAAAAGCTGAAAAGAAAAGGAATCAGTCTTTGAACAATATGATTAGTCCATCCACACCTAGGGTCTGCACATGAATAAAGACTAATACATTCTAGGTTATATCATGAGTTTATATTCTGATAAGGGAGAGAGAACATGTAAACCATTAGATGCAATATGATGTATTATGTCCAGGAATCCATGTTTTTAATAAGATGTAGAACTAACAGACTACTTAGTAAGGGTCAGAGAAAACATGAAGAGAAATAAGTGATATCTCAGTATGCATTGGAGGATAAATAGTACTTACTTGATGAACTGATATAAGTAGAGAGAGACATTCCTTTAAGGTTTGAAGGCATAAAAGAATACAATTTCAGGAATGGCAATACAGTATTCAAAGGAACTAAAATTGTGAGTCATACAGGAATGGGAGAGAAAGCTAGGAAAGTATGATTATGTAATGCCTCATAGGACATGGTTGTGATGTCTGCAGGAAGATGAATAGAAGTATAGACATAAAATTTCATACTTAGGGCCTATTCGATTTGAAGGAGCCATGTTCAAGAAGTTTCCTGATGGGAGTTGGGAAGAGGGGTGCACTCCTGTAATGTCAGTGACTCAGGAGGTTGAGGCAGGAGGGTCCCAAGTTCAAGGCCAACTTCAGCAACTTAGTAAGATCTTTATATAGCAATATAGCAAGATGCTGTCTCAAAAAAAAAAATAAATAAATAAAAGATATAAGCCAGTAGTGGTATAGTGCTCCTAGGTTCAATCCCCAGCACCAAAAAAAAAAAAAAAAAAAAAAAAAGTTACTCAATGGAAATTTTTTTCATCTATTTTTAAAATTTTTGAATTTGTTTTAATTAGTTATACATGACAGTAGAATGACAGTAAAATGCATTTATACACTTTGACATACATAAATTGGGTATAATTTCTAATTTTTCTGATTGTACATGCTATAGAATCACATCAGTCATACAGTCATATGAAATTTTATATTAAATTTAATATACTTACTTTTTTCCTCACTCATTCTTTTCAGGATCCTTCAGTTATAGTGATTTTCTAATCCTTTGAAGATCACCAGATAATCTTTCTGTTGTAGGGACAGACAAGCGAAGGCACCAAAGATGGCAGGAAACAGTTTTTTGGCTGCAGCCAGGTTCAGAGGGCACAGCTTTTACTGTAATCAATCAATCCCCTAAGTTAAGGTAGTTTCAGAATTTTATACCCAGCATGTAAGGGGAGGGGCTCAGAAGTTCACAGTCTGCAAAAGTTCGCATAAAAGCAGTTTTTTCGTTCACTGTTTTGGGCAACACCTGAGAAAGGGAGACTTCTTCTCCCCTTTCTTTCCTCTCCAACCAGCTGTTACCATGGAGCCCAATTGGTATCTTCTCTTATCTTAAAAATGTAGACATCTCTGTGAAGCCCAGCTCAAGGCCAGAGGCCTTGTTTGCATATTTCTACAAACTACTATACTGGATACATTTGTGAAAAACTAGTAAGGAGGTGTCTAGCACCTGGAGTGCTGATATTTTCCCGGCCAAGTAAAACAGGGCAATGGTTTATCTACATGGAACTCTTTTGCAGAGACTCTTTTGCTGACAGTCCCAAAGTCAGCCATGGTGAAGATTTCTGGAGAGGCCCAGTTAAGACTTTTCTGTGGAGAAAGGGGGTAACACTACATTTCCTCTTGATCATTTTCTTTAGTGGATATAATATCACATTCATTCTTAAAAAATATTTATTTTATTTCTTAGTTTTAGGTGGACATAATATCTTTATTTAACATTTATGTGGTTCTGAGGATCAAACCCAGTGCCTCATACATGCTAGGCAAGCACTCTACCACTGAGCCACAACCCCAGCCCCCACATTCATTTTTATAGTAAATACAGTTCTAAGAATACATCAAGCATAAAACAACTTGGAAATTTCCAAGAATATGAGTTCCCAGTTAAATTGATGACTGAGTTTTATATTTGAATCTAGAAAGTCTGATTCATAATCCTTTCACTTGAGAAAAGATTTTTTTTTTTTTTTGTGGTGCTGGAGATTGAACCCATAGCCTTTTGCATATGAGGCAAGTACTCTACCAACTGAGAGAAAGGATATTTTAATATTCTATATATCCTAGCAATACTAGGTAATTGGTGTTTAAATTTTTTTAAAAGCTTGATCATATGTTTTTATAATGCCTATAAATGATTTTAAGGAAAGAAATCTAACTTCCCAGTGATGGTTGATATGACCTTATGTTTCTCTTTATTTAGGTTAGATTTGTATCTAGCCCTTTGTTCTCTTAAAAATAGTATTACAAGGGCTGGGTTGAGCACTTGCTGAGCACATGTGAGGCACTGGATTTGATTCTCAACACCACATATAAATAAATAAAATAAAGGTCTATCAGAAACTAAAAAAAAAAAAATTTTAAATAGTATTATGAGGACTGGAGGTGTACTTTGGTGATAGAGAACTTGCCTCGCATGGACTAGGTCCTGGATTTAATTCCCAATTCAACAACAACAACAAAAATAACATTATGTTTATTTTTTAGAAAATACCAAACAAATATGCTATTGGAACACAATATTTGTTTTATTTTCATAGTTTCTCTTTAAATTTCTTAGGAATTAATCATGATGTTTAATTTTTTTATTTACAGTTTAGTTGACCTATTATGCTACATAGGGAAAACAATACTTTCTTTGCTCTTATAGCTTCTTGAGTTACTGTAAAAAAAATTAATTGAAAAATCGCTCTCACATTGTGTATTTTGGTGATTTAAAATTTTTCATTTAAATGTTTGCTTGAGATTAGCTTTGGTGGCTTTATGTGAATAAAAAAGATGTTCTTGAGGCTATTGTTTATTTTTCCACACCGGGTTTCTCTCCTCTCTCTCTCTTTCCATGTGATATAGAGGATCAAACTTAGGGGTGCTCTTCTGCTGAGCTATATCCTCTAGCCCTTTTAATTTTTCTAAATTTTGAGACAGGTTCTCTCTAAATTGCTAACGTTGATATTGACTTGAGATTCTCCTGCCTTGTCCTCCTGGGTCTCTGGATTTATAGGCCTAACACATAGTGTTTTCTCTTTGAGGACTTTGGGGGTGTTGGGCAGTGGGCAGTGGAAGGCCTAGCATTATTATCAGGAACTATTGTCTTTTCTAGAACAGTTGATTTGCTTTAATCTTACACTAGAGTTTTTACTTCTCTGTTATTATATGTAACTCGTTTTCTAAAAAGATTCCAGATCTTTGCTATTTATCTTATATCTATCATTAGATATTCTTCTAATATCTAGGATAGTCTAGTATCTAGAAATAAAGCATTCTTTACCTAATTTTTTTGAGTCTTGAACCCAGGGCACTCTACCACTGCATTTCATCTCCAGCACTTTTTCATTTTTTCAGACAGGGTCTCACTAAGTTGCTGAGGTTGTCCTTGAACTTGTGATCCTTCTTCCTTAGCCTCCTGGCGTAGCTGGGATTACTACAACTGATTTCTTTTCCTAAGTTTTTAGGAACAGACTCTTAATTCTTTATATTGTCCCCAAAAGATTTAATCTTTATCCCTTTCTATGTTCTTGGATCATCATGGCCAACAACATGTGGTGGGTCATCATGGACCTCTCATTTTTCACATGCTAAATTTTGTCTAGGTCAGTATTTTAAGGGAAAAAATAGATGATAGAGGTGAATATGTCTCCCTAATTGCATTTTAAAAACATCATTCTTATTGTGCTAATTATAGGAGCTCCTCTTCTTATATAAAGATATGTTCTGAAGGTTTGGAAACTGGGCTTTTGATATTCAAAATAGATTTTTCCATAGAAGTAATACAGTAAGTATGGCAATTATGAAATAAATCTGATCTGAAATAGAATGGCCCGTAATATAAACTACAATCAAACCAAAGGGAATTGTAATTAAATTGATATGATAATAAAAACTTGTGCTGCTTTTGCATGCAGGTGCTTATGGAAAACCTTGTGAGAGACTTAGAAAAATTTTAAATGAATACTTTTAGCTAGCTTTTGAGATTGATGATACTGTATCTATTGTATCTAGGTCCTGGATTTGATTCCCAACAAATTTGAGGAAACATATTCAAAAGAAGTTCTTGATAGTCATATTTTTGTATTCCAAGAAAATAGTCATTGAGATCAATGATTAGATCTCCTTTGTTGAAAAGTTGACATACAATCACTATATTACTTTTTAAAAAGTAACACGTTTGCTATTTTTACCAAACATCAATTGTAATGTGTTACTACAGAATAATAAATACTACAGGTATTTAGATCCCCCCTCTTTCCTTCAGTTCCTTACAATTCAGCAATATGGAAAACAGTAATGACAAACACCACAGGACAGTTTTAGGACAGTTAAGGAAATCTACATAAGGGGTATTTAGGTAATACTTCTGTAGCAGTATCAAATTCCTTGAGTGTGATAATGCTATTGTAATAATAAAGTAAAATGTCCTTGTTCTTATGTGATCCATGCTGACATATTTCGGAATAAAGTATCAAGACACCAGCAAACTTACTTTCAAGTGGTTCAGAATAATAAGTGTACTTTAAATAAAGCAAAGGAGGCAAGATGTTGACTAAAAAAAAAAAAACACATACGAGTTGAAAGACTGAGTATTTATTATTAACACAGCTACCCTATAAACAGCAAGAACTCCAATTGGACTTTTTCTCCAGGTGCATTCCAGCTCCCTGGGTTTATAGGACTGAAACATAGTGTTTTCTCTGTGAGGACCTTGGGGGTGTTGGGAAGT
Organism: Marmota marmota marmota; assembly: GCF_001458135.2. NCBI lineage: Eukaryota > Metazoa > Chordata > Mammalia > Rodentia > Sciuridae > Marmota > Marmota marmota. The sequence continues at coordinate 28,516,493 of NW_026000005.1, read as the reverse complement.
GGCCAGTGGGAGGCCTAGCATTATTATTAGGAACTATTGTCTTTTCTGGAACATATAATTAAAAACCTTATAAGCGTCTCTAGGATAGTTGAAGCCATATGTGTTAAATTAATTGCATACATTTTATTTTATTTGAATGATCCTTGGATATCTCAAACTTGAAGACTTTTAAGCTGATTGTGGGTTTTTTTAATGCATTTAAAATTTTTTTTAATTTATTCTTTTTGGATATACATGACAGTAGAGAGTATTTTGATGTACATACATGGAATATAACTTATTTTAATTAGGATCCCATTCTTATGGTTGTTTTTAGTTATATATGACAACAGAATCCATTTTGATATAATTATACAAGCATAGAATATATCTCATTCTAGTTAGAGTCCCATTCTTATGGATGTACACGGTGGTGGGATTCACTGTGTTGTTTTCATATAAGTACCTGGGAAAACTATGTCAGATTCATTCCACTGTCTTTCCTTTTCTTATCCCCCCATCTCTTCCCTCTATTCCCCATTGTTTAATCTATTGCACTTCTGTTCTTCCCCTCACTCCCAACCTGTTATTGTGGGTTCACTTCCCCCTATCAGAGAAAACATTAAGCCTTTGGTTTTTTTTTTTTTTTTGGAACTGGCTTACTTCACTTAGCATGTTCATCTCCAGATCCATCAATTTGCTGGCAAATGTCATAAAGTCATCCTTTATGGTTGAGTAATACTCCATTGTGTATGTATACCACATTTTATTTTTTAAAATTTTTTAAAATTTTAATTTGTTTTTATATATGACAAACAGTGGACTGCTTTACTTCATATTACACATATAGAGCACAATTTTTCATGTCTCTGGTTGTATACAAAGTATATTCACACCATTCGTGTCTTCCTACATGTACTTCGGGTAATGTTGTCCATTTCATTCCGCCATCATTTCTAACCCCATGGCCCCTCCCTTCCCCTTCCACCCCTTTGCCCTATCTAGAGGTTGTCTATTCCTCCCGTGCTCCCGCTCCCTACCCCACTATGAATCAGCCTCCTTATATCAGAGAAAACATTCGGCATTTGGTTTTTGGGGATTGGCTAACTTCACTTAGCATTATCTTCTCCCACTTCATCCATTTATCTGCAAATGCCATGATTTTATTCTCTTTTATTGCTGAATAATATTCCATTGTGTATATATACCACATTTTTTAATCCATTCATCTACTAAAGGGCATCTAGGTTGGTTCCACAATTTAGCTATTGATACCACATTTTCTTTATCCATTCATCTAATGAAGGGCAACTAGGCTGGGTTCCATAGCTTAGCTATTGTGAATTGAGCTGCTATAAATATTGTGGCTATGTCACTGTAGTATGCTGATTTTAACGTTTTTTGAGATGATTTGGACAAATGTGGTTCCATTCCATGTTTTTTGAGGAATTTCCATACTGTTTTCCAGAGTGGTTGTACCAATTTGTCGTCCCACTAGCAATGTGTGAGTGTATCCATTTCCCCACATCCTTGCCAATATTTAGTTACTTGGAGTCTTGATAACTGTCATTCTGATTGGACTGAGTTGGAATCTCAGTGTAGTTTTAATTTGCATTTCTCTAATTCCTAGATATGTTGAACATTTTTTCATATATTAATCGATTGTATTTCTTCTTCTGTGAAGTGTCTATTCAATTCCTTTGCCCATTCATTGATTAGATTATTTAGTTTTTCTTTTGGTGTTAAGTTTTTGAGTTCTTTATATATCCTGGAAATTAATGCTCTGAGGAATTGCACACAGTTTAAATAAGCCAATTTTTAAAGAGTTAAGCTGTGTTTTCAAGTGTATGTTTTGTGATTCCCAAGGGATAATATATTGTTTAGTTTCACGTGTGCTGTAGTATTAAAGGTGATTTTAGTAATCAGTTTGTTTCAATTTCAACTCTTTTCATTGCTCTTTGTCTAGGGAATAGTGATCCTAGAAGAATGTCAGCTTCCAAATGACATTTTGAAAAAACAAATACAATTTGCTGAACAAGCAGCTTCATTAAATACTACAGGGAATCCTCAGGTTCCCCAAGGGAATCAAGATCCTTTACCAGAACAGGATTTTGAGATGTCACCAAGCAGCCCTACCCTACTTCTTCGAAACATAGAAAAACAGGTAAAATCAGAATAAAGCATCTGTGGTATGAAATAACTTTCACCAATTTTATAAATTACTCAAATAAATATTATTATATATGTATCTGCCTGGGATATGGATTACTAAAATTTGACTATTTGCTGGGTGCAGTGATGCGTGTTTGTAATCCTTGTGATTCAGAAAGCTGAGGCAGGGGGATTATAAGTTCAAAGCCAGCCTCAGCAACTTAGTAAGACCCTTAGCAACTTAACCAGATCTTTCTAAAAAATTAAAGACTGGGAATATAGCTCAGTGATAAAGCATCCCTAGTTTCAATCCCTAGTACCACAAAAATTAATTAGTCAATTTAATAAATAAATAAAACTAGCAAATTTACATTACACCCAATCAAAATATTTACTCTATGACTTGTCTTTATTTTAATATTGATATTCTTTAAATTATTTCGATTTTAATTAGAACATAGCTTTAAAGTAATCATTCATCTATTCTAGGGCTTGGAAAATCCTTTTTCTAACAAAATTGCTTATTACTAGACTTTTTTCAGTGGAAAAGAACAGGGATATTTGTTACAAGTAGTTGGTAAATCTGAAAAGTTGACCAAATTTATTGTTCAGGAATTTAGTGAAAGATAATATTGGAATATGAGTGTCTTTACTTATGAGTGTCTTTATAAAGAATGAGTATTCAAATGGAAAGTCAGAAAAGCCTCTAACAAATTACTCTGATTCCAAAACTTTCTCTGGTATCTAAATTCTATTGTAAATGACTTCAGAAGTTTGATTATTCTGACATATCTACCTTATATCTATCCTTTGCAACTGGACAGATCTGTCAGAGCATAATCATTCTTAACCACTGCTGCATGTTACACTGTTCCTCTAGGAAATAATATGGATTCATATCTGCCTACATCTAATTTTCCTGTTGTTTTTTTTTAACATACACTGTGAAATAATTTAGTGATTGGTTCCTGGTAAACCAAAATACAATATATATTTTCCTATATATTTCTCCTATTTTTTAGGTCTGTAATTGCCTACAGTTTTCCTTAGTTGAAATATATAATCAAACCACTTAGCCGGGCATGGTGGCGCATGCCTGTAATCCTAGCGGCTTGGGAGGCTAAGGCAGGAGGATCGTGAGTTCAAAGCCAGCCTCAACAACTTAGTAAGGCCCTAAGCAACTCAGTGAGACCCTGTCTCTAAATAAAAATATAAAAAAAGGAGTGGGGATGTGACTCAGTGGTTAAGCACCCTGGGTTCAATCCTTAGTACCGAAACAAACAAATAAAAAATAACAACAAAAAAACAAACCACTTTTATAAATATTTTGTAATTCAGAAGGCTGTTTAGTAATTTATCTGATATTAAATTGGAATGCCTGAAATTTGGATCCTACCTCCATTTTTTAACACCTTCATGATACTTGTTCAAACTACTTAGTCTTTCTTTCCTATAATTTCATCATCTATATTTAGTATTAATAGTGATATCAGTAGTTCTAATATCTACTTAGAAGATTAGTTTTAAAGATTAGAACTATTCTAAATTTGTTGCCTAGTGTAGTACCTGGCATATAGTGGACAATAAAGTATATCTATCATTTTTTATTATTAATGGGGTTGTCTTAAGGAAGATTATAGATATTATTAGCTGATTTCAAATGTTCTAGAGGATGAGATTGGTAGACAAAGGAATTGTAATAAAAAGGATATGGAAAACAATGAATAATTAAAAATGTAAATCGTCTGGGCTCATTGGTACATGCCTGTAATCTCAGCTACTCAGGGGACTGAGGAGGATCACAAGTTCGAGATTGGCTTGGGTAATTTAGTGAGACTCTGCCTCAAAATAAAAAATAAAAAGGGCTTGGTATGTAGCTTAGTTGTAGAAAGCCCATGGATTTAATCCCCAATATTGCCAAAGGGGGAAAAAAGTAAAAAAATCATTGTAGCATGAATCATCTTCCTAGATTAAGAGATTTCTTAAAATATAAACAATTACAGGGTTGGGGTGGTAGCTCAGTGGTAGAGCACTTGCCTTGCATGCATAATGCACTGGGTTCAATCCTCAGCACCACATAAAATAAATGAATAAAATCAATAAAGATATTGTATCCACCTACAACTTAAAAAAAATAAGCGATTACATGTTTGAGGAGAAGTTTAAGTATTAAATAGGAATATAGACCTGGAAGTTAACTCACATCCCTTGCTTAACACTATTAAAGGATTGACTGTTTTCTTGCAGAGTGCACAGTTAACTGAAATCATCAACAGTTTGATTGCCCCTCTCAACTTGTCTCCAACTTCATCACCACTCTCCTCTAAATCCTGCAGCCATAAATGTCTGGCTAATGGCATTTCTAGGAGGTAGGTATCAGTGTGATAATTATGCTTCTAAATTTGGTTTTACACATTTAATTTTATTTTGATTATGTTGATCCAAAAGTATTATAGCTATATTTTAAGAACTACTAGAGTGTAATTAGTAGACCATAGATACAGTTTTAGGTAACAACAAAGTAATATAATTAAGATAAATATAAACTTTGGAATGAGAGAGAAATGTTTCTAGAAAATCATTTGTTTCTAAAAAAGCTTGCCAGTGATAACATTTGCTATAGAAGTTTTGTCTTATTTTCCACACCTTCCATTTTGTACCTTTTGTATTCTTAAGCACCATGCTACTTTTGCAGTACATGTTGAGGAAATAAAGATCATACATATAGGTTGGGCATAGAAGATTGGAAGATATGGACAAATTTCGGCTTAAATTTTTGTCAATTTTTTTATATCTTAACTTCTGTAAGTGATTTTTTCTGAATGTAATTAACAAAATAACTTTTATAATCATTAGCAACTTATTTTTATGTTTTATGAGCAAAAATATGTATCCTATGAAATCCTTTCTTAAGAAGAGCATTTGTTCTGTTTTATTTTATTTACTTTTCTTTCTGAATTTTCCTTCTAAAGATGCAAGTAGAAGGCATATTAATGGAATATCATTTGTGAACACTAATTTTTTTCAAATAAAATTCTAATCTTATTTAAATTTTATCTAATTTAATTACCATAGAGGAATAAGTATGATTTTATATTAGCAAATATTCTATTAATAATTGTATGATTTATTATTTTAAAAACTTTTGACCCCCTCCCCTGTGGTAGACTCCTTATGTTCCCCCATGCCACAAGACCAGGGGTCCCAGGGCTGCCACTGTGAGTCAAGGAGGAGGAGAGGCCAGGGCTGCAAAGTCTAGTGTAGAGTGTGTGCTGATCAATGAGAGGAGGCTTAGATGAGCCCCTACTGACTTGAAAGAGATGAGAGAGCGAGATAGTGAGATAGGCAGAGCTAGAGCGAGTGTGTGTGTGTGTGTGTGTGTGTGTGAGAGAGAGAGAGAGAGAGAGAGAGAGAATGCCATAGAGAGAAAGAGAATGCCATAGAGAGAAAGAGACAGACAGACAGAGACAGAGACACACCCACACCACAGATTGCAGAGAGAAAATGGAAGGCTCTTCTCCTGGGTTCCAGAAGCTGCTTCCATGAGGATGCCCTTCAGCCCCTGGTTCCAGGTGAAGAAGGGGGATCCCACCCTGTTTGCCAGGGATGGGGAAAGATCAGGTCAGAAAACCCATGTCTGTCTGCTACAATGCCAGGTGAAATGAAGACAGCTTGGGGGAGGCCAAGGAGCGAGCATTCCTCTATTCCCCTCTGACTAGGTGGACCAAGTCCCTGCACTGCTGACTGAGTGACTAAGATGGTGCTGACCTCTTCTGGACTTTCCTGGAGGGGAAGAAATGTATGGAGACCTCAGACTTCTGGTTTGCTTTGAGTGGATTCAGGCAGATGAACTTTAAGGATATGAAAACTTGAGAGTAGCCAAAGTGATCTACAAGAGGTACATCGAAAACAACAGCATTGTCTCCAAGCAACTGAAACCTGCCACCAAGTCCTCCATAAGAGATGATATCAAGAACCAACAAATTGACTCCATCATGTTGACCAGGCGCAGACTGAGATCCATTTGGCGATGGAGGAAAAATGCCTACCACATGTTTTTGACTTTTAATATATACCTTGAAATGTGAGGAGTCGGGGAGAGAACACAGCTTACCTGAGTAATGCCGAACTCAGGAGTCTAAAGGTCTTGCATGGCTGCCTCCCTACCTTGAACAAAGAAAGGAAATGGACTTGTGCTGACTTCAAGTGCAAACTTTCTCCCAGAATGATTGGATTGTCCAACAAAATTCAGAGGTCCACAATGATTGTGCGGTCCACAGAACTGCCTGAAAATGGATGCAGGTCCCTCAAGAGGAGTGATCCTATCAATCCATACCACATGGGTTCTGGCTGTGTCTTTGTACTGTACAAGCCACCAGCACTAGTGACAGTGAGATACCCAGTGATGCGCTGACATATGATTCCATGTCCTTGAAGGACAGTAGCTTAGAATGGAATCCCTCTTTATCCCGTGAGTTGTAAGAAACAGCTCCAGAGAGAAATGCTTTATACTGCCAAGGCCAATGGCCAAGTGTCCCTACTTCATTTCCCAAGAACCCACTGCCTGCCCAAGGAGATGATGCCCACTATCTTTGTGGTCCAGTTCATCTGGAGGCTGGAGAAGCTGAAGTTGGAGCTGGAGAACTTGGCAGATCACAAGGACAAAGAGAAGGAGGCACTGAGCTCGCGGGAGCGGGTTATAGGCAGGTACAAGGAAGACTGTCAGATGATTACAGATGATCACCTCTCCAGAGTCCTCAAGATTCCTGGCTGCCAGTCACCCAGCTTGGGCTACAACAGCCCATGCTCCTGCTTCCTGGACCACCACCATCATCAGTACCACTTCCTCCTTCCATCCAGGGGCAAGCTCCCTTCCCCACCTCCTGCGGCTGCTTACACACTGGTCAGAAGCTATGACTTCACAAAAAAAAAAGACTATCACTATTTAAGACACCATGCCATCCCTAAGATCAAGGAGGAGATAGAGGAGGGGGAGACACTGAAGGTAACACTGCTTCTGCCCTGGGGGCACTGAGTATTACTAGTACTCGAAATGTAAGAGCCACCCCAAGGCTCCAGAGTCCATGCCCAGGGAGCAGTTTTGTGGCAACAGAGACAGTACCTTGCTCAAATGAACCAGGACAAGGCACAGAGCTGGGGCTTGGCCCTGATGGCCAGGAGAGGAGGGGCCCCTAGCAGAGCTAGGGCCCTGCAACTTCCTAGGGAGGAAGGAGACAGATCGCAGGATGTCTGGTGGTAGATGCTAGAGAGTGGTAGAGCAAGCCCAAGCCACATAGTGCCCATGTTGCCCTATATTGAGGGCTCAAGCTTCCCTTGATTTTTGAAGGGGGTTTATGTATAAATATAATTTATGCCTTTTTACTACAGTCTTGTACTCAATGACTTTTGTCATGGTTTTACTTATACTGTAAATTATGCAGCTGAGCATGGTGGTGCATGCCTATAATCCCAGTGGCTCAAGAGACTGAGACAGGAAGATTGAGGGTTTGAAGCCAGGCTCAGCAACAGTGAGGCACTAAGTGAGACCCTGACTCTAAATAAAATACAAAACAGGGCTGCAGATATGGCTCAGAGGTTGAGTGTCCCTGAGTTCAATTGGAGTACTAGGGTACTGGGATACCAAAAAAATTTAAATATATAGTGATATATATATATTGTGATATATATATATATTAGATATATAGTGATATGCATTATAAAGAGTTCATTTAAGGAAAGTTACTTAGTATAATAATTGTTGTATAAGAGATGTAGCCTTTATTAAAATTTTATATTTTTCAAAACAAAATTTTTTGATGGAGCATTAAATGAAGAAATTACCTTGGTAAAAATCAGGCTAAGTAGGCTTCACAGTCTTTATAGGTGGGTATAAACCAAATCTTAAAATTTTTAAAATGCCACTACTTGATTTTTATTTCTAGTATTTTTTTTCTTTGTGGTACTGAGGATTGAACTCAGGGTTTGTGCATATTAGGCAAGAAGTCTACCATTGAGCTAAACCCTCAGCCTGGTTATTTTGAAAGACTGACTTTCAATACTTATATGGTTTTATTTTTGTTGGGTTATTTATCCATTATTTCATTATGGAAATGGTTCTTTTATTGTTTGTTTTTCTCTTTTTCATTTTTTGTTGACTTTATATGCATCCTTGCATCACTGAGTATTTACTTTGAAAGTAAATATTCTTACATATTGTATAGGGCAACTATGATAAGGTCGTTTGTAAGAATTCTAATTAGAAGAGTCATAAAGTAGATAACTGATTTACAAGTTGAGTCATAAAAAGGAATATGAATATTGTGATTTGAGGCTAAGATCTTTATATGTTTTGTTTACCCAATCAGGTACTTCTCTATTATACATGTGAATACTTGTGCATGTGTAATTATGTGTATTTTCTTTTTATGTTACATTGGCCTTCCATCGGTATGTGTTACACATCTTTGGATTCAACCAACCCTAATCAAAATTATTCATAAAAGTATTCATCTGCATTGAACCTGTACAAATCGTTTTTCATGTCATTATTCCCTAAAATATATTTACCCGACCATTTACATAGTTTTTATATTAATTAATAATATAGAGATGATTTAAAGTATATGGGAAGATATACATAGGTTCTATATGAATACTACATCATATTATATAAGGGACTTAAATGTCTGTGAATTTTGATGTCTACAGGGGTCCCAGAATCAATCCCCCAATGATTCCAAGGAATAACTGTACTTGCCTATAATTTTGGTCATTCATTCACAAAAAATTTATTAATTATTTGATATATACCATGTAGCCAAAGTTGTAGAGATATAAATATGAAGAATACAAAGTCTGCATTTATAGTTAACTCAGTCTTATGGGTAAAACACATAACACTTAAAATATCATGTAATAATAGAATTCTGTATGGTTATTTGAATATTTGATAATAGCTGTCACAGTTGTAAAATATAACTCATGAAAATACATAAATCCAAATGAAAGAAATGTAAAATTAGCTATGCTTAACTAAATCATATATGTTCAATTGTGTCTACTTAGAGTTCAAAGTGTTTTGTTGATAAAATCTCATAATTGCCAGTAAATGCTGGTAACTGCCTTTTCCCTGATGTCAGTTAGTTGTTCCTGTAAACTCATTGAATAATTTACTTTTGAAAGTTTCAAACTCTATGAAAATGTTTTGTTTGGTAGACTTACAAGCAGATAAAAATTTTGTTCGTTAAGTTTTTGAAGTGTGCCAATATGTAAATGTTTGACAGTATTTTTTTAATACTTTTTCAATCTGCTACCTATATAATATGCATTTAAAAATATCTCTTCATATTTGTTGCCAAAATCATATTTTCCTTGAAATTCATTAAAATGTTTCATAAAGAGTTCACTACTTATGATAATATATACTGACATCTATAAATCTGTTTTACCTGGAACATAGAAACTGATATATATTGCAGTTAAAAGGGTAAGAAACTGAAAGGAAAGTAAAACATTTTGAAGGAAATGTGGTTTGTTGTGTCATGTCAGTTATGAGTTAAGACCTTAGAGTAACTCAGTAGTATAGTGGAGAAAGAGATATGAGTGGGTTAATAGCCTGTAATCCCAGTGATTCAGGAGGCTGATTCAGGGGGATCACAAGTTTGAGGGCAGTCTTGGTAACTTCTGAAACATTGTGTCAAAATACAAAGGGCTGGGATGTAGCTATGTAGCTCATGAGTAAAGCGCTCCTGGGTTCAATCCCTAGCACTACCACCACCACCACACACACACACACACACACACACACACACACACACACACACACACGTTACTAATAAGGTTAATAAGAGAATAGAGATGATGTACAGATGGGGAGTCAAAATTATATTTCAAGATTGTTGACTGTAAAGGCTATGATAAAATGGACATATACAAACTTTAAGCATCTTTATTGAAAGAATCTACATGTCGGAAATATAGAAAAAAATACTTGCTCACAAAGTTATGAAGGAGAAAATATACTTGTTCTTTTTCAATACTAGGGATTGAATCCAGGTCCTTACTCATGCTAGGCAGGTAATCTAACACTGAGATACACCCCTTAGCCATACACTTGTTCTTTAAGAATATCATGAAAGAGCTGAGATGGATGTTGAAGCAGTTATTTGTGAAATGATTATAGTCAAACGGGAAAAGGAGCTTAAGGAGTCAGTTGAAGATTTGGATAGACATTCACAAATGAAATGTGCCTTCTGCCTCCTTCCTCTCTCTCCCTTCCTCCTACAATTCAGGAAACCAAACACAGGTTTCTAATTAGGATTATTGATAAGAAAATTAAAAAGTACAGTACAGCTACCCCTAGAAATAGAGGAAATGGGAAAAAGCACAGGTAAATGAAACATTTAAAAGCAACCAGTTTTGGGAGAAAGACTTGATCTTAATTGAAGTCATATTTACTTTTATAATATATATTTGTTTTATGTGATCTTAAAAATCATATTGTACCCAAATATTTATATTCTTTGTTCTAAAACATTTATTAGGTCTTAAACCACATTTGACAGTAATGCTATTTATTCTAACCCAACTTCTACAATTATATATCATCTTAAAATGTATATTAAAATGCAGTGTGACACTAAATAGATCATTTGCCAGGAATTTAAATTTAGGTTTTTCTTACAGATATTGCAAGATAGCATTTGATTTTGTGAGGAGTAAATGAGAAAGCATATATCAGGCACATAAGAAAGAGCCTAATGTTAGCCATTGATATTTTTATATTGATAATTCAGGCTCATTGCCACAACCATATTCTCAAGGACAATTGAGGTAAATAGTTATATGTCTATAAAATAATTCACTTAACAAATTATATTGATAATTCAGCTCATTGCCACAACCACATTCTCAAGGACAATTGAGGTAAATAGTTATATCTATAAAATAATTCACTTAACAAATACAATAGTAAGCCAGGCTTTGGATTGTGCACTGGTATATGATGTTGAACCAAAGAGATGTGGTCTCTATCCTGGTGCTATAAGGTCTAGTTGTGGAAAAAATGATACTATTTGTTTTAGTTTGTTTCTTTGCCACTGTGACCAAAGACCTGAAAAGAACAATTTTAAGGAGGATAAGTTTATTAGGGGCTCATAATTTCAGAGGTCTCAGTTCATAGACAGTTGGCTCCATTCCTCAGGCCTGAAGAGGCATCATAGCGGAAGTGCATGTCAGAGGAAAGCAACTGGGGACATGGTACCATGAAGCAGAGAGAGCAGCTCCACTCTCCAGAGACAAAATATATGCCCCCCAATGACCCACATCCTCCAGCCATACTCTACCCAATTACAGTTACCACTTAGTCTCTATCAGGGTATTAATGTACTAATTAAGTTAAGGTTCTCATAGCTCAATCATTTCACCTCTAAACTTTCTTGTATTGTCTTATACATGAGTCTTTGGGAGACACCTCATACCCAAACCATTACACTATGTAAATAATCACACAAACCATGTGAGGTGGTGCATGCCTGTGAACACAAGAGGATCACAAATTTGAGGCCAGCTTTGTCAACTTAACAAGACCCTGTCTCAAAGTAAAATAAAGAGGACTGGTGATGTAGCTCAGAGATAGATCCCCTCTGGGTTCAATCCCCAGTGCTATAAATAAATAAATAATCACATAAATAATTGTTTAATTTTAAATCCTGATCACATGCTATAAAGAAAGTTTTCATTGTTAAGAATATAACTTGTAAAATAAATCACAGTTCACTCCCAACTTAGCCAATTATTAGCATTCTAATCTTGCACAATTGTCTGAATCACAGAAAGAGAACAATCTTTGAATGGTTGTAAGGGCCAGATAAGATTTTTTAAAAATCTGGCCAGGCATAGCACATGAGTATAATAGTGATTCTGGAGGCTGAGGCAAGAGAATTGCAAGTTCAAGCGAGCCTTAACAACTTAGTAAGAACATGTCTCAAAAAAAAAGGACTGGGTATGTATTTCAGTGATAAATTACCCTTGGGTTCAATCCCCAGTACCAAAACAAGATAAAATAGAAGTGATTTTATTTTGTGAATGTTTTATTTGTTTATTATCTGTCTTCCTGGACTCAAATGTAATAACCTTTATGAGAGTGGGGATTTTTTTGTTCTAACACATTAAACTATTATTTATATTGGCACCCGAAACAGTAACAGACATATTACGTACATGAACAATTATTAAATGAATATCTGTGTTAGTCAGCTTTCTATCACTATAACAAAATACCTGAGGTAATCAACTATAAAGAGAAGAGTTTTATTTTGGCTCACTGTTTAGGCATTCCAATCTCTGATCAGTTGTTCCCCTTGGTTTTGGGTCTGTAGCAAGGCAGTATATCTGGTAGGAGCATATGGAGGATCAAAGTAGTTTACTTCATCAGAAGTCAGGGAACAGAGAGGAAGAAGCGGGCAGGGTCTCACAGTTCCCTTTGAGGAATACCTACAATGCCTAAAGGACCTCTCAGTAGGTCCCACCTCTTAAAGGTTCTACCACCTCCCACTTGTGCCACCTTGGGGATTAAGCCTTTAATACATGGATTTGGGGGAACTTTTAAGATCCAAGCTGTAGCAATGTGCTGTGTCATGTCTTGCAGATAATTGGAATTCATAAAAAATATTTTGCACTTACTTGTTTTTACTCACTGATGATCAGATTGTTATTTTAGTCATCGTTCTAATAACTGCCTCCTGCAGTTTTGCTTCTCTTCATTTAATTTACCCTGGATTAGAAAATCAGATAACCAAAGTGGTAGAAATATCTATATAGTAATAAAAGACTTTTATATTGAGAAAGCACTTTAAAAATAACAGGAGTGAATTTTCATGTATGGACTTATCAAGATCTCTTTTGGTTATTTATTTGTAATTTTAGCCATTTTCTGTGTATTTGAGTTGGCAGATAAGTAACCTCATAAGTCAAATGTTTTAGTTTTAATAAAGCACATTCATTCTAACTTTATATCACATTATAGGATTTGTATATATTATTAGAAGAAATTTAAAGTTGGGTACTGATTCTGTGTGCTAATTTTCTGGACCATCTAGAACTTATTATTTGTTATAATTAAAAAAATACTTAAGATCTTTTTGTAATATACTGTTTATCTGTTCTCTCACTATCTTTGAAATAATTTCACCTAGTTAATCATTTTCTGGGGTTACTGTTTGCATACTTGTTATTCATTGATTCCTAAGCCTCCCATCTCCTTTTTAATGGCAGTACCTAGCAGAAAAATGTTATAGACTTGTTTTTTTTTAAGTTTTGTAAATCTTGGCAGCAGATTTTGTAATGAGTCACTAGACACTGAGCAACTAAAATTGAGTTTTCAAACAAATGAGGCATTACATTCTATCAGCATAGAGATAGTTATTCTGACATGAAGATAAAATATTGTAAATGGATTCTTGTTTACCCCATGGGGCATTAGGTCTTAGAAAGTGAATTTCTACTTGAAATAATGTCTGGATTTTTGTTGTTTTTGTCTTAATGAGTCCTAGAATGTACTATGAAATTAAATTCCAATGAATCATTGCCATACTATTTATTTTCACTAATGGTAATTATCTCACATGAAATGCAACCAGTCTAATTGGATATCATAATAGAAAAACTACAGTTAAACTGTCAGACTAATCACATATAAAGCGATTCTTTTACCCTTAGAATAGTTTTAATAGTCACTTCTCAATTATTAAAACAAATGGTTTTGCTAGGAATATATTCCAATGTTTTCAATGTAATTTGGATTCCTATGAATGACATTAATTATTATATTAGCTCAATATATGACATCAGTAGGGAAATGAAACTTCCCTGGCTGTGTTTTTAAAGTAATGCCAGTAGTAATTTTATTTTTGGTAAAATTCTTACTTTCCCGTCTTAGCTCTAATAATGTATGTTTAAAACATAATATTATTTGTGGGAAATGTTTTAATAAATTGTGGTTCAACCACTGGATGAAATATCATGTAACTGTTAACAAATTATGTGGATAGAATATTTGTAATCAAATGGGAACATGTTTATTTTGGAATATTAAGTAGGAAAATTCAGGTTCCAATATTATAGTACAATGTGATTGAAAGGAAAGCGGGTAAGCAAGAAATGAAAGACAGAAATCAGGTAGAGATACGAGTTTATTTGTCAGAGCTGACAAATAAAGGCACATCTCTCCATAGATGGAGAAAGGCGAAACATGGTTGGGGTTTGAGACTTTTATGGGCCAGGATCAGGGATCAAAGCTGGGTAGGTCCTGATACAGGTGGTTAAGGGTGGGGTTGGTATGAGGGAGTGGTGACAGGCCTCTGAGAGGGAAAGAATGCAGGTGGTGAAGGGTTGGGTTGGTATGAGGGAGTGGTGAGCCCTTCTCACCACTTGGACAGGAAAGGGAAATTTTTCTTAAAATGGCAGCTGTCCCTTAAGATGGCCGCCAGATGCTAAGCAAGGACCTTAGAGTCATTTCTTAGAAATATATTTGAAGGATATAAATCAAGATTTTAAATCAAGCTTCTGCTAAGAAGGTAGGATTTTGAAAAATACTTTAGCTTTTATTTTTTTCCAATTTTTTATATTTCCAAATTTTCCTTAAAATGAAAAATTTTAATTATTCTGGGAATGACCCAAATCAAATAGAAATGTCTGACATACTGAGTTTCAATTATCATGTAGAAAAGTATGGCTATCATAGTTGCTTCCTGATTTCTTTGCCTTTTAAAAGTCCCACTTGAAGATAAGAGATAGAGGTGAGAGTGCAAGTAGCACTGTAATAATCAGTTTCTTTTTCTCTCTAGTTTTTATTATGGAAATATTTAGACAAGTATAAAGCATAGTAAAATTAATCTACCTATTCCCAGATTTAACAATTCTCAAGATTTTGCAAACTCTTTTCAGTGATTTCTCTTCCTGACATGGCTTTTTTCACCCTAGGAATCTTGTAAAGCAAATTTTAGTGATTATTGTTGTAACTGTGAAGAGTTTTGTATATTCACTTGATGAGCCTTTTTAAAAACATCTACTACTTTATTATCACATTTAATACTATTTATCATAATTTGTTTACTATCATGTAATGCTCTAGCCACATTTAATTTTCTATAATTGTCCTCAGAATCATCTTTTATCTTTAATTTATTAGAATCCAAACAAAATACATAAATTATGTTGGTTATTATGTCTCCTCACTCTTTTTTATTCTCAGAAACTATTTTTAAAATGCCCTAGAGATTCTGATACAAAACAAGAGTATATTTTTAAAATAATACTTTTTGTTTTATTATAAAAATAGCATTTTTTTCCCTATGAAAACTGGAAAATTTGAAATTACTAAAAAGAAATCATTTATATCGCTTAGGGTATATTTATGTCACCTTTTTTAGATATTATTTTCATAGTTGAGATGTATTAATAGTTTTATATCTTAGTGGACATTATATCTTAAACATAACATTCTTTCAATTTTAGTGATTATTAAGGCATAACTTAAGTTTTTAGAGCCTATCTTATTTATTTATTATTTATTTTTATTTTTTGGTACTGGGGATTAAACACAGGGACACTTAACCAATAAGACACATCTTCAGCCATTTTTTTAAAATTATTTTTTAAATTTTGAGACAGTGTCTTGCCAAATTGCTTAGGGTGGTTCCTAAGTGATTGAAGCTGGCCTTGAACTTGCTGTCCTCCTGCCTCAGCTTCCAAATTGATGGGATTACAGCGGGTCTGCACTGTATCTAATGTAGAATATATTTTTACAATGTACTTCAGTACTTTCTTATTGCTGAAGTTGAAGAGACTTATATTTTGGAGAAAGGGGTGTAGTTCCTTTACTTTAATACCAGAGTGGAGAAATGGTTCAGGCCCTATTTTCTCTCTACTAGGTAATGGATATCTGAATCTTGATCTTTTGGTCATTTGAGAGGGTTTATTTTTGTCAGTTGGAAGACAAGTCAGGTCCTTGTTTTACATTTGCTTTTTAAAGATTTGTTTACTGCCGTCCTGAATGCCATTTGGATATCAGAGTATGTGATGTGTTCATATCAAGGGAAAAAAAGTGGTAGTAAATTCAACTATTGGAAGGATTTGGGGCAGTAGGAAAGTGGGGAAAATTTGCTGTCTTCTTAAGCTACTATAGGTTGAAACAAGTTGAATTCATGAAAGAATTCCAAATAATTAAAAAATTAGGACTTTAAATAGAGATCCCAAGGCATTCAAAATCTGATTCTTAGGTGTGCATGTTTATGGATGTATTAATTTCCTAGGGATGCTATAAAAAATTACCACCAACTATATGGCTTAAAATAGCATTCTTTTATAGTTCTAGAGGCTGGAAGTTAAAAATCAAGGTATCAGGCTAGTACCTGATGCTTCCTGTGAAGTTTCTAGGGAAGAATACTTTCTTACCTCTTCCTAGCTTCTGTTAGTTTCAGGAAGCCCTTGCCTTTTGCTTCTGGAATATAAACACATAATTCCAAACTCTGCCTCTCCCTGTCTCCCTGTTTCTGTGTGATTGGATTTAGGGATTCATGACATTCAGTGTGTCTTCATCTTAACCAGTAATATAGGTGAAGACTCTATTTATAACTTAAGTTCTGATTGTGGAGGTTTAGATAGAACTGAACATTAGGGAAACACTATTCAACCCAATGCAGCAAGTGTGGGTGTCTGCATATATTTGGGGGGTGGAATTCGAAGGTTATCATAATCTCCTTGAGAAGGCACATTCCATTTCTCTTTGCTAATGTTTATTTCTGCTTTTTCCTAAGTGTGTTTAATATGTAAACAGTGTTAATATGGGTGAAATGTTAAAAAAAAAAACCACTGGGTTAACACAACACTTTAAAATTTTATGTTGAATATTATTTTCTGCACTTCCTTAAACTTAATTTCCTTGGATACACAGTGTATTTTAAGGCAAAGAGCTGCATACATGGGTCATATAGGGGCAGGAAAGGAGGAATGAGATTTGTTATTGTAGTATGTTCTTATATTGGCCTGTCTTTCATAGCTCTTAAAATAGTCATTGTTCTGGTACATGAGGGTAATACGTTATGACCTTCTTACCTCAAGTACTGTCTTTTGAGTGTATCTTAAGGATACTGGTGGTTTAGACTGTTATGGTTCTTATTTTTCTATGAATGACAGTGAACATTGAATGTGGCTTAATACATGTCTTAGTGTCCAAAATTCCAAAGGCATTTTTTATCATATATTGTTAAATATTTCAAAGCAGTCATCTACAATGATGTAGTATTTCTGATTGCTCTAGAAATGCATCCTTACAAAATGAGCATTAAAACATTAAAAATGGAATATGTAACCTTCTTTCTCAATAATAGGGTTCTGTGTTTTTTAGACATTCAAAATAAGAAAAAAAATAACTATAAATTGCCTATTTAATTATTTTGCCTTCTCCTTCCTGACTGCTTTTTATCTTCTCTTAGAATTTACCGTAGCTAAGGAAGCAAGTAGACAGGTGTGTACCAGTGGATTTTCATGTTCATCTAAAATGTTTCCTTTTTTTAATTAAAAAAAGTTATCCACCCTAAAGAAACAATATATAAAAATACAAGAACTTGTATATACATGCTTTATGAAAAAATTTTCCAAGTTTTAATTTAGTAAAAATATATAAAGAACCCAATATGGTGGCACATGCCTGTAATCCTAGTGACTCTGGAGGCAATAAGATAAGGCAAGAGGATGAAACAGGAGAATCACAAGTTCGAGGCCAATTTACCAAGACCTTGTCTCAAAAAAAGTAGAAATGGCTAGGAATGGAGTTAAGTGGTAGCATGCCCTGGGTTCCCCTGCCCTGGGCTCCCCTGCCCCCACCCTCCCCCCAAAAAAAAATTTAGGAGGAAATTTCGGAGAGTATATAAAATACTGTGAAAAATAATCTTTATGGATTATCTGTTATTTATACTGAGACATAAAAGAAGTAACTTCATGAACTCTTTGCTATGCTTTTATGCTTCTAGCATTTTAAATTTGTAACTAGACTCAAAATCTTGTTATTTACTAAAAGTATTTGAGAAGAGCATTTTTAAGGTTTATCCCAATCCTTCTAAAAATACAACTTGTCTTAGGTGAAATATTATTAAATAGTTGAATAATTTGCCATGAGTAATTTTAGATAGCTTTCATGTGGTTTATTTTTTAAAATAGATTAGACTATTTCTCCACATCCATCTGCCATTAACAGCACCATCAAGATTATACCAAGAAGTTAGCTACTATATGTCCCCATATTCTCATATCCTTAGGTTGTTTTAGTTATTAAAATTTTAAGTACATAACATTTGTAGAACATTCATCTTTGTAGTGATTTATCAAAAACATTTAGGAAAATATTAATTGACTTATTCCTAGACCTTAGGTTCCTAATCAGAGTACAGGAATACATTGAAGGAGTCATGGATATTTCTCAATTGTAGAGCAGTTTTTTAGTATATGCAAGGCCTTGTGACCCATTCCTACCACCACCAAAAAACAAAGTAAAACAAAATTTCACATGATTTTACTATAGCTGTCTGTTGTCATCCATAAATATCTTAATTGCTAAGATTTCTAGAATTATAATAACTCATAATTTCAGAAAATCTTTAAACAAATATCTGAGAAATGAAACTGTGTTAATAAAATGGGAACACATAACTTTATGATTTGATAAAGCTTTTCATCATTTTGTTTTTAAAAATTAAAAAATATTTTAAGCTTGATTCTCATGTCTTGCTCTTTTACAAATCAAAACATAAATTGATGACACATAATATATCATCATATTTTACTATCAAAAAATAACTTTGGTAAACCAAAGTGTAGGGATTTAGAATGGAATTCAAGGCACTATAATACATTATCTTTTTTAATATATAAACATGTTTCTTACCTTTTTAAAATCTCTCTTGTAGCCTTCTGTTTACAGCTTTATTTGGCTTTTAGGCTAAAATATTCAATATTCAAATACCAAACTAATTGGTATAGGATGTATTATGCATGTACTATAATTACAAACTTGACAACATATCATATGCATTTCTCCATTCATTCAATGTGTAATTATTGAGCATCTGCAGTATGCAAGGCACAGTATCAAGAACTTCATATACAGGGGTAAACAAAATAGACATAACCTTTGTACTATCCAAGAATCTAGAGAGAAAAGTAGACATTAATCAGATAATCATAGAAATAAAAATAAAATTATCACCATGAAAAATGATATGAAGGAAAGGTTGATAGTGCTCACATCTCAGAAATCATAAGATCTGACCTGGTCTTTGAAAGGATACTATTCACAGGTTGAAAGACTTCCCTGAGGAACTGACTGGAACTGTGCCAAATGATTATTAGAAATTATGGAGGTAAAGGAAGATAAGTTCCAGGAAGCAAAAATAATATATACATAGGTCTTGTACTATAAAGAATGTTAGTATTTTAAATGAAAGGAGATAATGTGATTGGAACATGTTGCAAGGAAGCATGTGATACAGGATGGGGCAAGAGAGCATACTATAGCAGGGGTGAGATCTATTAGGGCGTTTTAAAATATAAGTCTTTCAGGGGCAGTGGGAATAGGAAAAATTTTAAGCAGTGTGGGAGTTGGGAAGAGAAGTGTATGCCAGGATCAAGTTAGTTTTAAGAAAAACTGGTATAGGAGGGTTCTAGGTGAGGGGAGACCAACCAGCATAGCTTGGATTAGGAAGTTAGCAGTGGAAATCTTCAATTATTTAATTCATTTTCAAAGAATTTATGTCATGTGCCTACAACACAAAAGATGGAGGCTATCACTTGGGAAATTGTATTCTTTAGCTTCCAGATAGAAAGATAAAGGTGGGGGGTGGGGGCAACTTATTGTCTTACCAGATACTACTCCACTTGTAATCTTGCTATTTTAAAAAGTCCATTTATTTGTCCATTATTATTGATAATTGTTTTCATAATGATTATATGACAATATTTGGCTGTACCATTATATCCTCAGATTTTGTGGTTTTATAGTTAAACCTCAAACTTAGTGGGAATACTAAGTCTTCTCCATTACTAAAATGTTCTTTCCTCCTGTTTCTTCTCCTTTTTTCCATTTTTAAAAGAATGTTGTGTGATGATGCTGTCTTTTTTTATTAGAGTGTTATATTTATACATAGTAGTTGTGTTCATCTTGACAAATTCATATATGCATGGAACTTATTTCATTTCACATGTGAATTGTGTTGCTATAAACATTAAGGTGGCTATATTGCTAGAGTATGCTGATTTTAGTTCTTTTGGATAAATACCAAAGAGTGGGTTAGTTGGATCATTTGGTGGTTCCATTCCAGTTTTATCAGCAGTCTCTATATTGCTTTCCAAAATGGTTGTACTAGTTTGTAGACTCACCAGCAATGTACAAATGTACTTTCCCCCCAACATCCTTGCCAGCATTTATTATTGTTTGTGTGGTTGATAATTGGCTTTGTAACTAGAGTGAGATTAAATCATACTGTAGTTTTGATTTGCATTTTCCTGATTGTTAGAGGTGTTAACATTTTTCCATATAATTTTGGCCATTTTTCTTTCTTCTTTTGAGAAATGCCTGTTTAGTTCTTTTACCCACTTATTCATTGGATGATTGTTGGCTTTTTTTTTTTTTCCTCGTGTTAAGTTTGTTTGAGTTCTTTATATATTCTATATATTAACTCACTGTCAGAGAAGGAACTGGCAAAGATTTTCTCCCATTCTGTAGGCTCCCTCTTCATTCTCTTAATCATTTCCTTTGCTGTGAAGAGTTTTTTTTTAATATTACAACATCCACTTATTGATTCTTGAGGTTTAGGGGTCTTGTTGAGGAAGTCAGTGCCAGCACCAGTATGATGAAGTGCTGACCCTTTATTTCCTTCTAGCAGTTGCAATATTTCTGATATAATTCTTAAGTGTGGGATCCGTTTTGTTTTGACTCATGTGGAGGGTGAGAGATAGGGATCCAGTTTCATTCTTCTACATGTGATGCTCCAGTTTAGTCAGTACAATGCGCTTAAAAGACTATCTTTTCTCAAATATTTTTTGGCACCTTTGTCAGGTATCAGACATTTGTATGTATGTGGGTTTGTCTTTATGTCTTCTATTCTGTTCCATTGGTCTTCATGCCTATTTTGATGCTGATATCATGATGTTTTTGTTAGTATAGCTCTGTAGTATAATTTCAGGTATTGTGATGCCTCCTGTATCACTCATCATAGTATTGCTTTGGCTATTCTGCATCTCTTATTCTTCCAAATTAACTTAAGGATTGATTTTTCTAAGTCTATGAAGAATGTTAATGTTCTTTTAACGAGGATTGCATTGAATGGTGGATATTGCTTTTGGTGTATGTGTATAGCCATTTTGACAATATTAATCAAGCATACCTATGAACATGGGAAGTCTTTCCATCTTCTAAGGTCTTCTGCAATTTTTATTTTCAATTTTCTGTAATTTTCATTGTAGAGATATTTTGCTTCCTTGTTTAGATTATTTCCCAAGTATTATACTGTAATGTATTGTATTTATTTATTTATTGAGATTATTGTGAATGGGATGGTTTTCTGATTTCTTCTTTAGCAGCATCACTATTGAAGTATAGGAAAACAGATTTGTGTGCCTTGATCTTGTATCTTGTTCCTAGGCTGAATTCATTTATCCGTCTAGAAGTCTTCTGGTGGACTTTTTTTAGATCTTCTAGATATAAGATGATGTCATCAGCAAACAGATAGTTTGCTTTCTTTTTTTTTTTTCCTATTTATATCCCTTTAATTTATTTCTCTTGCCTGATTTCTCTGGATAGTGTTTTCAGAACTATATTAAATAGAAGTGGTAAGAGTGGACATCCTTGCCTTGTTTCTTATTTTAGAGGAAATGCTTTCAATTTTTCTCTATTCAGTATGACATTGGTTTTGGGTTTGTCATAGATTGCCTCTATAATATTGAAGTAATTTCCTTTTATCCCTAGCTTCTCTAGCATTTTTAATATGAATGGGTGTTGGATTTTATCAAAGGCCTTTTCTGTATCTGTGAGATGATCACATGATTCTTGTCTTAATTCTGTTTGAATGGTGAATTAGATTTGTTGATTTTCATATGTTGAACCAATCTTTCATCCCAGGCATGAAACCAACTTGGTCATGCTGTTTTATTTTCTTGATGAGTTTTTGAATGTGGTTTGCTAATATTTTATTAAGAATTTTTGTATTAGGGATATTGATGTTATCAGGTATATTGCTCTGTATTTCCTTTCCTTGATGTGTCTTTGTCTGGTTTTGATGACAGGGTTATACTGGTTTCATAGAATATATTTGGAAGTGTTCCTTCTCTTTCAGTTTCATGGAATAATTTGAGAAAGACCATGTTCGTTCTTTTTTAAAGGTCTGGTGACTCAGTTGAGAATCCTTCTGGTCCTGGGCTTTTCTTTGTTGAAAGGTTTTTAATTGCTGTTTCAATTTTATTACTTGATATTGCTGTACTTAGATTTTCTATATCTTATTCTGTGTATGTCTACTTAGGTTCAATTTGGGCATATCATCTGTGTCTAAAAATTTGTGTCTTCTAAATTTTGCAGTTTATTGGGATATAAAATTTCAATGTAATTTCTAGTGATCCTCTAGATTTCAGAAGTGTCTATAGTAATCTCTCCTTTTTCATCTTTAATTTTGTTGATTTAGGTCTTCTTTCTCTTTTCTTCTGGTTAGTTTGGCTAAGGGTTTATCAATCTTAATTTTCTTTTCAAAGAACAAACCCTTCATTGCATTGATCCTGTATGTTGTTTTTATTTTTTATTCTCAATTTCATTAATTTGGTCTCTGATTTTATTTGGAATTAGTTTGTTCTTTTTCTAAGTCCTCGAGGTACAGCATAAACTTGTTTATTTGGGGTTTCTATTTTTTATGATGGGGGCACTCAATGCTATAAATTTTCCCTAGAACTGATTTCATGGGCTGGGATTATGGCTCAGTGGTAAAGCATGTGTGAGACACTGGGTTCAATTCTCAGCACTGCATATAAATAAATAAAAATTTCATTGACAACTAAAAATAAAAATAAAAAAGAACTGTTTTCATATTGTCCCAAAGATTTTGATGTTATATCTCTGTTCTCATTTGTTTCAAAGAATTTGATTTCTTCTCTCATTTCTTCTTTAATAAATTCTTTATTTGAAAGAGTATTGTTCAATCTTCATGTGTTTTTGTAGTTTCTATTATTTTTCTTGCTGTTGATTTCAAGTTTCATTCCATTATGATCTGATAGTGTGCATGGGATTATATCAGGATTTTTTGTTTTGTTTTTGTATTTGCTAGGACTTACATTGTGACCTAGAATATGGTCTGTTTTGGAAGGGTTTCCATGAACTGCTGAGAAGAAGGTAAATTCAGCTGTTTTGGGGGTGAAATATTCTGTGTATGTCTACTAGGTCCATTTGATTTATAGCATTATTTAGGTTGGAAATATCTATACTGATTTTTAAGTTTTGATGACCTATCTGTTGGTGATAAGGGTGTATTGAAATCACCCAGTATTTTATTGGGATTTATTGGAGATTTAATGTCAAGGAGTATATTATTTTTAATGTAATTGTGTGCACTGATATTTGGGCCATATATATTTACTATATGTTCTTGTTGGATTGTTCCCTTTACTAGGATGTAGAGGTACATTTTGTCTCTTCTGTTTCATTAAAAAAGATATTTTTTTAGTTGTAGATGGACACAATATATATTATTTATTTGTTTATTTATGTGGTGCTAAGGATTGAAAGCAGTACTTCACATGTAGCCATGGTATTGCTGTGCTACAGCCCCCACCCTTCTGATTCATCTTTGCTTGAAATCTTCTTTGTCATATGAGATAGCTACTCCTGTTTGTTTTTAGACTCTATTTGCATGAAAAAAATTCCTTTTTACATTTAACCTGTGTTAAATGTAAATGTAACCTAGGAGATGGGTCTCTTGCCAACAGCATATAGTTGGATCTCATGTTTTCATCTGTTCTTCTGTTTGAGTCAGCTTTCTTGCTGCTGTGAGCAAAAGACCTGAAAAGAACAATTAAAGTAGGAAAAGTTTATTTGGCGGCTCATGGTTTCAGAGGTTCCAGTTCATAGATGGCTGACTCCATTGCTCTGTACTAGGAGGGAGATAGAACATTGCAGAAGAGTGAGGTAAAGGACATGGTACCAGGAAGCAGAATGAGAGAGACAGAGAGAGTGAGAGAGCTCTGGAATCTCAGCTGACAAAATATATACTCCAAAGGTTTGACCCCCAATGACCCAACTGCTCTAGTCACACCCTGTTTGCTTATATTTATCACCCAGTTAATCCATACCAGGGGATTAATTTACTAATGAGAGTAAGATGCTCATAACCCTCTCACACATGAGCTTTTGGGGACACCTTATATCTAAACCATAACATCTGCTAATCTATGTCTTTGAATTTGGGGGTTGAGACCATTTATATTCAGTGTTAATGTGGATATTTGTTTCTGGTTTCCAGCCATTTTGATTTTTTGCTATTTTTAAATCTGCTTTGATTCTCATAATTGAATTATTCTTCTGTTGATCTTCTTCTATTTAGCAGCTTTGGGATTTGTTTTTGGGTTCCTCTTTGTAAACTTTATCTATGAGTATTATTTGTAGTGCTGTCTTGGTGATCATAAAGTCTTTAATTTTATCCTTGTCATTGAAAAGGTCGGGCGAACGTTGGAGGAAAAGACCACCAAGAGACCTTCTCATGCAACAGCAAAGGGTTTATTGGGGGTCCAGCATGCTGGGGCTCAGAGCTCACTTCAGAAGAGCAGAGAACAAAGAGCCCCGAGAACCACTTGAGCAGAGTTTATATACATTCTTTAGAGAGGGCAGGGGCTTTACATACGTCATAGCCTCCTTTAGCAAATCATCATATACCGTGGGAAAATCAAATAACAACTCTAAAACATGATTAGCACATTCATTGGCGGGAACAGGTCGGGTGGGGGTGATTGGTTAGTACTAAGATAGGTATGTATTTAAACTGATTGGTTGAAGCCCTGAGATGTGTACGTGCTGAGCTGCATGGTTTCTGGGAAGGGGTGATTTAGTAACTAAGTGGTCAGGGGAAGATTTCGACACACATCTAACAGGCAGTTCCGGGAATTGTCTTAACTGCCACAGGAATTTCAGGCTCTGAGTGCAGCTTGGAAACTTTACAAAACCTGGTCCTTTACATTTTAACTTCAATTTCTTTTATCCTTTCAGTAGCACCCAAAAGGCTTACTTTATATGTAATGTACTAGTTTGAATGAAGTTAAATACCTAAATGTTAATTAATATTAAAAAGTAATTATGAAGTTAATATGCTTATTTTCATGGTAACTTGCATGATCATTTCATTCTTCTTATTTTTTTTTGGTTCTGGAGATGGAACCGAGGAGTGTTATATCTCTGAGCTACATCCCCAACCCTTTTTATTTTATTATTTGAGACAGGGTCTGGCCAAGTTGGCAAGGCTGTCCTTAAATTTGTGATCTTCTTGCCTTAGCCTCTTAAGTTGCTGGGATTACAGGTGTGAGCCACTGTGCCTGACCTGTATCATCAGAATTTTTTAAGAATTCCTAAAATATAGTAGGATTACAGCTGTGTTTCAGGATTCACTGAAATAGTATACAGTGCTTATTTCAGAGCCACTAATGATGCAGTGATGAGAATTTAGCAGGTTTTAAGCCTTTAATCCTATGTAATTTTTTGTTTCACTAACACAAACCATGAAGGCACCCTTATTTCTGGTTTCCCATTACTATGTAAAGCATTTTTGAATTTTGTCATTTACCCATAGTCTAATAGAATATTTTATATCAATCATAAATTATTCAAAACAAGTAATACTGCTATAGAAAAACTATGTCTTATGTTTACCCTCTACCAATTCTACTTGAACCAAATAGCATTTTTAGAATATATATGTTGATTAGCAGGATCCCATATAGCAGGTTCACATATAGAACATATAAAAAATATTTTTTATGTAAATAGTTACAGCTCTGTACAATGTGTGGATTATTGATGTATAAAAGCATTGATATAATACTATAGAACTTGTATTTTCTAACTTTGGCAGTATTTGTTTTGCAGGAGAAGATAGAAGTAGAAATTATTTTTACAATTTGAATATGTAAAATTGCCCAATTGATATAATTTTTTCACTATTACTACAAAATTGGCTAAAATTAATGCTCTTCTATCATAATGGACCAAGGCAATTTACATTTAGTTTTCTTTGTCTTTTTGTTTGTTTTGTTTTATTTCCCTTCTTACTACCCACCCCCTCCAATTATTTCATGACATTTCAGTGCTTCAGAGAATTTAGATGAGCTCTCTTCCTCCAGTAGCTGGTTACTTAATCAGAAGCACAGTAAGAAAAGGAGAAAAGACAGGACAAGATTGAAATCTCCATCCTTGGCTATCATGAGTACAGCAGCCCGAACAAGGCCACTTCAGAGTTTCCACAAACGAAAACTCTACAGATTGAGCCCCACTTTTTATTGGACTCCACAGGTAAGGCCACCTTTGGGAAAAAAAACAAAAACATGAGCAAAGATTTCAGCTGTCAAGTATATTTCACCCACAAGGGGATGTGGATTGTACATAGATATTTAAAATAATAACATGTAGAAAACTTATAAATGGCATGATAGATATTGATAATATGAGTGGTAATTGTTTAAACATAGCAGTATACTCTGAAATTTCTCACATCTCTAGGTTTTGTCATTGTTGTTATTTTAGTGTTGGGGATTGTACCCAGTGCTCTTACATGTGTCCTGCCTGTCACTGAGCTGTACCCCAGCCCACCCACACCCCCAATCCTGGATGCCCCTGAATTTAGTTTTTGTGATATTGGGAAATTACCTAGGGGTGCTTTACCACTGAGCTATATTCCCTTAATTTATTTATTTTGAGACAGGGTCTTTCTAGGTTGTCAGAGACCACCTTAAACTTCTGATCCTCCTGACTCAGCCTCCTCAGTAGCCAGGATTATATGCTTATTACAATTAGGCCCAGATCCTGACCCCTGCCCCTGTTAAAAAACAAAAAAAAAAACCCTGTTTTTATTTTGCTTAAACTAACTTGAAAGAAAATTAAAATGTATTTAGTAAGGGCAATATGAAAAGAGAAATGTACTTACATATTCATCTTAGGAAAATTTGTTCAGATAAAGAAAAGAGCACATCTGTGAGTTACTTTGGCAGAAATGATATTGATCTCCTTTTTAGGATTGGTATTTGTTAATCCTGGTGACCATTTTTTTCCTTCCTCTGGAAAGTTAGCACTAGAATTTTAGATTTTCATGCTTATACTTTATGTAATAAAAAATATGCTTTATTAAAAGTATTCATTTGAAAAATCACATCTTTTTATCTATAAAAAAATGATGAAGCAGTTCATTTAGTGCTCCTCTAACTAGGCTGTCAAGGACGAAATAAGCTGTCTCTAGTTCTTGTGGTGTGACCTGCTTTCTTTCCCCTACTCTTTCAGATTTATTCCCTCTCTTCCACTATCCCTATCTTCCTTCCTTTCACCATTGCTCTCTTCCTTTTTATTTTTTGGTCTTGGGGATAGAACTTAGAGCCTTGTGCATGCTAGGCATAGATTTCTTAATAACATATCAAAGAAAGAAATTCTCCTTGATGCTGTCATTTAGTATTAGTTCTGATTATTATTTCATTAACTATTTTAAATATATTTGCATAACAATAAAGATGTGCCATTTCATTAGGAATGAATTTTAAGCTTTGTTTTACTAAGCTCCAATTATAAATAGGAATGTGGATTCAGAAAAATTGATTTTATTAAAAGACATCTTTTTTACCATTAGTAAATGAGATATTATCAGACTTTACCAACCTGAAAATATTTTTAAATAATTGTTTTATTTCAAGTTTTTGCATATTAAATCATATTATTAAATGTTTTTATATAAAGTTGCTGCAAACAACAGATAAGTAACGTTTTTGAAATGTGATTTTTGTGATTTGATAGTCATAAATAGAATTGTCTAAAGTACTTTACCTATAAATATGCTATTATATTCTGACTGGAAGAAAGCTGCATAAATAATTTAGGTGGTTTGCCAGAAGTCATTAAAATAATTAATGTGTGCTATGATCATGTAAAATATTTTTGGCCTGGGAAAGTGTGATCAATTTTAAAACTATAAGCAAACAAAGGAAGAAACAAGTTGTAGGGTTATTTATTTTTCCTAGCAACGTACATAGTTTACCGCATTCCCATCACTATGCTGAGTTTTAATCATCAAATGTATTTAACTATGAGGTACTATTAATCCCACCTTCACATGCAAAAATTTAGGTTCAGGAAAATTAAGTAACTTACATGTAAAGTCACACAGCTAGCAAGCAATTAAATCTGACTTCAAAGCCCATGTTCTTACCCATTATATTGATAAGAACAAAGATAAGGCTAGACTTGGTATGCCTGAAATCAGTAAGAGATAGTAGACTTTGTTTTCCCTTGAAGTACCAGGGATGAAACCCAAGTGTGCCCTACCAATGAGTTATATCCCCAACCCTTTTACGTTTTTATTTTAAGACAGGATCTCACTAAATTGCCAAGGCTGGCCTCAAACTAGCAATCCTGCTGCCTTAGCCTCCTGAGTCACTGGGATTACAGGTGTGTGCAACCATGCCTGGCAAGATAATATGTTTGGAGGTTTATCTGGTTAGAGGTACCAAGAAATATATTAAAAAGTTGGACTTTGAAAGATGAGCAGAGTTTTGAAAGGGTATGTGGGAAAGAAAATGCCTAAGTGGAACACAGATGAAAAATCTGATAGAGAATAGCAAGTGTTCCTACCCTTAGCATATCCCCCAAATTGATATCCCCAGTATAGGATATATACAGTTAATACCCAGTTTTAACCTCATTGTGTTGGATTTTATTATACCATTTATTTTTGACTTCTCATTTAATTGTAAGTTTTTAAGAGAACAGACAATGTCTCTTTATTGGTGAATCCACAGGGCCTTGAATAGTACCTGTCTGATAGTGTGTGCTCAATAAATAATTGTTTAATACATAAAATTATTTATTGGAACATAGGAAGATTTCAAAGAACAATGGAGAGTAGGAACTCTTGCTTTGTGTGTTTCCTAGATTTGCCTACTTCAAGGATCTAGAACAGTGATATCCAGGAGAACTTTCTATAATGATTGCAATGTTCTATATACATTTATGCTGGCCAGTATGGTATCTGCTAGATACATGTTGTTATCAGCACATGAAACATAAGTCATGCAATTAAGGAACTGAATTATTTACGTACTTATTTATTGTACCAGGGATTGAACTCAGAGGCATTTGACCAATGAGCCACATTCCCAGCCCTATTTTGTATTTTATTTAGAGACATGGTCTCACTGAGTTGCTTACATTCTTAGCCACTAGGATTACGGTGTGCCATGGTGCCCTACTTCTTTTTTTTTTTTTTTTTTTTTTTTGGTGGTGCCGGGCTTTGAATCCAGGGCCTTAGCACATGGAAGGCAAGCACTCTACCCACTGAGCTATATCCCCAGCTCTTTATTTATTTTTATTAATTAAATTTACATAACCACATGTGGTTAATGGTTATCCAACTGGACAACACAGGACTAGACTCAGATTTACCCTGACAACAATTGATATATCTAGCATTTATACCTTGTTTTCTAATACCATTCCCCACTAAAAGGAACCAGAGATTTTTGGAGAAATGACTGATCTCTAGGGGGCAAAAAGGATTAAGATTAGCCTGGCACATCTTAATGTTATCAGAAAGCAAGAAGGTATTCAAAACAAAATGATGGAGGCATGTTGAAAGAACACAGGAGCTAGGTTGAAGAGATTCCTCCTGGCCAAACCTCGGACTATTTGCACATCAAAATAATTAAGGGTAGTATTGTAAAAAGAGGAACTGAGAGTTCATATTAATAAGATAGGAAAGCTGACTAGATTAATGGAGAAAATTGAGGAATTTCCATATGTAGGATACTGATAATACATGGGATGAGTGATAAAATTAGAGAACCATTTTGCAATTGTCATAGTAAAGATTGAGCAAGAATCATCAATGGAAAATAAATCAGGAATTTGATGAGCAACAAGATATTTGCATGGGGCTGAGGTTGTGGCTCAGCAGTAGAGTACTCACCTAGCACATGCAAGGCCCAGGGTTTGATCCTCAGCACCACATAAAAATAAATAAATAAAATAAAGGTATTGTGTCCAACTACAATTAAAAAATATTTTTTAAAAAAAGGTATTTGCATGGTCCTGCAGTACACCCTACTCCAGTTTCCAGCGGACTCATAGCAACTTTATTATAGAAAACAAGCTGGGTATAAGGGGCACTCCTGCAATCCCAGCAACCAGGGAGGCTGAAGCAGGAGGACTGCATCCTGGGGCCACAAAAAACAAAACAAAACCCCAAAACAACAACTTTAAAAGGGTAGGGGATGTTGCTCAGAGGTAGACAGCCCCTGGGTTTAATCCCCAGAAGCACACACAAAGAACTTGACAATACTTTGCATTATCAAAGTTGCCTATGAGAAAGATTCAGTATCATGCTGGGATCAGAAACTTCAGTTTAATTATGAGATAACATCAAATGAAGCCAAAATCAGAAACATCAAGGAACCAGGAGAAGGGAGAGCATGATGGAGACCAGGCAGAGATACACATGAGAGAGTTTATTTGTCAGAGCTGACAAATAAAGGCACATCCCTCCATAGTGGAGAGGGGCAACACAGGATTGAGTTCTGGGGCTTTTATGGGGCAGGCTCAGAGATTAGAGCCTGGTGGGTCCCGATGTGGGTGATTAAGGATAGGGCTTGTATGAGGGAATGGTAATACACCCTTGGGCAGGAAAATAATGGCTGTTACTTAGGATAGCTGCCCAGATGCTAAACAAGGATCTTACATAACTGGCTGGATGCGGACACATTGGCACATGCCTATAATGTGAGCAACTAGGAAGACTGAGATAAGACTGCAAATTTGAGGCTATCTTGGAATACTTAGCAAAACAATGTCTTACAATTTAAAAAATGGGGGGCGGGGCATGAGCTGGGGCTACAGCTCAGTGTTAGAGTGCCCCTGGGTTTAATCTCCAGGACCACAAAAAAAAAAAAAAGAGAGAAAGAAAAAGAAAACTGGTATTTCAAAAATATCAATGGCATGAAAGCCAAGAGAGGCCAAAGAATTGTTCTAAATTGAAAGATAGATGAAAAAGAGTATAACTGAATTAATTTATTATTCAGAGCAGAATTACTTTGGGGGGAAAATAAATTCTTGAGAATTGTGAAATTGATGGATTAGACAAAAATAGTTAGGTTGAATTTCCTATGAATTAATGAATGTGATAACTTTTGCAGTTATATGAGAAAATATACCTTTCCAGGAATTATCCATTGAAATATTAAGGGTTAAAGTGGCTACCTCACCTATTATATATAATAAAATAACTTGTCTTTAATGCATCTAGAATGATATTAACTATGTGTCATCCAAGGGAGAACTGAGAAAATAATCATTTAAATAATTTTCTATAGAAATTAACTAACTCTCCAGTAGAATCCTGGTTGAGAAAAAGGCAATGGAGAGAGGTGGAAGTCTTCTGGTAGTAGATAGGAGATAGTAGTTGGGACTGATAATCACTGCTGTTTCAACACCTAAGGGAAAATTGTGTAAATTTTAAAAAACGTATATTAAAGACATTTATAAAACTCCTGGTTTCACCTCTAATTTGTAAAGAAATTAGAATTCATCACTCCTATCCTTAGAGAAAGAAAAAGGTGAACAAATTGAAAATCAGTGCCTTTACATGGGCCAATCAGAAAATTGAGATTGCAAGACAAACTGCTACCCTGAAATATGGAGAGACAGGAAAATCAAGAACAAGGCCAGGGCCAGGGCTGTGGCTCAGTGGTTGAGCACTTGCCTTGCATACATGAGGCACTGGATTCCATCCTTGGCACCACATACAAAAACTAAATAAATGAAATAAAGATACTGTGTGTGTGTGTGTGTATGTGTGTGTGTATATATGTATGTATATATATAAAAACAGGGCCAAGAGTTAACAACTATAAATCAACAGTAGGAACACTGAAATGATAGTTTCAACAAATTGCTTGAGGCTGAATATTGATTGAATTGAGTCTGAGAAACTCCTGGGAACAGCAGTCTCAGGTGGGCTCCAACCCTTTCATGAACTTTACCTCTATACATCCTACTAGGTTCTCCCAATAAAAAGCCAAGAAGCACCTCTAGTGGCTCTAGCATGGAAGAGAAGAGTCGCCTCTGTAAAGTAAGTCTAGGACATTCTCTCATTTTCAGGGAAAAAGCCTTTATCAGAGCCTTCTGGTACTTGGAGGAAGAACATTTCTTATACTCCTACTCTTATATCCTTCTTATATCCTCCTAAGGATATCCTTATATCCTTCTCTCACTTCAGAGAAATAAAAGCAGAAAATAAGCATTTATTAAGGTTACAGCTCAGGGATCCAGACAAATTAAAAGGCTGAGATTTAATCTTAAGATTAAAGAATGATTCCCTTCCCCCACACTATACTTCCACACCAGCAGCACCCCAGTACAATAACTGTGGATTACAACTATAAGGTGTATACTCCCTAAGGAGGAGTAGTTAATGAAGTAAGAAGTGAAAAAGGAGAAAAAAACAAGGATCCTAGAGGAATTTGAAATCTCTGGTACCTATAGTAATAGCTAACATTAAATACAGCCCAACTCTTAGATTAACTTCAGTTATGAAGTTAATGAAGGTTTATTTACTTCAGTTTCCTTTACATGACATATTATGTCCCTCTTCCAACAAAAATTCACAAGTCATGCTGAGAAAAACACACTCTGAAGAGTCAAAGCAATTATTAGAATCAAATTCAAATATGACAAATATGTTGGAACTGTCAGACATAAAATCTTAAATACTTATGATTAAGATGTTACAGGCTTTAATAAATGAAGTAGAAAACATGCAAGAATAGATGGGTAATATAAGCAGAGAGATGGAAACTCTTAAAAGTAATCAAAAGTTAATGCTACAGAGCTGGGGTTGTGGCTCAGTGGCAGAGCACTTGACTAGCACGTGTGAAGCACTGGGTTCAATCCTCAGCATCACATAAAAATAAATAAAATAAAAGCATTGTTTCCATCTACAAATAGAAAAATATTTTTTAAAAAGTTAGAAAAACTAACCTAAATCAGACATGCTTTTGATGGGCTTATCAAACAGTCTAGACATGGCCAAGGAAATATTAGTATACTTAGATTGCTCAGTAGAAACTTCACAATGTGAAATGCAAAGAAAAAAACCAGAACATTACATCTAAGAATTTTGAGATAATTTCAGATGGTAAATTGGGTGGAATACCAGAAAGGAAAAGAATGAAACAGAACAAGTATTTGAAATAAAAATGGATGAGGGCTGGGGATATAGCTCAGTTGGTAGAGTGCTTGCCTCACATGCACAAGGCCCTGGGTTCAGTTCCCAACACCACAAAAAAAAAAAAAAAAAAAAAAAAAAAAAAAAAAAAAAAAAAAAAAAAAAAAAAAAAA
>NW_026000005.1:28390697-28482672 GCF_001458135.2 Marmota marmota marmota | reverse complement strand
AAAAAAAAAAAAAAAAAAAAAAAAAAAAAAAAAAAAGAAAGAAAGAAAGAAAGAAAGAAAATGATGAAAATTTTCCAAAACCAATGACAAGCACCAAACCATACATATAAGAAATTCAATCAGAAGAAAGTAACAGGAAAAAAAAAAAAGTATACATAGACGCAACATATTCAAACTGTAGAAAGCAAAAACCAGGAGAAAATTTTGAAAAGAGCTAAGAAAAAGACTTTACTTATGAAGAGTATGAATAAGACTTAATGCCAACTTCTTGTCAGAAACTATATAAGCAGAATGAGGAGGGAATGAAATACTTACAATGTTGAAAGATGGAAACAAAAATAATTGTTTTCTCCCAAAAGGTACATGTATGCCCCAACTCATGGTAACTTAGGAGTGTATAGATTGAACTGTGTCCCTAAAAATTCTTATGTTGAAGTCCTAAACCCTAGCACCTCAGAATGTGACCTAATATGAATAGTTTTTGCAGAGGTAATAGATAAGGTGCTTATGGTAGGCTCTAAAGCCATAATATATCTGTTGTTCTTATAAAAAGGCTGAAGTTGGATACAGATAAATATGTACAGAGTAAACATCATATAAAGATGAAAGCAAGTCAGAATGATGCTTCCACAAAGTAAAGAACACCAAAAATTGGCAGTAAACACCAGAAGTTAGGAGAGAGACATGAAACAGATTCTTCTTTGTCTTAAAAGGAATCAACTCTGATGAAACCTTAACTATGATACAGTAGATTTTTGTTATTTAAGCTACTCAGTGATTACAGAAGAGCTAGCACATTGTTACAGTGAACTTTGTCAGTAGAGTCTTTGTACTTGTAGCTAAGTGAAGGATCTTAATAAAGATAATTTAGGATTTAGGATGAGCCTTAAATCTAGTGATTCATGTGTTTATAAAAGAAAGGAAGGACAGATTGATACACAGAGAAGAAGGCTATGTGAAAATGAAGACAAAATAGAGTTATGCTACCTCAAATCAGAAAATACCAGGAGCCACAGAAGCTGAATGAAGCAAGGAAGGATTCTCCCATATAACCTTCAAAGGGGATATTCTGACAACTTTTCAATTGTAGGCACATGGTGTCTAAAACTATGAGAGAATCAATTTCTGTTGCATTATGACACTCAATTGATGGAAGTTTGCTATAGTAGTTCTAGGAAACTAATAACAGTTTGGTACCAGGAATTTAGGGTGCTGCTGTAACAAATACCTAAAATTGTGGAAGTGGCTTTGGAATTGGATAATGGGTAGAGAATGAAAGAATTTTAAGGTGCACGGTAGGAAAGACCTAGCTTCTTCTGAGAGCTCAGAAGGAAGGGAGAAGGATGAAAGACAAAACTGCTGTCATTTTGGAGAAACCATGTATTTATTGGCAGGAACACAATGTTACTAGACATTTGAATGTTAAAGGCACCTTTGTGAGATTTCAGAAGAAATTGGGGAACATATTATTGGAAACTGGAGGAATGGTGACTGTTGTTTTGAAGTTGCTTATAGTAAAATATGAGAGAAAAGGGATAATTGAGTAAGGAACTGGTAAGTAAAAAGGAGCCAGAACATCATGAGTTGGAAAATTCTCAGTCTACTATAAAAAATGATATAAAATGCTCTGGGAGAAACCAGAGCATGGACAAACATTTGCTGGAGATATGGGGAGTATAACTCATTGTCCTATCAAGCATCTCAGCAGAAGCTGGGAATAGAGATAAGGTTAGCCATAGAAAAATTTTTGGAGAACACTCTTGTCTAATGATATGGATCCCCTTGATATATGTGGGATCCTACAAGGTTTTTGGAGCATTTATACCAGCAGAATTATTATCAGCTTAGACTGAAAGAGACAGAGATTAAATGAAAGATTTTCAGACCTCTAAATTTTTGTAGGCAGGAAATGGACTGATAGAAATACTCAGTTTCAAATTACCCTTCAAGAAAAAAGAAGGTAAATCATAGGCCTAAATGTGAAAGAAAAGCAGTAAAGCTTCTAGAAGAAAACAGGTGAAGATCTTGCTAAGTTGCCCGGACCAGCTTCAAACTTGCAAACCTCCTGCTCTAGCCTCCCAAGTTACTGGGATTACAGGCATGCACCACCACACTTGGCTCAATAATTTTTTTATTTTAAACTTTTTTAAATTGGTGCATTATTATTATACATAATAGTGGGATTCATTGTGACATATTTATACATGCACGTAACATAATTTGGTCAATATCATTCCCTAATACCTCCCTTTTTCTTTCCCTCCCCCCCCCCACCGTCCTCTCCTTCCTCCATTCTACTGGTTTCCTTTCTATTTTCATGAGATTTGTTCCACCCCCCACCTTTATCTGTAGTTTCCACACATGAGAGTAAATGTATGACCTTTGGCTTTCAAAGTCACTTTGTTTTGCTTAACATAATGTTAAGAAACATAATATTCTCAAGTTCCATCCATTTTTCTGCAAATGACATAATTCTTTATGACTGAAAAAAAAACTCCATTGTGTATATATACCACACTTTTAAAAATCCATTCATCTGTTGATAGACACCTAGGCTGCTTCCCTTATGTGGCTATTATGAATAGTGCTGCTATATACATGTGTATGCATGTATGCTATTTTATTCTGACTTTAATTCTTTTGGATAAATAACAAGGAATGATAGATCTGGGTCATATGGTGGTTCTATTCCCATTTTTTTGAGAAACCTCCATAGTGTTTATACTAATTTACCTTCCCACCAACATTGTGTAAGTGTTCCTTTTCTCCTACATCTTCCCAGCATTTATTATTATTTGTATCCTTAATGATTACTATTCTAACTGGAGTGAGATGAAATCTCAGTGTAGTTTTGATTTGTATTTCTCTGATGGCTCAAGATGTAATTTTTCATATATTTGTTGGCCTTTGTATTTCTTCTTTTGAGAAGTGCCTGTTTAGCTCATGTGCCCTTTTATTGATTGTATGGTTCACTTTTCTGGTGTTAAGTTTTCTTGAGTTCTTTTTATATTCTGGATATTAATCCTCTCTTGGAAGAATAGCTGGCAAACATTTTTTTCCATTCTGTAGACACTTCTTCCATGTTTTTGTTTCCTTTCTCTGCAGAAGCTTTTAAATTTGATGTAATCCTATTTATTAATTATTGGTATTATTTCCTCAGTTTTAGGATTCCCATTAAGTCATTGCCTGAGTCTGTATGGTGGAGTATTAACTCCACGTTTTCTTCTAGCAATTGTAAAATTTTGGTCTAATTCCTTGATCCACTTTGAGTTGACTTTGTATAGGGTGCAAGATAGAGATCTAGTTTCATTATCCTACATACAGATACTCAGTTTTCCCAGCACCATTTATTAAAAACACTGTCTTTTCTCCAATGTACCTTTTTGGTGCCTTTGTCAAGGATTAAAGGACTGTATCTGTGCGAGTTTCTAAGACTGGA
The DNA here is from genome assembly GCF_001458135.2 of Marmota marmota marmota. Classification (NCBI taxonomy): domain Eukaryota; kingdom Metazoa; phylum Chordata; class Mammalia; order Rodentia; family Sciuridae; genus Marmota; species Marmota marmota. The sequence goes on along the minus strand of NW_026000005.1, from coordinate 28,479,233 downwards.
AAACTTTAGTTCTTCTCTTCTAGTTGAATCACATCTTTTGTTATCCATTTACCCTACTGGGACACTTTATTCTTAGGGAACCTATTTTTTTTTAATGCTTGGTAATGTTGCTTGATCTACATAAAGCATAAATATATCTTTAGGTCTGAGAAAATGTATTGGCAGACATAGATAAGAGGCAAAAATATTTTCTGGAATAATACTTTAATATAATTCTTAAAATGTTAATATAGCTAATAGATTCCTTAAAGTAAAATTTCACTCACAATTAAGAATTAAGGGGAAAAGGCTGGGCAAGATAGTGCATGTCTATAATCCCAGCAACTTGAGAGGCTGAGTCAGGAGGATTGAAAGTTCTAGGCCAGTCTCAGTAATTTAGTAAGACAATGTCTCAAAAAATAAAAAGGACTGGGGATGTGGCTCAGTGGTACAGCAACTCTGGGTTCAATCCCCAGTACCAAAAGAAATTAAGGAAAAGAATGTTTCTCTGACTATAATATGCTTCTTTAGATCCTTTTTGATACTCTGATTTCCCAATGACCATGCAATCTTAAACCCTATACTATTGGCATCTCAGCCTTAGATGACAGGAGCCACCCTGATTAACTCCTGGCAAAGGGAGTTCTCTGTCCCAGTGGAAAAGAACAGGCTTCTAGAATCCAAGGTAAGAATTCCCAATACAGTTTTCAATAGAAGTAGGATGTGATTAGGCATACAAATAGCTTATATAAGATGCTAACTGAAAAAAATAATTCTATTTAATTAGGCCAGTGGATTTATTATATTGTAAGAGTATAATTTATAAGCCTAAGTGTTAGGAAATTTATTCAATTATATTAGAGATTATTTTTTATGAACTAGACATGGCGAGCTCTTAATCACCTTCCTCTATATTGGTGGGTAGTGATAATGGCAATCTCTTTCCCTATTCATATTTGCAGCCTCTAAGCAAAAATTATAAATCACTGCAATACAAATATCAGGAATATGATATAGTCACAATTTTTTTTAAAAAATTTATAGTTACAGATGGACATAATGCCTTTCTTTATTTTTATGTGGTGCTAAGGATCAAACCCCAGTGCCTAACACATGCTAGGCCAGTTCTCTGCTACTGAGCTACAGCCTCAGCCCCCAGTCATAATTTTTAAATGAATGGAATTTTACTTTCAGGATCCTCACACCCCATGGTGTTTCCCTCTGCCCTGATATCTAGTGTTCTTATGTAAGCTTCCTACTTACCTATGATTTTCTTTAAGACCTTCAACTTATTATTTTTTTCTTTTCTTCTCTTTGTTTATATACAAACATCATTAACTTGTTTTTTTTTTTGTTAACTTGTTCTGTTACTAAGTGAACTTTTAAATCTCTGGTAAACTATTTACCAACAATACTGTCACTCTGAAGAATACTCTTTGCATTTTGAGAAGGTAATCTGGTACAAATATGGAATTAAATAAAAAATAGCCATGTAAAGACCATATAATGCTGGTTGGGAAACTTAATGCAGGAAGATTATTTTCATTGTTCATAAATTTTATTTATATAATTTTTTTCTTCTTGATATTCGGGGTTGAACCCAAAAGCACTTTACCACTGAGCTAAATCTCTAGCCCTTTTTATTGTTTAAGATAGGGCCTTGCTAAGTTCCTTAGGGTCTTGCCAAGTTGCTGAGGCTGGCCTCAGTGTTGCGATACTGCCGAGCCTGGGTGGTGCACACCTGTACTCCCAGTGGCTGAGGAGGCTGAGGCAGGAGGATTTCGAGTTCAAAGCCACCCTCAGCAAAGGTAAGGTGCTAAGCAACTCAGTAAGACCCTGTCTCTAAATAATACAAAATAGGACTGGGGATGTGGCTCAGTGGTTAAGTGCCCCTGAATTCAATCCCTGGTTCAAAACAAAAACAAAAACAAAAAAAGTTGCTGTCTTCCTGCCTCAGCTTCCTGTGTTCATAAATTTTAGCATGTAATCCAATCCATAAGCCATTTCATATATATTTATGAAAACAGTTGTAGTAGACCTAACATATTTATAAAATGAAGTAAAGTTTAGAATTAAGAATGAATTGCCTTTATAAAATAAGCAGAACTATTCCTATATTAATTTCTATTCACTTGTGTTTTTTTATATGTCTTCTATGGCAAATTTGAAAAAAATATTGTTTCTAGGTCAGTAGTCAATTTCATCATTATTATAAAGATTAGCAAATCATATTGGTAGGTGGTGTAATAAAGTGATCCAATTGTATAAATTAAGATGTACATAATTAAAATTCCATTTTAAGGTTTTTATTTCCTTTTTAGACAGTATAATTTAGGTTTGTAAACTTTGTTTATAAAAATGCAGACTACTTTTTTAAGCAAATAATACAAGAATTTTAAAGAAAAGTAATGACATGGTCTTACAGAAACTTAAGTTGCTGGTGGGAAAATAAGGCACAAATTTAGGCAAATTAAATTTCAACAATAAAGTCCCAAATAAGCTTTTCTACCTGAGGGCAGGAAGAAGAAAAATCTGAACCAAGGTAAAAAATAATGACACTGAAATAGAAAATAGGTTAAGTACATGGTAGGAGAGTTGCTTGATTAAATGAAGAAAAGGAGAGGATTTAAGGGTCACTTAGGTAATATTCTTAAAATACTGGAAAGCCAATTCTTCCTTGTCTATGCCCCATCTTCTTCAGGCTCCACCTATTGGAGCATCTATTTTAGACAGCAGGAAGCAACCAAGAGTATTCCCTCACTGCAAGAGATCTATACTCCAGGAACTTTTATGGGCTAGAGAGAAAAATTTATAGTATATACTATACTGTTTCTTTGAGAAAATATGCTTTATGTAATAGTGGACCAATCTGGAAGGCACCAAATTAAAAAGGGTCTAAATGGCATTTTCCTATAGGTAGGCAGCACATTTTAGTAGTTGCATGTGTGAGTTCTAGAATATATATTGGATTGAAATCTCATTTCTACTTCTTAATAATAATGTGTAATATTGTGCAAACTACTTACTGCCTTATTTTCTTTACCTATGAAAATGGAGCCATCTTCACACGACTACTACATTCAGCTAGAGAGTCAGCTCAGTTGGAAGAAGCTGGCCTCACTCAGCTAGTAGGTGATACTGGTTGTTGGCTGGGACAACTTAGTTCTCTTCCTTATAATCTCTGATGCTGCATGAACTAAAGTGGCTTCCTTCCATGAAACTTCAGGACAGTGCTCCAATATGTCAAGAAGGAAGTTAAAAACCTCTTGAAGTCTAGACTCCAGAGCTCAAACATCATTTCCACTGTGTTCTGTAGGGCAAGCAAGACACTTAATCAGCCTATTTAAAGGTGATGTCGAAAAAGAAGACATCACCCCTAGAAGGGAGTTGCCCCAAAGAGGCATAAATACAGAGATGGGAGGAATTTGTACCCATTGCCATTAAGCATTCTTCCACTTAGGTTTTGTTTTGAGGTACGTGGGTTACCCCAGATTAAGATATTAGCTGAATCAAACAGTGGGAATGAAAAAAATATATAAGACTACCATGTTGGGGCTGGGGATGTGGCCCAAGCGGTAGCTGCTAGCCTGGCATGCCTTCGGCCCGGGTTCGATCCTCAGCAAAGATGTTGTGTCTGCCGATAACTAAAAAATAAATATTAAAAATTCTCTCTCTCTCTCTCTCTCACTCTCACTAAAAAAAAAAAAAAAAAAAAAAAAAAAAGACTACTATGTAGAGTTGTACTGATATTAAATACGAGAATACATCTGAAAGGTACACAGCCCATTGCCTGGCATAAAAGCCCTCATTAAATATGAATGATGATGGTGGTGATTTAATTATTAGAACAGCATTGGGGAATCAGTGATGATGGGTCTTGGTGTTAAAGTATTATTTTTTAAATTTAGATAATTTGCAGTGGAAGAGACTGAAGAAATAGGAATCAGTTTCTCTAAAAGCTATTATAATAGACTAGATGTAAAATTAGAGTAGCAGTAGAATGAAAAGGACTGACATAAATAAACATTTTGAAGAAGAAATAACTAATCCTAATTGATTTGACATGGTTAAAGAAAACTTTCTGAAGAGAAGAGGTAGAGAAGAAAGGCACAGTAAATCAGGGTATTGCTAAGTTCCTTTGGTAAAATGTTCCAGTCAAGTCCTATTAGTGTCACTTATGTCAGGGAGGTCAAATTTAGCTGTAAACTTCATCATCTAATATACAATTCTGTAAACTCCGTTGTGGTAGATGAGTGAAAAATTTTGCCTATCTTTCAGAACACAAATAAACCCTAAGTCACAGGCTTAAAAATTGTGTGGTCTCTTAGTTATATGTGTTTTCTCTATAATCCCTTCTTTAGGTGATGTTTTAATTGGAATAATTTGTAGTAGATTTCAGCTTACTGGAAGTTCCATTTGAGAAAGATTTTGATGTCAGGGTTTGGGGGAAGGGAGTAGTATGATTAATTACAATGTTTATTACAAATAAGTAAAAGACTTGGGGTGACATTATAACACATGTTAAAAGTATCAGTTTTATTAAATTAAAATTATTAAGTCACTTTATAAAGGAATAAGTGAACACAGTGCTTCATCACTTGCACATGCAATTTGGGAGTTACTTAGCAAATGGGAATAATGTGGGGCTGTGTGTGTGTGTGTGTGTGTGTGTGTGTGTGTCTGTATATTACTGAGAATCAAACCCAGGACCTTGAATGTGCTAAGCAAGTACTCTATCCCTGAGCTATAGTCCCAACCTAAATGGGAGTAATCCTTACTAGTTTACATACTTAATATTTTTTTTTAAGAGAGAGAGAGAGAATTTTTTAGTATTTATTTCTTAGTTTTTCGGCGGACACAACATCTTTGTTTGTATGGTGCTGAGGATCCAACCCGGGCCGCACGCATGCCAGGCGAGCGCGCTACCGCTTGAGCCACATCCCCAGCCCCAACATACTTAATATTTTTTTAAATATTTATTTTTTAGCTGTAGATGGACACAACACAATGCCTTTATTTTTACATGGTTCCGAGGATCGAACCCAGGTCCCACCCATGCTAGGCGAGCGCTCTACCCCTGAGCCACAATCCCAGCCCCCTTCTTAATATTTTTACCCCTAAACTCTGTTTAAGCATTAAATTTTGTAGTGTCTTTGTTCACTTGAACGTTTTAGAAAAAAAGTCTCAAAGTTAATTCAGTTATTTTGTTTAACCATTTAAAATATTTCTAAGCAATGAAACATTTGATTCATTATGTCATTAGAAGTTTTCATTTTTCCTCTTATTTTTTTTCTTTTTTTGGTAGCCCACTACAGACTTTTTAATTGTTTCTGACCTGCACTGTTAGTTACACTCTTCTTTTGTCTTCCCTATAGAAAGTCTGTGTACATAAGGAATGTGTATATGTAAAAAATCTTCCTCAGATTTCTTTGAAATTAAAAATGTGTTATCCTTTTCATTACCACAGTTAAGTCCTTTTGAAGGACAAAATATTTTAATTATCTAAAACATGACAGCCAGTACCATGTCAGAATGCTGACTTTTTTTTTTGGTACCAGGGTTTGAACTCAGGGGCACTCAAGCACTGAGCCACATCCCCAGCCCTATTTTGTATTTTATTTAGAGACAGGGTCTCACTGAGTTGCTTAGCAACTCACTTTTTGCTGAGGCCGGCTTTGAACTCATGATCCTCCTGCCTCAGCCTTACAAGCTGCTGGGATTACAAGTGTGAGTCACCATGCCTGGCCTAGAATGTTGAATTTTAACAACAGAATATCTTCAGAAAAAACACGTTACAAATCTTTTAGTGTAGTATTCCATTCTTATAAGGAAAGACTTTGACTTTTTGGTGTTCTGCTGTGATTCTATTGCCGTGATGCTGTTGTGCTCTTCCAGTTATAATCCACAGTATTGCTGATAAATCTTAAGAGAGTAATTTTTCAGCTTTATTGCTCTGATAGTATAGTTCTTAGCAGGGTTTTATGGTTACTTCTGAGTTTATTGCCTGTACAATATCAACTTTTCCCTTCCTTAAAAACAGAACCCAAATTATACTCAGAGTGGCAATGGGTTCTGCTAAAAATATACACCTTTCCATAGATGACCAGGGAAGAGAAAAGGGCAGTGTTAAATCTTTACATTTGAAAAATTATGTAAAATAAAATAATTCAAACAAAATAGGTAGCATATGTAAGATGAATCAAAAAGAAATAGAGGGCTAGGAGTGTAGCTCAGTGATAGAGATTGCCTAGCATGTATGAGGTTCTGAGTTCCATCCCACATTCCATCCTCCTAGCACATTGCGAGATCCTTGTTTCGATCCTCAGCACCACATAAAAAAATAAATAAATAATTAAAGGTAAAAAAAAAATAATAAAATAAAAAAACTGTATAGGACAATGCAAAAGGTCAAACATGTATGTCATAATTGAAAAGGAGGATGAGAGAAGAACAAGAAGGAAAAAAAGAATAGATGTTATAAGGTTGTGGGGAGGGAATTAATGTAACATTCTCACAGAAAATGATGAAAGGTGCTAACTTATCAAATAACAAATATTATTTTAAGGCAAAGGTAATTTTTTTTTCTGTTTGCAGTCTCTTTTTTTAAATCCGTGCATTATAATTATACATAATCATGGAATTTGTTGTTAACTGTTTGTATATGCACATAATACACAATATAATTTGGTCTGGTTTGTTAGCACCCCTCCTCCCCTTCCCTTTCTCTGTCCCTCTGGTCTGCTTCCTCTATTCTGCTGTTCTCCCTTCTGTTTTTAAGGGATTCCGCAGCACAACATTTTTTAGGAAAAGACAATCTCTTAAGTTAACTGTGCTGGGACAGTTAATTATTCCATATGAGGAAAAGTTCAGTGGATTTCTGTCCCTCATATGCAATAATATAATCCATAGGTGGAAAGTAGAATTAAATATGAAAGGAAACATTAAAAGGTGTTTTACTAAGTAATGCAGAATACATTATGACCTCAGGGTAAAATATGCTTATAAATTTATAAAGTTGCAAAACTAACTTCATTAAAATGATAAACTTTTATTCAAAAAACAAAGTGAAAATCCAGCAACCATGTGGGAGAAGATATTTCTCACACAAAGCCATCGTAGAATTCATAGAATATAAAGAACTACTTAAAATATCAAACATTTAAATATGAACAAAAGATTGAACATACTATTTCATAAAAGAAGAATTCTATCAATACACAAATGTAAAAAGTGGCCACTTCATTGGTGACTTGAAAAGTGCGAATTAAGACAATAAAGTACTGTTTTATAACCACCATACTGGAAATTTTTTTAAAATAAACTAATATCAAGTTTGGTTGGATGTAGGATAATGGGAATGCCTATGCAGTTAAGTACTGTGGGAGAGTAACTAGCATAAGCACATTGGCAAATTGTTTGGCATTTTCTAGTAAAATTGAAGATAGCTGTGCTATAATTTAGGGCTATTCTTTTAGAAAGATTATCTAAAAGATATCCTAGAACATTGTGTGATTTGGCTCATCAGTGTCCAGCGGTAGCACTGTTATGATAACTACAAACTAGACATAATTCAATAGTCTATCCATAATAAAATTGATAAATAATTATATATATTAATGTGACAATTCTGTATCACAATGTATACAAAGCATGCAGCAAACATGGATGAATTCAATTTATATAAGTTAAAAAACAAGTGACGATAAACTTAATGCAGTTAGGGATAAACAAATATAAAATTAAGATATAAAAAACAAGTTGAGTGGGTTACAAATTAGATTATGGTTACTAACCTCTTAAAATGAAGGGGTTTGCAGTTAAGGCCTTTGGAACGCAGGCAGTGTTCTGTTCCTCTGTTTAGAATTACATATGATAACCTTATTTATTACATTGTGCATTTAAGGTGTTGGGGTTGGGGTACTGAGATTTAATCCAGGGATGCTTTACCACTGAGCTACATCCCCAGCCCTCTTCATTTTTTTTTTTAATTTTTATTGTTGGTTGTTCAAAACATTACATAGTTCTTGATATATCATATTTCACACTTTGATTCAAGTGGGTTATGAACTCCCATTTTTACCCCATATACAGATTGCAGAATCACATCAGTTACACATCCATTGATTTACATATTGCCATACTAGTGTCTGTTGTGTTCTGCTGCCTTTCCTATCCTCTACTATCCCCCCTCCCCTCCCCTTCATTTTTTCTTTTGAAACAGGGTCTCACTAAGTTGCTTAAAGCCTCTCTAAATTGCTGAAGCTGGCCTCAAACTTGTGATCCTCCTGTTTTAGCCTCCCAAGTCACTGGAGTGCACCACTGTGCCTGGCTGTACATTTCTTTATCTTTTTCTTTTTTTTTTTTTTTTGGTACCGGGGATTGAACTCAGGAGCACTTGGCCACTGAGCCACATTCCCAGCCCTATTTTTTATTTTATTTAGAGACAGGGTCTCACTGAGTTGCTTAGCACCTTGCCTTTGTTGAGGCTGGCTTTGAACTCACAATCCTCCTGCCTCAGCCGAACTGAGGGATTATAGGTGTGTGCCACCATGCCCAGCTCATTTAAATCTTAAATAACTTTATGTTCTTGTATATAGTTAATCATTCTAAAAGCTTAAAGTTCTCTAGATAAAAATCGCTTAAGACTTTTGAAAGCATGACTTTTTTTATTTAAATAATTAATGTGATTCAAAATGAAATATTTGAAAATATGTAAGTTAAGTCTTCCCCTCCTTTCTTTGCTACCCAACCCCTAGCACAGTAACTAGTGTTATTGAATATCTTTCTAGACAATTTGTATACATATATAAGTGAATTTGTGCCCACATTTTAACAACTATTATTAGCACACTATGTAAATTGTTCTTTCACACAGTTAATGGTACATCTTTTTTTAATATTTATTTTTTTAATTGTAGTTAGACACAATACCTTTATTTATTTTTATGTGGTTCTGAGTATTGAACCCAGGGCCTCACACATGCTAGGTGCGTGTTCTACCAATGGTACATCTTTTTTTATTTTAAAGAGAGCGAGAGAGAGAGAGAGAGAGAGAAAGAATTTTTTAATATTTATTTTTCAGTTTTTGGTGGACAAAACATCTTTATTTTATGTGGTGCTGAGGCTCGAACCCAACGCCCCACGCATGCCAGGCGAGTGTATTACCGCTTGAGCCACATCCCCAGCCCCCAATGGTACATCTTAAAGAACTTTTTTTTCCACATAAGTTTATGAAAAATTTCCTTGTTCTGATCCATAGTCAGATGCATCATCCATTGCACCATGGTCCATGATGAAGAGTTTCCTTATTCTTTTGTATAGTATTCTAATGTATAGATATTTAACCAGTCTTCTGGCAATGAATATTTTAGTTATTTACAGTTTTTGTTTTTACAAACAATGGTACATAATTATATTATGTATCAATTCATAGTTTTTAAAATATAATTTTAAAATTATTGAAGTAAAATTCATAATCCATAAAATTAAACATTTTAAAATAAACAACTCAGTGACTTTTAAGTACATTTACAAGGTTGCAGCCACCACCTCTATTCAGTTCCAAAACATTTTCATCACTCCAATGATAAACTCCTTCTATATTAAGTGGTTTTTCTCCATTAACCTATATCTACAGTCCCTGGCAACTACCAAGCTCAGGATTTATCTATTTTGAATATTTCATATACATAGATTCAGATAATGTGAATCCATCCTTTTGTGACTTAGTATAATGTTTTCAAGATTCATCTAAATTGTAGATGTATCAGTGCTTCTTTCCTTTTTGTGGTAGAATAATACTCTATTGTATCTATATATACTACTAGTTTTTCATGGTAGTATATACAGATACAATATTTCATTCCCACCAGCAATGAAGTTTATAATTTCTCCAAATCTTATTAACACTTTCTATTGTTGTTGTTGTTGTTATTAGTTGACATCTAGTGGGTATGAAATTGGACCCCACATGGTTTTGATTTGCCTTTCCCTAATGACTAATGAATGATGCTATGCATTTCTTCATGTGTTTGCTGGTTATTTATATATCTTCTTTGAAGAAATTCCTTTTCTACTCTTTTTCCCATCCTAAAAATTTATTTCTAAGTATCAAAATGCATCAGTTTACTATGAATTAAATTTGAAGAACATAACAGATTTTAAAAATAAAAGTACAGAAATTTCTGATTCCTTGATTCCACAAACATCTAGCATCCCAAGGTAACAAATAAACAAACCTTTATGCTGCACAATGAATTTGTTCCGATTTCTATAACAAACTGAATGTAATTAAATCTAGTATATAACTTCCATGGCAGTTACCAAGTAAACTATGGTTTCATGTATTGCTAGTTAAGTGACTCAAAGAGGGGAGATTTTTTAATACTTACATAGCTATAGTACTTACATAGCTATATATTCATTGTTAACATTGTTTCTTGCTTGCTTCAAAATTTAAGGATGATCTTTTTCCTGCTCATTTCAAGGAAAAAATAAAGTGGAAAATAATAAACTTTTGAATATTTTTATGAAAAACTGGAAAAACATTTATACTTTGAGAAGTTCAGATATTTACTGTAAAAAAATGAACAGCTTATATGCACTATCTGTTGTGGTTTGGATATGAAGTGTCCTCAAGAAGCTCCTGTATTAAAGTAGGTGTAACAAATTATTAGAGCTGTAACCTAGTCAGTAGGTTAATCCATTTGATGGATCAATAAATCTGAATGGATTACTGGGTGGTCATTGTAAGTAGCTGGGGTGTGGCTAAATTAAAAGGATCACTGGGGTATATGCCTTGGGGATTATATATTTTGTTCCTGGTTCCTTCTCTCCCCCAACCCCCGAGTCCTGAGAGATAAGCAGCTTTCCTTTGCTATGCCCTTCTGCTATGATGTTCTGTCTCACCTGAGGCCCAGAGAAATGAAGTCTGCTGACCATGGACCAAGACCTCTGAAACTGTGAGCCTAAAATAAACTTTTCCTTCCCTGAGTTGTTCTTGTCAGGTAATTTGGTCTATGCAATTTTTCTTGGCTGGAATATTTAAACGCAAGAGCTCCTCCAAGACAAGAAGTCACATTCATTCCCATCCAAATCCCTTTCTCTTCTACGGAAATAAGTTTTTCCTTTAATTGTTCATAACTGTTATGGTGGTAGATCCAAGTGATGAAAACATGGATGGCCTCTTGGTAACTAGGTGTCTTTGCCAACTTTTCAACACAAAACTTTTGAGACATATTACTTTTCATGAACTCTTCAAATGCTCCTCAAAGTAAGCACCAGGTTCCAATGATAAACCACAATAGTCATTCTTACCTCATTGTCATTCTCTTTCATAAACTTCCAAACAGGTTATTTCCTTGCTATTGAAAAGGTTATTTGTATGATATTGGGAAATGATATTTCTTTGCTATTCTTCCAAGTTCACCTCCTGCATGTCGTACAACGTAACCTCCAGTTCTTTAATTATCAAAGTACTCTAGCCACTGAAGTGAAACAGCTTCATTAAAACTATCAAGGAGGGCTGGGGGCTGTAGCTCAGTGGTAAGAGTGCTTGCCTAGCATGTGTGAGGTGCTGGGTTCAATACTCAGCACCACATAAAAATAAATAAAGGTCTAAAAAAGATAGTTGCATAATTTTAAAAAAAATCTTTAAAAAAACACGAACGAAAGCTCCAGTTTATTGTACTCCGCAAGACATTATTCTTTCATTAAACCATATTTTCATCTTTGTTCTTGGGTCAGACACCAGGATATTGGGTCCTTCCAATTTTAGGTCATGTGGAATAATTTTGCCACAAATCTCCATGTCAACATTTTTAAGCAACATACTTCAGTGTTCTTATCTCTTATCCAGATGAGGGAATTATAAAATTCAGTATCAATATATTCTAAATTCTTAATATTAAGGTTTTTTTGTTTTTGTTTTACTTAGCACATAATTTTAGAATGCTAAAGAAAAACTGATAGGTGTAACAAATTATTAGAGCTATAACCTATTCAGTAGGTTAATAAACTTGCCATGAAATAGTGCCATTGCAATAAATGACCAATGAAATGGAAGTATGAGATATGGTCTGTTAATGGTTGTTGGTGAATTTCTCTGTAGAAATAATTGCTTTTGCTTATATACTCAAAATAGCAATACAGTGGGTTCAAAACTTCATGTGAAAGCAAGAAGACCAATTCTCTTGGTTAGGCCACTATAATAAAGTCCATCTTCTACTCTGAATATTATACATAATCTTCTCAAGTCATAAGGTTTTAATGGGTTGGATGGCATCTTCAAATAATATCTTCCAGGACACATTGTTCTATGATCAATGAGTACTGTGTTAGACTGGCACAAAAAAATGAAAGTGACCAAGTGTCCACCTGAAATTTTGTTCAAAAGCAATTTGTGGGCTGACTTAACTTAACAGATGACTTCCCATTGTGATAATCTTTGAATGCTGTTCTAGGACAAAATTATTAACATCTTCCCAAGCGTACCTAATTTCTTAGTCTTCTATCAGGGTTTCCTTATCTGTAAGCCTTGAGTTCTTGGGTCTCCCCATTGATTGTTCGTTAGGATCCATTTTTCCCCCCAAGTCTGATGGCAAAAGTCATATGGGTCATTTTCTGCAGCTAACATTGAAGCTGAATAGAGGCACCATTGGTTGGACTGTTACATAGTTCTCTGAAGTTATTTCCCCTGAGATTGGCACTTTTCAGAATTTTGAATGGACTCCATGGTGGACTGCTGTCATGTTGTTGTTCTGGCTTATGATCCAGATGAATTTTCCCATGATCAATTCTTCTCTCTTAACCTGCAAGTAAAGTTTGTTGTTTCCCCCATGTGGTAGTTTGGGCATTATGATCCACATAATAGTTTTTTAAAATTTTGTTTAGTTGTAGATGGACACAATATCTTTATTTATTTATTTATATATGGTGCTGAGGATGGAACCCAGTGCCTCACACATACAAGGCAAGCACTCTACCACTGAGCCACAACCCCAGCCCCCACATAATAGTTTTGTTTGTTTAATTAGTACTGGGGATTGAACTCATAGCTGCTCTACTACTGAGCTACATCCCGAGCCCTTTTATAGTTTTTATTTATTTTTTTTGTTAAAATTTTGAGACAGGGTTTTGCTAAATTACCCAGGTTGGCCTTGAACTTGTAAGCCTCCTGAGTTGCTGGGATTATAGGCATGTACCACCACACTGGCTACACAATAGATTTCTACCCTGAGGACCCTTTCTCTGTTCCCCTTGTGTTGGCATTTTCGGACTGCTGCTGTACAGGTTTTGCCCATCCAGATGGTTGCCTTTATTTTCAAAACAGAATTATTTCCAGTATTAAAGGAGTCATGGGCTGATATGCTCCTAGTTTCAGATCTCAATTCTACAACTGGCAGAAGGAATATGTTTGTTTCATTCTAATGAAGTCAGTATGTCTTGAATGGGAAGATCTTTGATGGTGGTGCTTGTATAAATTCAATGTAGAGGTGATTTCTTCAGATGCTACTTGAATACCCATGGTGGAAGCATTATCATGTGGTGCAGATGAGAATGATTCTTCGTTAATAGTGTCAGTGTCAAATGTGAGTGACACTAATTTTGGAGCTAGTATATTTTTGGGTCTGGCAGCAACCTAAGACAGAAATGGTGTATTGTCTCCATTAACTACATATGAACAAGATGAGTTTTGGATAACACTGTGGGTACATGACTTACCTATCCCATTCTTACCTTCAAGAGCCAATATGATACGTGTTCTTGGTGAAGGCTCTCTGTTATGTAAGGGATTAATAATACCATTGATAATACCAAGATAGTAAAGATTTACCCCCATTTTCTTGTAAAATATTTATGGTTTTAACTCTTTAATTTAGGTCATGGATTCATTTTTATTTTATGTGTGCTGTGCAGTAGGAATTCATTCCTTTGCTTTCTCATTGTGGACAGCCAATTGTCCTAGCACAATTTTTTCTTCTCCAATGAATGGTCTTGATGCCCCTATCAAAATCAATTTGGGGCTTATTTCTTATGCCCTCAGTTCTATCTCATTGTTCTGTGTCTACTCAGATGCTTATAGTACACTGTTTTTTATTACTGTAGGTATGTTTTGAAATCTGGAAATATGAGACTTTCATTATGGTGTTTCTTTTTAAATGTTACATTTCTTTTTAGTTTTTATTGGTTCTTTTAGTTATACATGACAGTAGAATCCATTTTGACATAATGATGAAAGCATGGAGTATATCTTGTTCTAATTCACTCCTCAGTACCTCTCCTTCCCTTTTGCTCCTGTCTCCTGCTCTCTTCCCTCTGTTCTACTGATCTTTCTGCCACTTACCCATAGTTATTTTTTAAATTAATTTCTTGAGGATGTATACACAGTGGTGATTCACCGTGGTACATTCATATATATACATAGGAATTTGTCAGATTCATTCTACTGTCTTTCCTTTTCCCATTCCCACTCCCTTCCCTTCATTCTCCTCTGTTCCACTGAATTTCTATTTTTTTTTATCTCCCCACTCCTTATTGTGGATTAGCTTCTATAAATCAGATAAAATATTTGAACTTTGTTTTTTTTTTGGGGGGGGGGACTGGCTTATTTCACTTAGCATGATAGTCTCCATAACCATTAATTTACCAGCAAATGTCATAAAGTCATTTGTCTTTATGACTAACACTTCATTGTGTGTATATATAACACTTTGTGTGTACATATATAAACACTTCATTGTGTATTCATTCATCTATTAAAGGGCATGTAAGTTGGTTCCACAGCTTAGATAGTAAGAATTATGCTGCTATAAACATTGATATGCCTGCATTACTACATCGATATACTGCATTACTATAGTATGCTGATTTTAAATTCGTTAGATATATACCAGTAAAAATGGTGATTCCAGTCCTTTTTTTTTTTTTTTAAGGAATCTCCATACTGCTTTCCAGAGTGGTTGCACCATTTTGCCATCTCACTAGTATATGAGTGTACCTTTCCCCCCATATCTTCATCAACATTTATTGTTACTTGTATTCTTGAAAATTGCCGTTCTGACTAGAGTAAGATGAAATCTCAGTGTTATTTTATTTGCATCCCTCTAATTGCTAGAGATGTTGAACGTTTTTTCAAATAATCATCAACCTTTTGTATTTTTTTGAGAAGTGTCCATTTAGTTCCTTTGCCCATTTATTGATTGGGTTCTTTATTTTTTTGTGTTTTGAGTTCTCTCTGCATCCTGAATATTACCGTCCTACCTGGAGAGCTTATCAACCTTTTGTATTTTTTTGAGAAGTGTCCATTTAGTTCCTTTGCCCATTTATTGATTGGGTTCTTTATTTTTGTGTGTGTGTTTTGAGTTCTCTCTGCATCCTGGATATTACCATCCTACCTGGGGAGCAGGTGGCAAAGATTTTCTCCCATTCTGTAGGTTCTCTCTTCACACTCCTAATTGTTTCCTTTGTTGTGAAGCTTTTTAATTTGATGCCATTCCATTTATTGATTTTTTAATTTTGCTTCTTGTATTTTAGGAGTCTTAAGGAAATCAGTTCCTGAGCCAACATGGAATGTTGGGCCTACATTTTCTTTTAGCAGATGCAGGGTTTCTGGTCTAATTCCTAGGAATTTGATCTACTTTGAGTTGTTTTGTACATAGTGAGAGATGGGTTAAATTTTATTTTATTACATATGGATTTCAAGTTCCAGCATCATTGTCAAAAAGGCTATCTTTTCTCTGGTTTTGCATGTTAGTATAAATGTATTTATGTGGATATGTCTCCCTGTCTTCTATTCTATTCCATTGGTCTTCATTCCTCTTTTGGTACCGATATCATGCTGTTTTTGTTACTGTAACTCTGTAGTGTAATTTTTTGGTCTTGTAATGCGATGCCTCCTGCTTCACTTTTCTTGCTGAGGATTGTTTTTTGACTATTCTCGGTCTTATTTTCCCAAATGAATTTCATGACTTGCCTTTTCTATTTCCATGAAGAACATATTGGAATTTTGATGGGAGCTGCAATGAATCTGTATAGGGCTTTTGGTAGTACAGACATTTTAACAATATTAATCTGTCTATCGAAGAACATGGGAGAAATTTCTTCTAAGTTCTTTTTTCTTTAGTGTTCTATAGTTACTTCACCTCTTTTGTTAGACTTATTCCCAAGTATTTTATTATTTTTGAAGCTATTGTGAATGGGAGAGTTTTCCTAATTTCTTTTTCAGCAACCTTTACCTTTATCATTGGAGTATAGGAATGCAATTGATTAATGGGTGTTGATTTTGTGTCCTTCCTACTCCTTTGCTGAATTTTAAGTTTTCTGATTTTGTCTTCTAAATATAGGAGCATGTCATCAAAAACAGATAGTTTGAGCTCTTCTTTTTCTATTTGTATTCCTTTAATTTTTCTTTTCTTGCCTAACTGCTCTGGCTATAGTTTCAAGAACTATGTTGAATAGGAGTGGGGAAAGTGGGCATCCCTGTCTTGTTCATATTTTTAGAGGAAATGCTTTTGTTTTTCTCCTTTCAGAATATGTTGGCATTGGGTTTGTCATATATTACCTTTAAATTATGGAGGTATCTGCCTTCTGTCTCTAGTTTTCCTAATGTTTTAAACATGAATGGATGCTGTATTTTGTCAAATGCTTTTTCTACATTTATTGAGATAATTGTGTACTCCTTGTCTTTAAGTCTATTTATGTGGTGAGTCACTTTTATTTATTTCTATATGTTGAACTAGCCTTGTATTCCTGGGGTGAAATCCACTGGTGGTATACTGTCTTTTTAATGTGTTTTTGTAGGGAGTTTGCAATATCTTGAGAATTTTTGCATATATGTTTATCAAGAATAGTTGTCTTAAGTTTTCTTTCCTTGATGTGTCTTTGTCTGGTTTTGGTAAGAGGGTGATACTGGCTTTATAGAATGTGTTTGGAAGAGCTCACTCCTTTTCTATTTTGTGACATAATTACAGGATTGATATTAGTTCTTCCTTAATAGTCATGGAAATTTGGCTGAGAATGCATCTGGTCCTGCACTTTTCTTCACTGGTAGGCTTTTGATGGCGTCTTCACTTTTGCTACTTGAAATTGATCTGTTTTAAATTTTCTATTCCTTAGGTTAGGTCATATATCTCTAGGAATTTGTCCATGTCTTAAAAGATTTTCTAGGTTATTTAAGTATTAATTTTCAAACTAATTTCTGATCATCCTATGGATTTCAGTATCTGTGGTGATGTATCCTTTTTCATCGTGGATTTTAATAATTTGAGGTTTTTCCCTCTTTCTTTTGGTTAATTTGTTTACTTGTTTTTTTTTTTTTTGTGTGTGTGTGGGGGGGTTTCATAATTCCCTGTATCGTGTTAAGTTAGTTCATTTTAATGTTTGTGAGTATATCTGTTGGAAAAAGTCCCAGAAGCTTAAGTGCTAGGAAAGAGTTTGTACATTTTTTTTTGCTTATTTTTTTTCCAAATTACCCTCAATATGGAATTGAGCCAAATTACATTGCCATCAATAATATATTAAAGTGCCTGTTTCTGTATGTCTTTAAAAGTTCAAAAGTTTAATAAATTTATTGTGTTATAAAGAAAAGTTTAATAGTTGCAAAACATGTTGCTAAAGTATAGTTCAGTTGACATTTATCAGATTATCTTCCTATATAGAACTGTTGAAAAACTGTTTACTATTTGATTATATCCTCTATCCCTTTTTCTGCTGTGTAATTGTTAAATTTTTCTTATTCATTTGTTGAGGAGTGCTTCATACAGCACAGGAAAATTATATTATTACTATGTACTTTTCTCCTTTTTATTACTTTTCTTGTTTGTCTTTTGTCCTCAATGATTTTTCCATACAGAAATTTAATTTATATGTATTTGAATTTATCTATCTTTATTATGGCATCCACATTTTGAGTCAGTTCAAAATTTTTTCATTAGTTATAAAATAATTCAGTATTGTTTTTTATTTCTACTAAATGTTATTTTATTTCCCAGTATTATTTGTTCAGGAGAATTTTTGAGGAACTAACATGTTTCTGTAGTTCCCCAGTACCAGAAAAAATATCTTGAAATTCATGAAATATTGGAGGAGAAGATAAACAGAATTCTGGGGAAATGAACTTATTTAGACAGGATAGTCCTAGATCTTTTTGGAATAACTGACATTAAATATATGAGTAAAACCTAGTAATCAAAGGAAGATCAAACAAAATAGTGGACCTTGATGTAAACATAATTAAAAGAACAGAAAATAACTCCCAGAACAGCCTATTGTATTAAAGAAGCAAACATAAAACAAAAAAAAAATATGCCTTTATAAATTAAAAATAAATTTCCTAGAATTAAATTTTAGAAGTGGAAATTTCCCAGCACAGAGAAAAATTATACATGGATATTTCCCAAACCTTAAAAAAAATCAGTCTTCAGTTTCAACAGGCCCATTAATTGCTGAATTAATTGTGAATTAAAATAAAAGCCCCCACTTTTTCTCATGAAAGTTCTGAATAGAACATAAAATCTAAAAGCTGCTGAAGAGAAAACAAAGTACCAACAGTAACAAAAACAACCACATGATCTCTAATGGGTAAGCATGGAACTGCCCTTGAAGTCCTAATTGATTGAAGATGACAATACAACAGTTATCACCAAAACTGAAAAATTATACTGAACATATGGATGGAATGAAACTATTATTTTTAATTGAAATAATTTCATAGAAAACCCAATCAAATAAAAAATTGTTAGAACACCATACTGCCAAATAACCAGTTAAAAAGATAGCATAAAACAAGGTATGTTCCCAAAAGGAGATTGTCAGTTTTTCTAAGAACCATCAGAGAGTACATAAATCTTCAATGGAAACAAATTTAAAGCTTTTACTAGGTTATAAAATGTCTTAAATAGTAGGTGATGTTCAACCTCTTGAATTAACAGTGGGACATTCAGAGAATAACCTCAAAATTTCAACTAGATATTTTGAAACTTCCAAGATCTGCACTGGCTTAATTAATTATAGACAAATGGACCCAAAATGAGATTTTCAGAATACTTCTCTCTCTCTCATATATATATAATTAATGTCTTCAGTAATAAAACATATAAATAAAGAATGGAGATAAAATACATTAGAATCATTGCCAGTGGAGATAAAAGGGAATATTAGGGGAAAGAGGATTAACCATTGTGTGACTACATCACAATTAATTCATCTGCTCTTGGACACTGGGTTGTTGTTACTTTAAGGGCTATTATGAATAAAGCTGGTATTAATGTTCTTGTATACAACTTTGTGTCATTGTTTTTGAATAGTATCATTTTACATTACCATGAGCAATACATGAGAGTCCCAGTTTTTCCTCATCTTTGCTAAAACACAGTATTATCAATTCTTTTAATTTTAGCCACTTTGTATCATGTGAATGTTTACTTTGGGCTTAATGCCTTTTTTTCTTTTTAATGTGAAAATTTAGAAAAATTTTTTAAATATAAGCATATAATGCTTTAATTTCCCTTTTGTGCTCTTTATCACCCCTAAAACTATGAAATGTTTTCCAGTTCAAAATATTTATGATTTCTTCACAATTTTTTCTTTAATCCTGAATTGAGAATTGTGTTTAATTTCCAAATATTTGGGGATTTTTCCAAACATCTATTGTTGATTTCTAATTTAATTGTTTTGTAATTTAAAAAATCCTCTATGATTTCATTTCTTTTAGATTTGTTGAGATTAGTTTTATATAGCATATAGTCTATTTAGGTGAATGTCCCATGAAGAATATAGTCTGCTGTTTTGGTATAGTTTTCTGTGTTAATTAGGTTCACTTAGTTGGTAGTAATGACCATGACTTTATTATATCCTTATTGATCTGGTACATCTATTCAGAACTCCTAAGAATGGACTTTTTTTTCCTTTTAGTTAAAGGAAGCTCATTTAGTTACCTGCAACCTGAACAGATGCTGTCTCATTCCTTTTTTTTTTTTTTTTTTTGGTGCTGGGTATCAAACTCAGGGCTTTGTGTATGCAAGGCAAGCACTCTACCAACTGAGCTGTATCCCAGCCCTTTCTTCCTGTCTTACGTCACTTTTCAATTTTTTTCTTTTGGAATAGGAATATCTATTCTCTGAATGTCCCACTGTTAAATTTTGGAAGCACATAACTTGCTGGTTTCACAGGTTCATAGCTGGAGAGGAATCTGGATCAGGATGAACTGTAACTTGAATCTCACCCATTTTTTATTTTGATAATATTTAGATGAGACTTTTTCAGTTGATGCTAAATGAGTTAAGATTTGGAGGACTAGGCTGGACGTAGTGAAGCACACCTATATTCCCAGAGGTCAGGAGACTGAGGCAGCAGGATTGTGAGTTCAAAGCCAGCCTCAGCAACTTAGTGAGGTCCTAGGAAACTCAACAAGACCCTGTCTCTAAATAAAATGCAAGAAAGGCCTAGGCACATGGGCTAGTGGTTAAGCGCCCGTTGGTTCAATCTCTAGTACCAAAAGGAAAAAATATATATATATCCAGAGGACTATTGGGATGGAATTATTTTTCACATGAAAGGAAAATGAATTGGGAGAGGGGACAGGTGGAGAGCTCTTTACTGAATGTGTTTCCCCCAAATTCACATTTGGAAACCTAATCCTCAATAGGGTGATAGTATTTGAAGGTGGAACCTTTGGGAGGTCCTTAAATCATGGGAGTGACCCCTCAGGAATGAGATTAATACACTTCTAAAATGGGCTGCACTTTGCCCCCACTCCTTCCATGTGACATGCCAGAGAGAATATAGCCATCTGGAAATGAAAAAGTAGACCTTCACCAGACAAAGGATTTGCCAAGACTGTGATCTAGGAATTTCCAGCTCTGTGAGAATAAAATTTATAAACCATCTACTTATAAATGTGTTTTTAAGGAAACACTTTTAAGCGTGAAGTGAAAACACAGAGAAGGCAGCTAGAGTAAAAAAGGCATTATCTTGAAATGGTGGCAACAGTTAAGACCTGCCAAAGAAAAGAAAAAAGGCCAACACAGAATTTTATGACCGTGAAAAAATCATTAAAAAGTGATAATGTATGTTTCTGGAAAATAAAAACAAAAAATTTGCTGATAGCAAATACACAATAGCAAAAGTGAAAAGGAAGTAGAGAATTGAAGGAAGTAGCTAAAAGCAGTGAAAAAGGATAAATACATAAAACATGTTGATGGTAAAAACAATAATGGTAATATATTATGGGGTTGTAAAGATGTGTACAATTAAAATGCCTAATGATGATAACACAAAAGTAAACAGGAGAGCAAATGAATTTCTAATGTCCCAATGTTTTCAGGGAAATGGTAAAAGGAATAATTTATATTCTACTGTAAAACTAAGAGGTTAAGAATACATATTGTCATATCTAGGCAAAACACTAAAAGAAAAGTGAATAGTGCATTCATAAATATAGGTTAATAGAGGAGGGAAATATATTTGCTTAATCCTAAAGAAAGCAAGATGTAAGAATCAATGAAATGTAAAACATATAAACAATATAGAAAGTCAATGAGCCCCATTGTAGACCCTTTGGAAAAGTAAATAAACTTGATAAAACCCTACTGAAATTCCTGAAAAACCATCCATGTTTGACACTTAATAATACATTAATGCAATTTACCACATTAATAGGTTAAGAGGGAAAAGCCATGTAGTCATTTTGGATTGTTCAGAAAAAGCACGATTAAATTCAATATTAATATATATATTTAGAGCTGGGGCTATAGCTCAGTGGCAGAGCGCTTGCCTAGCATGTGTGAGGAACTGGGTTTGATCCTCAGCACCACAATAAAAATAAATGAATAAAATAAAGGTATTGTGTTCATATACAACTACAAAAATATTAAGAATATATATTTTTATATATATTTTGAAAGTTCTTTTGGCCAGGCAGGAATATATTCTCATAAAGAACATTATCAAAGTTCTGTAGTCCACATCACTATTAATTTTGATAAATGAATATTCCTGTTATAATCAGAAGTAAAATATCTTCTTTGATCATTACTATTCATTAATGAACTGGCTAGCCCATCTGGTACGATTGGAATCCCCCAAATAATAAAAGTATTAGGATTGAATGAAAGAAATTAAGCTGTTATATATAATATGTTTTGATAACAGGAGACTAAAAGAAGTTATAAATATATTATTAGAATAAAGTGTAACACAGCTGAGGAATGTTTAATATAAAAATCCATTGTATTTTGAAAACCATTTTGTAGTTGAAACAGTAAATACTGAAATTAGGAAAAAAATTTTTAAGGCTTTTACAGAAGACAATTACAGAGTTTGAAAGAAAATAAATAGGACCTAAATGAGTGAAGATAAATGCAAATTGTGGATTCTTTTCCCTTTATGGAGATAAGATGGGAGAAAGGCCCATTTTCATGGACATTGCTTTTCATTTTGACAAGTAGAAAAAGGGTTGGTCACACCTTACCAGATTAATGGCTGGTTCTTCATTTGCTTCTCTCACTTATTCTATGTCATTTTAAAGCTTTCTCCCAGGTGACTTAAGCACAACTTTCTTTTGTTAGTTATTCAGATATTGTATTACAATTGTTAACTATCTAGCATGTAGTTTTGAAGCAAAATCTTCTCAATTATTTATTTCCTTATAGACTTTGCCTTCAAAAGAAACATTTTTAAACACTACACAAATGTCTTGCCTACAATCAACTTCAGCTTGGAGTAACTGTGAACATAATTCAAAATCTCAGATATTAAGAGAGCATGTTTCAGAGTTAGATTCTTCTTTCCATTCTGTTCTATCATTACCATCAGGTAAGCCTCCTCATAAACATTTTGTAAGTATCTCTGAATATTTCCTATGATAAAATCTAATCTAATAAATATGGGGAAAGATAAAATTTTATCCATTATTTGGTCATTAGAACTAAACAATTCTCATATAGGAATTTAATCTAGTCACGTGGAGTTAATGTTCTGTGAAAATTGATAAATTCCATATAAACCAATTTACTTTGGGTCAATAACTAGCTTTTAATCTTCTTTGGTAATTTTTGAGCATTTTATTGGTAATATGGCTGTTGTTAAAATGTTTCTCAGTACTAATCTAGTATTTTTCTAATTTGCTATTTTAATGGAGTTTTCCTTATCATAACTTAATATTCATTACCTAATATCATAACATAATATTCCTCCATTTATAACTTACGTAATATCATAACATAATATTCCTCCATTTATAACTTACATTAGATTTTTTCAAGTCGCATGAAATCTGTCCATCCACAGGTCTACTTTTGAACCTTGGGTAGATCTATAATCTATGATTGAATAAATAAGGCACACATATCTCTGTATCCTTAAGGTGGTTTTAGAATTTCATTTCTTAAAATTTTTCTGGAACCTCCCTGGTTTTGTCTATATTGGATCCAAAGTAAATATTTCATGCCAAAAGGAAACATTTCTTACATTTGTTATCTCAGGTTCTTCTCTTTATTGGGGAATTTATCAACTGGGCTTTGTTTCCTTTTAAATTTGTGGAAATAACCATCTTTTAAGTTTTCAAAATCTGCTTAAAATCTGAAAACATTACTTTTTATAATTTGCTCTTTATACACATTCCCCTGCCCTTATCCATATTAAAGTGGCATCTTAGCTATGCCATTCTTTAAAATAAGTTCCCAACAGGAATTATTTTAGTCCATCTTTAAGAAAACCTTCATGGTAGGAAGAAATAATATAACAATAACAATGCAGCTAACGTCTGGTTTTAGCATACACTGGGCCCTGTGTATATTACGCATAATACATTTTGTTGCTTTATTCTCACAACCCTGTGAGAATAGATACTACCATCCTTTTCATCTTACAGGTGAGAAAATTAAGCTTAAATATGTATTATTATGCAGCTAGCAAATGATGGAACTAGTTCATCTGAGATAGTCATTCTCCAGAACCATGCTCCTAATCACTGCTCTTTACTCTTTTATTAGCAAGTTCACTTCTCTGTTGAAATAACCTTGAAAGCTAGTATAAGATATCCTTCGGGTCTATAAAAAATATAAGGATTAGTTTCCTTAACAATTAACTAGGTAGGGTTATTCATTCCTCCCTGCACTCATGAGTATATATACAAATAAATCCATCAGGGAACTTTTATTCTAGTTAAAGACAACTGAAATGTAAAGTAGTAAGTAAAATATTGTGTTACAAAATATTTGGGTAAAAGGCCAGAGGTCACAAGGCAAGTACTAAGAAAGGTACATAGGTAGAATCTAGGGATCTTCTCAGGTTAAATCATGTTTTCCCACAATTCAGTGGTAGAATAGGTGATATTCTCTTTCTAGATAGTTATGTTTAGGCAACTGGAAAGTACCAGAACCCTGAAATGTATAAGGAGCATTTTAAGTGAAAACATTTTTGTCATCTGTCATTTGGGACAAACTCCATGACATTTGTGAACAATTGTTTTGTTTTTGCATCTTTTTATATTTAAGGAAGAGATACACCTTCTCTTCGTTTAAAATCCAGAAACTTCCTGGGTCTATCATAATTTATAACAAGTTTTCTTAAAAATGAAAGTTTTTCTTCTTTCAGTAGCAAAACTTTCATCAACTGCTTTATGAACTATTTTTTATTTGCGTCTCAGGAAAAAGTTTACAGTCTCTCTAAATAATAGAAACATGAATAGCTTTGAAAGATGGTTTTTACATTCTTTTACAATTTCATTTTAAAAATTAAACTTTAATACACATAAAGCATATCTTTTTTATTACTTGGCTCCTCTTTGTGAAAGTATAAAATGAATTTCTCTTGAGTCCCTGAAGGAAGACAGTTTATCAGTAGGTTTTAATCTTTGTAAACGTAGATTCATTTAATACTAGTAGACTAAGGGAATGTGAAGTTTGATGTTTTCATAAAAGGTTACATCTGAATTATAGCAATGTTCTCCAAGTAATTAAAAACTACGATCTCTTTTGGAATCCTCATTATTTCAATTACGGTTTGTGGGGTTGAGAAAGAATTGATTCTGTCAGCCAGGTTTTGCTGTAGATTTTCTTAAAGACATTTTGGGTGCATGTGTTTTCATTACCTATGAGCAATATTTATTAATATTAATAAATGCTATATTTCTTATTTTAGGAAGTTCACAAATCTATCCCAATCAATAATATCTAAAATACTGCTAAAAATATACCTTTGAAAGGATTTTGCCACTTCTGATAGTTCTCATTTTTCAAACTTTTGCATATTTTTCTAAATGCATGTGCTATTAACTAGTCATAAAGAGTGGTGTTCACTGAAAGTACTTTATTTTTCCAGATGTGCCTCTTCATTTTCATTTCGAAACATTATTTAAAAAGACTGAAATAAAAGGAGATCTTGCTGAAAATAAAACTGTGGGCGACTGTATCATGTCACCATCACCTGGTATGTCATATTTACAAATCTTGTACTTTCTATTCCTTTTTACCTCCTTATGCCTGTTATTTTTTGCAGCCTAATAAAATTTAACAAAAGAATGAATGTAAATCCTTAATTTTTAATATTCACTTTTCACAAATCACACAAACAAAAAGAAAATACATAGCAGCTATATAGCATGGCTGGAGGTACCCTGGGTTTCATTCCCAGCACCAGAAAAGGAAAAAAAATCATTGAACAAGAAATGTGTGATAACTATTAAATGAAAATTATGAATTATTAATAATTTAAATAAAAATAGTTAACCAGCATTCCTATATGGTAAAACTAACAAGCATTTCAGCTCTCTTTATTACTTAATGTTTAATGCAATGTAACCTGACATTCTAATTGATTTGATTAACTTAAAATTATCCCACAATTCACTGGGTAGAATAAGCAGGGCAAAGTATAAAAGGAATTGCTGGAAATTTTCAGAAAATCTCTACTGCAACCACAAATAAAGGCATGCCAAAAAAAAGCCTATAATAATTAATTAGCATAAATTTTATTTTGCTTATAATTATGAAAACAAATTCCTAAGGGAGACAACATAGTTTGTATTTTATGTTCAGGATATCAATGGGAAAATGGAGAACCATTCAGTAAACAGTATATTAGTCTTTGATTAAATATTTTTTACACATTGTTTTCACTTGAATCAGAATAAATTTTAATTCATTTGAAGAATTTTTAATAAGACTAAAATTACATAAAAAATACTTAAATTATACTCAGAGCTGGGGTTGTGACTCAGTGTTATAGCTCGCTTGCCTAGCATGCGTGAGGCACTGGGATTGATTCTCAGCACCACATACAAGTAAATAAAATAAAGGTCCATCAACTATATATATATATATATAAAATAAATAAATAAGTTATACTGAAATAATTATGAGTGCTCCAAAAGGGTGTGAAGGTTTTAGCTATGCTTGGAAGCAATTACAAGAAAGTCACACTATCTGCAAAGTTAAAATCTTAATTTACCTCAGTTTGTATGACTTCTGATGTTATCTGCAGATGAAGTAATTATTTACCTCAAAAACTCAAGAGCCAAATGGATGCCAAATTCCAAATTAATGGAGTTTTACTATTAAAATCAGCAGCTTTTATAAATACCAATAACTAGATAGAATATGTAAAGGAATAAAGTATTCTAAGCATGTGACAATGAAAATATACCTCTGACTAAACTTAAGAACCTACATAAAGAAAAGGGTTAGAGGATTTTCCTATACGGAAATATCCCATTCTTACTGGAAGACAGTGCTATAAACTTAAGGTGTCAGTTTTCCCAAAATTAACTTATACACAGAATGTAATTCTAATAAGAACCACAAGGGTATTCTTTTTGAATAAAAGGTATTCTGAACTTTATCTCAGAAAACGTTGAAGAACAGCCAATAAAATTCTTTTAAAGATTAAGGGGCTGGGGTGGTGGCTTGGTGGAAAAGTGCTCGCCTAGCATGCATGAAGCACTGGGTTCGATCCTCAGCACCACATAAAAATAAAATAGAGTGTGTCAACTTAAAACTGAAAAAAATATTTTAAAAAAAGATTAAATGGAGAATGTGTCAGATATCACAATGTATAATAAAGTTCTAATCATTAAAATTTGTTGATATTAATGAAAGCCAGATCAAGGGAACTAAATAACAAGTCTACAGACAGACCCAAAGGTTGAATGTATGATAAAAAGTGGTATTTTCCTATCAGTGTGAAAAGGGTGGCTCAGTTAATTGAATACTGACAAAAACAAATTCCTATGATGCATTCTTTGTATGGCAGCACTAGTCGAAGAACTTTTTATTAGTTACTTCTTTTAATCCATGGGGTAGGTGTTATTATCCTTAAATATCCTGTCCCAAATCACAGTTGAGTAGTGACAGAGCTGAAACTCAAACCCAATCATTCTGGCTCAAAGTCCATGCTCTATTTAAACAACCAACTCTCACACATAATCTGTGGCATCAAATAACTCATTAAATGAGATTGATACCTCATACAGCACATCAAGTTTAGATGAACAATGAAAATACATTTGAGATGGATTAAATGTTAAAAATGATGTCTTTTTCAAGAATCAGAAGAAAAACTAGGTATGTTTAGTGATAACTGTAAAAGTAATGAAAATGACAATAGCCAACATCTACTGAAAACTTCTGTCAAGTCACTGAATGTTTACTTTTTATCCATTATATTGATACTACAGTAAAAACAGCACTCTCAGATAACAATAAGAATTGAGACACAAGCCTTCTGGGAAGCACTGTGAGATGCATTAGAAGGTCTTTAAAATATATATATTTTTATAAGTTGAGTGTGCGGGGAAAAAAGAAAAAATGTCCTTTTTACTTTTATACCTGCTCAAAATAAGTATTTACTGAACTTAATACCAACTTTGTATTCTGGACAGTTATTCCATTTCCAAGAATGTGGTCTAATCCTAAATATGAAACCTTTATCCACAAATATATTTATCTGAGCATTTTTTTTGTGATAATGAAAAACCAGCAACAACTTGAAGAATGATACAGTAACCTGTATACTATAGTAGAATATGCAAACTTAAAAATATCTTAAAAGTTCATGTAAGGATGGAAATGTTACTAATCAAAAGAATATTTTAAAATAAATAGATGAAAATATTTTACTTCCATATTTGGTACAATTATAACCATGCAAAAATGTTTATTCTTCCATCAACCAATTGTGATATGTGGGCCTTGTTGGGGTTCTGAACAAAGCAGATCTATACAGATACACATTCATGCTCTTTTAAAACAATTTGAAAAATAAGAACACTGAGGGAGATATTAATGAATTATTGTTAGTTCTGTCATATGTAATAATGCACAATTTGTTAGAGATTCATGCTGACATATTTGATGAAATTATAGCAAAGAAGTTGTAGAGAGAGAGATGAAACAGGATTGGTAAAGCTATCATTTCTAAAGCTGAGTGAAGAGTACATGGGAATAATTCATTATTCTAGTCTCCTTTTTTGTATGTTTAAAATTTTTCCACAATAAAAAGGGGGGAAAAATGCACCAAAGGCAAGGAACAATCGCCTACACTTAAAAAAGACTAAAGAAATACTGGAAAGTATAGGTTATGTTCAGGTACTTTTTCATGACATAATTCTACTTATTGGGAACTATACATTTTTCAAAAAGGAAAACAAATATGTGGATATTTCAAGAATTTCCATAATAGCAATAATTCCATGATGATGATGACAGAAGTAACAACTGTATATCCAAAAACTAATTCCTCTAATCAGAGGAATGTTAGGTAACTTATGTAACCATAAGTTACAAGATAAAACATAACATTATACATTATCCTAACTAATATACATTATCCTAACTAAATTATGATTATGCAAAATAAAAGTATATGATGTTAGAGATCATATGATTACAGTTCTTCTAAAGTTACTGTACTGTTTATCTGACTGAAATAAGGCACTGTAAATATTAGGCACAGAATTAACAGTAAATGTATTGACTGTAATGACAACATATCACATGTAATAAAAAAATAAGGGTAGAAATACACTTTTTGAATGCCTTGGTAATATTATACAAATCAATGAAGTATTCTTTTGTATACAAATCTTTCATTCCCTATACTCTCATTCCCTACCATTCCTACTCCAAATAATTAAGCATTAATAAGGCTTCATCCTATATATCTTTAATAAAGTAGCTGCTCATTAATTTCTTTTACTATTAGTTATTTCTATAAAATTAAGTAAAACTACGGAGTTCAACATTCCTTGAGCACCTCTTCTGTGCCAGGCAGATTATGATAAGAATAAAAGGTGAATCACAGGAGATCAAAGAAATTATAATGCAACAGGGGAAAGTAGACATGAATAACTATTATAGTATGTGTTGAACGCATATGGCAACAATATTCTCTCTCTCTCTCTCTCTCTCTCCATATATATATATATATATATATATAAAAAAAGGAGGGCAGAGGGCTTAGCTCAGTGATAGAGCACTTGCTTATCACATGCAAGACCCTGGATTCAATCTCCAGTACCACAAGAGGGAAAAATAGTGGGGGAGTAGATAGCTTAGCACAAGCCAAGACAGAGGTAAAGGGGAATAAGATAAAGAAAGGCAGGAAGGAACTCCCAAGACAAACGGTGATGCCAAGTGCCATCTTGGAATCTAGAAGGTTGAAGTGTTCCAAATCAATGCTTCTCAAAAGTTAATGTGCAAACATATTCCTCGAAGGATACTGTTAGAATGCAGCTTCTGCACTTTAACAAGATCCCAAATGTCTGATTTGGCCATACTGTGTAACAAGGCTTTAAATAATGGAAACCAGCATGCATCATAAAAACTTAGAACAGTGTGATATGTTACAAATAGCTTGGTATTCCTGCAGAGGAAATTGTGTGAAGGTAAGCAGACTATATGGCACTGCTGACTTCAGGCAACAAGGACATATGCACAAGTCAAAGTGCAGAGTTGAAAAGTAATACAATCAGCTCATGGGGAAATATAACACAATCAGTTCAAGAGGCTGTAGTTACCAGAATATTCAAGGATATGAAAGAAAAGAAAGACAGCAGAACCATTTAAGACATGAGACTTTAAAAAGAAGAGACTGAACACAATGAGCAACTGGAATTTTCTACAATGAACAAGTTATTATAGGGATAATTGGTAAAAATTGATTAAGATATATAAATTAGCTAGTGGTATTCATTTCTTGATTTTTGACAAATTTAACTATATAAAATGATGTCTTTATTTTTGAGAAGTACACACTGATATATTAAGGGGTAACACAGCATCCATGCCAGAAACAATGAGTTCTAAGAGGTAAAGCAAATTATGATAAAATGTTAACATCTGGGTAACCTAGGTAAAGGATATATGGAAACACTGCAATAGTTCAGTTTTTTTTCTAAATTTGACTATATCAAAATTAAATGTTATTAAAGTGGATAGAAGAGGAGAAACAATAGAACCCTAACCCACAATTAATCCAGAAACAGAGTTCAACCATCTTAACTCCTATTTCCTCCCATATGAACTAACCAAGTTGTCAATAAACTTATAAACTTGTTTCAAATCTTCCTATCTGCATTTCAACCACATTCAGACCAATATAATTTCTAACCTGTATTGCTGAAAGCAGCTCATTTTCATTTAGTTTTAATCACTTTAGACAGTGATCTTTTCAAAATGCAAATCTGAAATCCTCACCCGGGCCTTTTAAGACTTTTGAGGGAATATTCTTCCCCTAAAGTGGTATTTACATAGGCTATTGGCTCCTGTTTCTTTGGGTGGGGGGGATAGGGGATTGAACTCAGAGGCACTTGACCACTGAGCCACACCTCCAGTCCTATTTTGTATTTGAGACAGGTTCTCACTGAGTTGCTTAGCACATTGCTTTTTGCTGAGGTTGGCTTTGAACTCACTATCCTCCTGTCTCAGCCTCCCAAGTGCTGGGATTACACGCGTGGTGCCACCACCAGGACTCCTGGCTTTTTCTTCACCATACTTCCTTTACATACCTGCTGCTATCCAGCTCCCAGATTTGTCTTGCTCCCTTGGACATTTGCCCAAGCTATTTTCCTTCTTTCCCTTGCTGTCAGCTATTTCTGATAATATATGGAATCTCTTCATCTGTGAGTAAAAAGATAGCAAAAGGGTGAACTCTTAGATTTGCTTAAAATACTCCACCAAAATGAAATTACAAGCTCCACAACTGAGCTACACTCCCAGCCCTCTAGTTACCTTTTTCTAATGAGTATAGGATTAATGCTGTTTATTATTCTGTTTAACATTTTCTTTTTTTCTCTTTTTTGAATGGTGGAAAATCTTAAAGAGACCATCTTAAAATTCTGCCCACCATTTTTTCCCCTGGACTGTCATTGATTTACAATTAATTTGGGTATGGCAAATGGATTCCCCTTTCTTTGTGGTAATATTAACTCTTGTCTTGTAACTTTCAGGGTATTCTCACCTATGATATCCTGTTTGATTTTTATTTCCTGACAAGTGAGTTCTTTGAAATATTAAGGTTGATTCTAGAAACATTTTTACTATCATTTCAAATATTATCTCCCCACATATTTTCTCTCCTGTTAAACACTCTTTTTCTTCATATTCATCATTGTTCTTTTCAGTTGTAATTCCTTTTCTAGTCCCAATTTTTATTTTTGGCAGTGTCCATTGTTAGCTCATTCAGTTCATATTTTGAGCAATTATATTTTATATTTCTGAGATCTCCCAAGAAGACTCTTCCTTATTTTTCTTCACATTTATTTTAAAGACCCGTTAATCTGTTTTCTTTGAATGTTCCAGAAATTAATTCCTGAGATGGTTTTTCCACTTGTAGATCTTGTTTTATGATGTTGGTATTCAAGATTTCGGTTTGTGAACTCATCTTTGAAGTTGACATTCATTGTTAAAGGTTGTTTTTCCACTGTTATTGATGACAAGGGTAGGGATTTACACCTTACATTACTTCAGATTTATGAGCGAGACATTTAAAAGTAGGACGCTAGGGTATGGCATCTTTCTGCCCAAAGCTCTGGTTGTTACCTTTTGATATAGGTAATCTCATTTGGTAGCCTGGCTGACATGGGGCATGTATTGACAATTATCAGCTGGTACAGCTAATTGTACTGCTCTGTTTTTCTCTCCTCCAGGTCTACAGCACCTTTCGTATGGATCACATTTTTGTGGCAACACTTTCCTATGTGCTTCTGCCCTATAAATTCTGTTTTATTTAATAAGTTCCCCTTTCTGTTTACAATTGTGCCTATCTCCATGAACCTACATATACAAATTTTGTCTTATCATTTTTAGAATACTTTGCCATCAAGAAACTGGACTTCTTTACTAGGCTATGCCCTTTGCTTCAGTCAGAGTTTCAGAACTGTAACTAATGTCTATGTAAAGGAGCCAATTTTGTTATCAAATCAATACAGAAAATAGTTTCAGATAGATAATACTAATGATGAAGCTAATATTTATTAAGCACCTATCATGCTAGATACTCATTTAATCTTCATAATCCTATAATCCCAAGATTTTATAGATGAGAATACTTAGGCACTGAGTGACTTAAAATTGTGCACTGTTTTTTGTTTAAAAAAAAAAAGAAAGACTAGTGCTAGTCACTGTCCAAGATGAATAAAATCTAAAATCTAGCTTTTAAGGAATCCAAGACTGTTGTGACCCTGTTGAAACTTACTTGATCTTGAATTATTTCTGGATTTAAGGTAAGCAACTTCAGGATTCAGATCCTATTTAGCCCAAATTTGCAGATCTGAACTAATCCATACTAATTTGGAAGACTTTGAGAACAGATCACCTTCCCTTTTCATCCATCCCCTTCAAAATAATGAAGCAAATACAGGAAGTTGGCAATTTCCTGAGGTTGTTTTTAAGAAATCCCATTTCAGGTACTTTTAGCGTAAGGGGTATCCATCTTGGTACTTAAGCATTACTAGTGGTTTTGAACTGATATTTTAAAATTCTGCATTATTTGTGTTAAACTTCACATTTCCTTTCATTTGTTGTAGTACACAGTACTTCTCTGAATCAGTGGAGTAATGGATATTCACCTACATGTAAGCCTCAAATAAAGTCAGAGTCGTCTGCACAACTGTTTCAGGGAAGAAAGAAAAGACATTTGAGTGAAACAGCATTAGGTAGGTTAAAATGAGGATATGACCATTAGGGTTAAATACTGAAAAGAAAATCTGCTTTTCCACAAAGTTTATAATTGTCTCAGGAGTTTATAATTCAGAATTATCACTTAATTAACTAAAATATTTATCATCCCATGAACATATTCAGTATTCACATAGTTAATTCAGATTTTGTAAACTGGTTATTTACCCATTTTATGGCATTTTCCTTCCAGTGTTCCCTGACTAGTTCTCTTTCATCAGCTGCTGTATGGTTAGAATTTAGTCTCTAAGGTTTTTTTGGACTCAAACTAGTTCAATAACAGGTCATTTACATAAATTTATTACTACTTCTAAATAGTAATTTCTCAAGATTTTGAGAAAGTTGTAAAGATTCAACTAAGGCACTCAACCACCTTATTCAGGTCTCCTTAGGAGTCTTTATAGTTCCAAGGTAATCAAGATATATCACTTGAAGCTGGAACTCTTCCAATAATACAAAATTGATTTGTTGTGGAGATACAGGAGAACACAGTCATACCAGTCATTGTTATGTTTAATAAGAAAATGTCCACATGATTGGTGTTTGTTCATGTTCCAGGGAACATAACCCTATATTTTTGTAAGTATTCCCCAGATGTAAAATCTCAATAATGTACTTAACAAATTATAAACTACTTACATCCAAGAAGTACTTAACTATAACTATACACAATGGATTTAATGCATTATCTCCAGTATCTTTAGAAATTCTACCAAAATAGACAAGTCACTACTTGATAGTTAATACCTAATCAAGTACATTTTGGCACAAAATGAACAAATTCCCACTCATTGAGAACCTTTGTTATTCTCTAGTGTCTCACTCTTCAGAACAACCAAGGATCATCAGGCTTTGGGAGAACTTTCATACATGCACACCAAAACACGGGAATTTTTCTTACCTCTTAATAAGATACAAATTGACTGATACTTTAGATCTCATTTTGAGTTTAACAGATACTTAGGGATGTAAGAACAAATGAAAGGATATACTGCAAAGAAATTAAGACAACTCCAAAATTAAAGCACATCTAGTCCAGACTTGTATAACAAGTCATATCATGAAAAACGAGCTATTCCAGATCACAAGAAAACTTGGAGAGTAATAACAAATTTTAATATGTGGCTCCATATTTGAAAAAACTAACCAGAGAGGATATATTTTAACGACTTGAGAATATAAATGTAGACTAGGTATTAGGTATTAGATTTTATATTATTTGGGAAATATCATTGTATTTTTTAAAATTCACACTAGAATAAAATAGTATGTAAATGAATATATATATTTCCTTATTAAGAATAAAAACAAAGGAACTTGAAAGACAGATAATACAAATTAAAAGTCAATTTCAAATCAATATCATTAGAGAACAACTTTACCCATGAAACAAGAAAAGGAAGGTATAAAAAAGGAATACGAGAGGACAATAACTTTTAGAAATTAGTACTTTAATTGTAGGAATTTTTCAAAATAGTGTTTTTATAAGATCAAGGAAATCTCTCACAGAAAAGAAAAGACAGACATAAAAAAATGAAAGGATAAGAAAATTCAGATCAGTCTTAACAATGTAGCCTCTGAGAGGAGTCACAGAAAAAAAAGGAACTGGGTCAAGAGAGCAGATGGAGTATTAAGTAATATGAACCTGCTGGAGAGAAAATGCCAAGGTGCCAGAAAATGGAAATACCTGTATCAAGATCAAGTGAAGTGAGGCTCTTCTTTTATATTTCCCCTTTTATTTATTTTCAAAACATGAATTTTTTTTAATCCATTGATTAAACTATCAATTCACCTCTCAATGACTGGAGAAATAATTCTAATAATATTGGTCATGTTTAATTTATGACATTATGAATGGTTCTTTCCTTGGCAGGAGAAAAAAATAGATTTGAAGAATTTGCTTTTCAATGCACAGAACCAGGATCCCATTGTAATTTCACTACCATCTCTAATGTCAATGTTATATCAAGAACACAGAATTCATCAGCACAAGTAGGTTTTTACTATACCGAACTCTAAGACTGCTTTATATTATATTGTTATATTGTGTGCAAGTAGAAATACTTAACAATGAGACCCATATTTTGAATAATTATAATGCATCAATAAAGAAAAAATAAAAAACTCCATATTATCAAATTCTTTTTAAAACTATGTATAGATTTTTTAAATAAAACCAGCTGATTTAAAAATTTGGGTATTTTGCTAATTTATATCAGCCTTACTGGCACATTTAGAACTACCTTATTAGGAAATAATAAATTTGATAAATAAAACTTTTTTCTTACTTGGAAAACAATTATTAATCTTCAGTTACAGATTCTTTTCTGTGTTAAAAACTAAATTTTATCATGACCATTTCTATTCTTTAGCATATGAAGCTACAAAGAGCCTTGCTAATAATGTGAGTTCAGGACTTGTATTGTTCTTAATCTGCCTTGTTTTTTGGCACAAGACCCAGTAAAAGAAAAGTTAAAAGCTGGGAAGTGTTAGAAATGAACAACTTGAAACTCGGGGACCAGAAACACATAAATGAAGACTATAATAATAATTTTTACTAAACGTTTCACCAAAACATATTTCACAAACTTTCCTAATAATAAGTATATATGTTTGTGCACATAAATATACAAATTACAAACCTGACAAAACAGTTTAGGCATACTTCCTTAACTGGTTTTCTTAACATTTTATAGTCACATTTGAGAACAATGAATTTACAAAAATTACATAGATGATTATTATGAAACTAATGAAAGAAATGTATCACCAGAGGTTAACTAGGTATGTAAACCATTACCATAATTCTACTTTGCAGAGTACGGCACGAAGGAGGTTAAGAAGTGAGAGCTCTTATGACATAGATAACATTGTGATTCCCATGTCTTTAGTAGCCCCAGCTAAGTTAGAGAAACTCCAATATAAGGAAATTATCACTCCAAGGTATGTATCCTTACATTCTTTCCTCTTCCTTTAATAAACTTAAATCCAGAGTGAAGTGGAAATCTTAACTGAGAGGAGAATGCTAGCCTACTTTCTGGCCTACTTGTATAGCCACAGAGGGAAAATAGTGAAAGAAAGCTTCACATTACTCATGGTAAAGAAAAACTGCCAGAGTATCACAACTTTACTTCTTAGTTTTTATTAAGAACTGAGAATTTCTAGATTGATTTACTTCAGCATTCTAGTCATGTTTTTTTCATTCATTTGTATTTTGGTTCCTATTATGTACAATGGCACTAAAAGGCACTTTACTGATAGAAAAACTACAGCAACAAACAAATTTGCCTTAAGAGATGTACAAGAGTTCAAAGAAAGCAACTACCTTTGTAATAATGTATTCACAACATGAGACAGTAATATCTGTCACAACAAAACTAAAATTTTGATTTGGCCAAGTTAGCAATAAACACTTAAAAGATGCATGGGAAGGTCTGAGAAGACATACAGGGAGTTATGGTATTTACAACAGGGAGATTATAACAAAGGTAGACTGGCAAATGTGTAAGGCTTAGCCAGATAGGTTTTGCATAGATTGATAAAGGCAGGTAAGCCTAGAAAAGAACCAGACTGTGGAGGTCCCTGAATACCATATGCAGATCTGCTTCTATTGGCAGTCAGGTTAGCCCAATTTCTGGCAGTGATGAAAGCAGTTCCTAAAAATATGAATATGGCACAGGAAGTAGACATAAAAAGACTAGAAATCAAAACATGAGCCAGGTGATAACCAATTAAGGCCTACCCATCTCTAGTTTAATTTCAGTTTATCTTAATTACTTTGAGGTATTAAGGCAAGTCTAGTATTCTAAGAGGTATTATGAGAATTCATATTTTAAAAGCCTGTTGAAATTTCCTACAAAAATTAGAAATATCATTTGTTCTGTAGCAACAATGTTTTTTCATTTGCAGTAGTGGGCTGGAACTAGCTGGTGGACCTGGCTATTAAATACAGAATTCTGTAAGTCGGTTAAACTATTAGTAGCTGAAAAGGGGCCCTAAGCATTTTCTCATCAAAGAAATTGGCAGAAACGACAAATCAGGTCTTTTTTTCCTTCTTCTCTTTGGTCAAGTTGTTTATCAGCATACCACTGACTTATTTTTAAATCAGTACATGTATGTAACATCCAACTATACAGAAGAGGTTTCACTCACTGTAAAGGCAAAAGTAAAGACTCATCTTCCCTGGTTTTTTTTCCTCATAATACGAATATTCTTTCTCTTAAAAAAAAAACAACAAAGTATTAAGATAGAACCACATGAATTATGGAAATCCCAAGGAAAGAAATCACAATGTGCTTAAAAGAATAAATAGCTACAGTTAGAGAAATTGATAAAAGCTATTTGAAACTGGTTTATATCTTCAACAGCTGGAGGATGGTTGTTCTTCAGCCTTTGGATGAATATAACTTACGTGAAGAAGAGGTAAGCTACCTTTCATTTAATGAGATAATTACACCTTTTATATTATGAAGCCTGTTTAATTTAACATTTAAGGAAATAAAGGAAAACATAAACCCTTGAACATCTGACTTTTTTTTCATTTACCAAGTTTTTCAAAAAGGTTATTAATTCTATAGAAAAATATTTCTGTGCAAATTTGACTTCAAAAAGATAATAATGTTTAAAGAAATAGAGGAAAAGTAAAATATGCTATTTATGAGTTGACATTGATATAGACAATATTCCTCTCAGCATTAATCTTGTTTCTTTTTTTATAAAAAGACACTGTCAATATTCACTCCTACAATTCCATTTTCAATATATTAGAAACAATTTACTTTTTTAAAAAAAAATCTTTCTTTATTTATTTTGTATGTGGTGCTAAGGATCCAACCCAGTGCCTCATGCATGCGAGGCAAACGTTCAACCACTGAGCTACAACCCCAGCCCGAACCAATTTGCATTTGAATTTGGAAAACTTTGGAATTTAATATGGTACATGTATCTTGTAATACCTAGCCTAAACAGTTCTTATAACATTAATCAAGTATTAGTAGTTCTGTAATCAAATGGGATAAACACTAAAAACCGCCTGATACCATTTCAGATCAGACTGGATTATATGAAAAATCTGTTTTTTCAGATTTTTGGATTATGGAATTATAGGTAAGGGTTTATAGATCTTTATCGGTAAAATTACACTAGGACAAGAATATAGGGAATAATATATCACCAAACTAATGTCAACGTGATGGTCTCTAAAAGCAGTATTTTGTAGCAGATAATTGATTTCTATGAAATAACGGTATTTCTATGCCCTGTCATGTTTTTCAGCTACCCTACAACTTACCTTTAATGACCTTCCCTCTTGTAATGCATTCTATTTCAGAATGATCCTTGTCAAACCCAAATTCCTAAATATAACCCTGTCCAGGTTAGATTCCTAGATAAGGCATTAATTCTGACTTACAATCAGTTTTACTTTTCTTTGACATTGACATTTTCTTAGAACAATGTGTGCTCCATAAAGAACAAAAAATCGATATAAATCCAACTGAATGAATAAAACTCTAAGATTATTTCATGCAAGCTGTGGCTAATGGAAAGCATACCCATTTGCAATCTCAATAAATCTTCAAATGTGAACCAAGAGTAAAAAGATAAAAGTTTTGGACTCCCACCTTTCAGGAATTCGAAGCTAATCTCCTAACATTCTCTTGACTGACACAAACTGCATTTTAGAGTCTGCTTGCTACTGTTCTCTAGATGAACCATTTGAAACCTGTTCAGAAAGTTTCCCATAAAAGCAAAATCTTTTTTGCTAATTCCAGATAGAAGATCTTTCTGATGAAGTCTTCTCCCTAAGACACAAAAAATATGAAGAGAGAGAGCAAGCCAGGTGGTCACTATGGGAACAAAGCAAATGGCATAGAAGAAACAGTAGGCAAGTATTTTAAACTTAAAACTCAAAAACATGGAATCCATGTGGAATGAACAAAAATTCTGCATGAATTTTGGGGGGCCATTAAAAAAGAACACATAAGGATGTATCAGTGAGTCATGTACAAGTATACGTACTGGTGTGTCACTTCATGTACTGCTGTATTAAAAATATATTGGGCTAAGTACATGAGGATAAGATGAGTTTCTGTATTTTACTCTATTTCTCAGGTTTTCTATCAGTATGAGGAATAGATTTAACTGGCAAATAATATAAAATGTATCTCTATATTTAAAGTAGGTCATTTTAATCTACTCTAACAGTGGACCTAACACTGGGGGATAGAATTAGATAGTCCATTTTAACATAACTATTTCCAAATTAGCAAGACTTAAAAGAAAAATTCAAGAATAACTGTCTTATGTAACAGGCAAATAGTCTAAAGTACTTACAGACTAACCTTTGGGGAAGGGAAAATAAATCATAAACATAATTAATAATTATGTATTTGAAAGAATCCCTAGTGTTTTATATTTACATGATTATTTTTAATATATCCCAAACTCATAAAAACAAGATCATGTTAAATATAGCAGTCACTTCAGTGAAGGGGCATCTCTCATTTAATTAATGCTATTAAAAATACCTTTCTCAAGATATCCAGGCTTGCTATAAATCCGTGTTCAGAGTTCTCCTAATATAGATGAGATTATGGAATTCTTATCCTTTCCCACATTCCAAAGGTAAAACTTTCCAGAAATACAGAGGGAAAGATGAACTGAGACATTCATGGATGACATTATAATAATCATAGAATACCCTAAGAACTCAAAGACTATAAGGATCAAGCAATTGCTGTTTCTTGTCTTGCGAAAAAAAAAAGAAAATCAAGTAATAAAACCTGTTATTATAAGTTGGCTAAATATTTAATAAAGCCTTTGAGATAAATATGTAAATATGATTTGACTAAATATTTAAGCGTTTTAAACAGGAAAGTAATAGCACCAGAAAGGTAACAGATGAATTTTTAAAATCTTTTGGGTGGAACTATGTAAAGCAAAGATACTATGTTTAATTTAGTGATACCTTTGGCCATAAAATGTTAAGATCTCAAGAAATTAATATTTTCTTGCTAGGGCTTACAGTAAAAATGTTGAAGGACAGGACTTTCTTTTGAAAGAATGCCCTAATGACTTCAGTAGCGGTCAGCAATGTGCTGCTGAAAGTCCTCCTGATCTTCCTTCAGAGCACCATGATCTCTATGCACATGGCTCACCCTTAAATGAAAATCAAGAAATCACAGTAAGTATGACTTTAATTGCCTCTTAACTTTTGTGTATGTAGAAATTGCTTATTGTAAATTTTTTCATCACTACATATTGAATTCAGCATAGTTCATTCTAGAATAATAAGAATCAGATCTGTATTGCAACACTCTAGTCCGCCACTAACTATAATCCCTTTTTTTCCTATTCTGTCATTAGCAACTTCCACCTACCTACTTGTTAGGTAATACAGATGTTTTCATTACAAAATAAATATGACTAATGGAGAATAGCACCTGCCATAGTAAATGTTAACTGCTATTTCTCTTCCTCCTCTTACAGTTTTTACTTGTCTCCCCATAGATCCAGTTCCTACCTTAAGGGGAGTGCTTTCTAACACTGCATCCATTTGTGCACCTTTCTTCATAAATAGGTGTTGAAAAGAAGGAACCAGATCTAGAATGGAGAGTGGAGACTATAGAAATTAATAGGCAAGTTGCAGCAAACTCAGGGGAAAAAAAAAGTCAGTAGGTATCTTAATAACAATGGGATGGAAATTAAGATATTGGAGAAATAGATTAAACTTAAAAAAGCACTTTGAAAGGGGTTTTCCTAAAATACTCTTTAGGCTGAAAATGAAGACCAGTCCCCTGTGACAGCCATTTCCTCTTGCCCACAGAAGCAAAGTGAAACAATGCCCCAAAGTCATTACATTTTCAGTACATCCCACTTTGAGAGATATTTAGGTCCAAATTTGCTAAAAGAATAAGTTAGTATATATTTGACATTTACATATTACTTGACACATGAACTTAAATTATTTGAAACTTAACTGAAAATGTTTTCCCTTTTAGTCTTTGTGGTGGGAACGACGGTCTTTTCCACTGAAGGATGAAGATACGGCAGCTTTATTATGCCAAGAGGATAAAAACAATCAGACTGAGGTGTCAAGCACAGCTTTCCATGCTGAAGTCGTCTGTACCAGCGCACCAGAGAATGGCTACCACCCCAAAAAACAGCTAGGTGGAACAGAAGAGTATAAAGCCTTTGGTCTAGGAATTACTAATGTTAAAAAAAATAGGTGACAGGCAACAGGTGAAGAAAATGATGTAACTGAAGGGAAGTCAGGAGGGGAAAAAAATAGCCCTGTTCTGGATCTCCCACCCACCTCTGGTCATACTTCCAGAATAACAGAATGTACTGCATGTATTTACCTTTCATGCTGTTTATGGGGAACAGGCAAGATTGTTTCTTTACCTTCTTGAACCACAGAAGTAGCTAGTTTTTTAACCTATAGACAAATGCTAGGCATCTGTGTTTATCATATAAATTACAAGCACCAAGATATTAACTGCTGCAATTTGATGTCAAATCACATTATTGGGTAATTTTTAACATCACAAACATACACACACTCACCCTTGCATTAAATGAGAGCTATTTTCTTTCCTATTCACATGGTAATTCACTAAAATTGCCTCAAAATATATTAATATACAAATATACATATAAAATGGGCATGCACGCACGGGGTTTTTAAATTACACTGGCAGTGACCCACTCCACTTAAAATTGCATGTACCAACTTGCCCTATGAAATGTAAGCTGCAATAAATATAAAGCACGTGTTTCCTCTGATTAAAAAAAAATTTTTTTTGAAAGTCTTGACTATGGAGAGGGAGTTATTTTTGTTTTTTAACATGTTTAACCAAGAGAAGTTATTTATGGAAATTCTTATCACAGATAATAAAATACTCAATTTATTTAAAATCAATGATATCTGTTGGACTGACCACAGGCTACTTTCTGTTACTCCTAACAGAATTGAGACAAGCAAATTAATTATATATGGGCGCACTTTAAAATTATACATCTTTGACAACACCAATTTAAAATGTGCAATAAACAGGAAAGTCCTTCATTATAAAATGTAAACAATGGTTTAATTCTAGTCTAGAAATACTGTTATATTTCTAACTAATTTGATCCTTCTTTGTCATAGCTTAGTCAAATGTCTATTCTGACTTGCATCCTAGATTGCGAATTAGAACTTCTCAGACGCCAATACTTCAATATTTGATACTGAGATTGCACATTTTGAGGCTATTATACTATATTTTTTCCTATGTGAAATATGAGGACAATTTGTATGAATCATTTGGTCATGTAAAACAGTTATTCAAGTTATAACACTCATCTAACTGAAATCCTGACTATTTGGCCTAGACTATGAAATTTGACACAAAGTTTTTGTTTAGGAATGGAAATTATACTGGTCCCTATAAAAGGGGATAAAATTCAAATTCAATACTGACAAAACTTTTCCTTGTAGTTTCACTGTACATTTATT
The DNA here is from genome assembly GCF_001458135.2 of Marmota marmota marmota. Taxonomy (NCBI): domain Eukaryota; kingdom Metazoa; phylum Chordata; class Mammalia; order Rodentia; family Sciuridae; genus Marmota; species Marmota marmota. Next base: position 28,436,585 of record NW_026000005.1, on the reverse strand, counting down.
CTTAAAGAAAAAAAAAAAAAAAAAAAAAAAAAAAAATNCACAGATCTGGGGTCTTCACTCCTCATAATGGCACTGCCAGACACAATCATGTTAGCTCCTGCCTGGAAGAAGTAAACACTTAGGTTATGCCTTAAATGAAGAAGCAGAAGAGCCTACAACACAATTCTACCATTGCCTACCCCAGCACTTGGTCCAAAATCCACTTTCAGATAAGCAAACTTAAGCAATCTAGTTCAATGATGTAAGAAGTTATAATATTCACAAGAATGTAAAATTATTTTTTTAAATGTGAATGTAAATTTATTTTTAAATGTATCTTAAGAAATCACTGAACTTTTTGTTAAATCAATTCTCAATAAGTTACACAATTGTCTTTGCTAATAGATAAAATTTTCAATCCTTTAATCTAAAATTCTATTAAGGTTTCTTCCTCAATATATACCAATGCCCCCAGAGATACTAAAGAAACAATCTTTTAATTATTTATATGAATTTTGGGAAATTCTGAAAGGACAATTACCATGAAAATGTTAATATTATCCATATGACATCAGCAACATTGAATCTAAATGATTTCTCACTTTGTGTCAGAAATACTTCTACCCTAACATTCCAGAATGGTTTTAATAATCTAGAAAAGGTTTTCAAAATGATGGTTTGAGATGCAAAAGCAAAGAAATAAAAATACATTTAAAAAAACAAAGTACGATGCCTGCAAATTTAGTTCTGAACTTCCCAGGATATGACATGAGAAGGGAAACTCAATGTGTTATGTGATTCCTTGCTAGAAAGGGGAGCTGAGGAACATTTCTCCAGTGTTACACTATCACTTTATGACAAAACATCACATCTCTAACACACTTCTCACAGAAATAAATTTTATAGGGTTACCACTTAGTATGTCTCTTCATTTGAGCAGGAATAGCATAATAGCAAACAGTTAATACAAAGCAATTCCACAAGGGTCAAAAATTGATAGGTATGTATCAAGCATTGGGGGAAAAACCAAACAAAATCTCCTACAGTGGCTACTGTAGGAGAATCTAGAAGTGCAGATACACAATACTACTGGATAAGAGTAGGCCTCACAAGCATTTACCACCTGCAGTGCTACAGAAGGGATGCCATCCTCTCATGAAGGTGAGGCCCAACTAAGCAGGCTGGTTATATAGATAAAACAAAACTAGAACACTTCACCTCTATGTAGAGGACCAAGTGGGTACCAGGCCTAAATTTTTGTCAAAATGGTCCTAGCCTGTTTTAATGAGGAACAAATTACAAATATATCTAAGTTCTAAAAATTAACATAATAACTGAAAATTAAATTTCTCTATTTTTTCCCTTTGATGAGATATCTTTTCTTTCCCTGTTTTAGAAAAATTTCTTAGTCCTACGAACATAATGGTCTTCCAAAGGGCTAGTATTCAACATATTCTTTTTCTACAAAGAACTTTCTTTAGCATTACTGATATAACCAAGATTTACTATTTAACAATTCGTCACTTTAAAAATTTACTTATTGGTCTTTAGTTTCTTAATTCTACATTTAAACAAATAAAAAGAAAGAGAAAAATACTTTTCTAAGAAACAAAGTCAACTTAGGAAATGTAGGGGAAATCTCTTTGGCCCACAAGACAGTGTCTTACAAATTTTATCTGACAAGAAATTGGTCTAGTCACAGTCAAGGAGCAGTCTCACCTCTGCACATTTATGGACAGTGTCAGGACCTACTCCACCATCGACCTCTATATCCAAAGATGGGAACTGGGTCCTCAACCAATGGACCTAGATATACATGAAGAAATAAGTGACTCCTAAAGTGGATATGGGGGAAAACCAAACAAAATCAAATAGTTATACTAGCCATTATAACTCCAAATCTCCAAATAACTATATCAAAACATACTGGGCACACTTGTTCTTTAATGTACTGAAACAAATTAAGCTTTATCAGAGTGGTTTTGTTCTGTTTGCCAAATGGCATTCAATTTGCCATGTCTTTAGAGACATGTAAACAAGATAAAAGACAAACCCTCTATATTCAAAGAAAACTTCCAAGGGATCTAAAGGTTAGAGAAAGTTTTGAAAGAAAATTTCACTATAGGGATACATCAGCTCTGATTTTAAAACCTAAATCTACTTCGGTATTTGTCATCCTGTATTACAACAATCTGTAGGCACCCACATCTCTTTTCCCTGTGATAGGATGACTTAAGAGACTAGTCTTTCAATATATGTTTAGTGAAAGAACACATACAATAAAATTCTCATCCCAGAATCAAATATTTTTTTTTACCTTTGGCATCATATCTTCCATGAATTTCTGCCCTCCAAACCCAGGTTCCACTGTCATAACCAAGGCCATATCTATTTGATTAGCCCATGGTGCCAAATACTCAACTGTAGTTCCTGGTTTGATGGCAAGGCCAACCTATAACAGAGAAAAAATTGCTACATCACACTAACAATTATTTTACTTATTATTGTGCATATTGGGCACAGTATAAATACCATTTTTTAAAAAAATAGAATAATAAATGGAATACATAGATTACTTCATTAGTGGCTGTCAAAAGTAAATGGTTCTACACGGCAGTAATTTTCATAAAATATTAGTGGCATATGTAAATCCTATCTGATAAACAAGTCTCATTCTTAAAATCCTAGCTTTATAGCTGAAACAGGTGCTTACATCAAGTCTTCTTTACCTGCCACTTCTTGCTTTCCATCAAATCTGCCAAATCCTGAAAGGGAATAGTATAAAACATTACCATCAATAACTTCTTACCTTCATCCCATTTTCCCGGATGTCTTTAATCAAAGCCCCTGGGTTCTCAGTGGCCTCTAGATGAAAGGTGTATTGATTGGCTCCTGCTACAGCCATTGGCTTTACCCACTGTTCCGGCTTAGACACCATCATGTGCATGTCTAGAAAGAAAAGACATAGCTTCTAAATATTACTGGAAGGAAAATACCTGGCTCATACAGTTGAAATCAGTCTGTAGTCTTTGCCATTTTGAATGTAAACTCTCCTGGCATGACAGAGACTTAACAGTTATACTTCAAGGTAGTTTCCCTTTATCCTGAAGACAGGTTTGCTCAAATTCATTTGCGGAAAAAAAAGAAAAAAATTCCAAAGCACATGCTGCTGCACATGAGTGCCACTCCAGAAACACAAACAAGTCACACTATTTGTGCAGCCTTGCTTTCTCTTAGAGAGCTAAATTTTGTGATTCCATTTATTCTTTCAACAAACTTAATAAACATTTCCTGCACCATTAACTATTCTAGGCCATAGGAATAGGGCAGAAAACAGGGTATTAGTGGCTGTTTCTCTACTATCACGGTGATTACATTTTTTAGCAGCAGAGAAAACCAATAAAATAAGTAAAATACAAACAAAGTTGGCAGTTAAATAAAGAAAGTGTGTCTGGGATCAAGGTTGCCCAGGGATAAGAAGATGAAGTCAGAGAAAGGAATGCAGTGAGGAAATACAGCACAGAGATGGGCAGGCCCTCAGGTTTTATTCGAAACAAGAAGTGAAAAATACCACAGGATTTTATGTTAAGCAACAAGGTCCAACCAAGGAGGCCAGATGGACATAACCCAGGTGAGGAAGGAAGATGGCAGCAATTGAGGATTCTGGGTATGTTCTGAAGGTACAGCCAACAAAAGGTACAATGGATTTACATGTAGAAGACAAAAGAAAAGTTGAGATGGTACCAAGGATTTGGGCGTGAGCAATTAAAACAGAACTGCTGTTAACTCAGTGGCAGAAGATTATGGGCCAGAACAGATTTCAAGTTGACCAGAAGTCTGATATTCAACCTCATTCTATAGCACGGGCATGGCCTTCTTAAGAGAACTTGCCTTAAAAAACAATTGTGGCTTGTGAGAAGGGAGGAGGCACTTAAAAGAGGCTGATCAAAAAATAAGCCTGTGAAGAATGATAGGTGGTAGTGAGGAGAGTTATTTTGCTAGAGAAAGTACATTTCTGATATTCAAGTAAAAAATTCTAATATTCCAGAACTTAACTAAGAGTTAGTTCAAATAAAAGTCCAATAAAGCTCTGGAAAAAATATTAGGAAAAGAGCACATGACTTAACTAATGAAGCCAAGATTAAAGTCTGCTATTTCTAAATGAGCAAAAGTAACTAAATTAGAACATATTTTAATAGGTAAAAATTTTTAAAAATGTATTCCTCTGTTGTGTCTTATTCTTTGCTATTATAAACAAGGAAAATTCAATCCAGCTTAAAATAACTAGTTTACTCATTCCTTAAATTACCAGACTGATTAGTCAACCTTACTGAATCTCTAGCACACAGTAACTATTAGCATCTCTCACTGGAGAATCTCCACAAGTTCAGGGAATCATAGTTCAGTGAATCTGCCTATAACGAACATAAGACTGGCAGTTTTCAAACTTTCAACCACCAGGCTTCCTTTGTATTCTTAAAAAATACTGAAGACCCCTAAAAACCTATGTTGATATGGGTTGGACTTTTTTTCTTTCTTTTAGTTGTAGTTGGACACAGTATCTTTATTCCATTCATTTAGTTTTATGTGGTGCTAAGGATCAAACCCAGGGCCCCGTGTGTGCTAAGCGAGCGCTAGACCGCTGAGGGACAATCCCAGCCCAATATGGGCTAGATTTATAGATATTAAATGTATTAGAAATTCAAACTAATACATTTTAAAGTATCTACTTACTACTTTATTTAAAAAATTAATAAACTGAGTAGATACTCCTAATCCATGGCCTTACTTTCTGCAGCTTCATTTCTGAGGTTTTCTATAGTTAACTGTAGTCTAAAACTTATTAAATAGAAAATTCTATAAGTAAACAATTCCCAAGCTTTAAAATCACATAACACACCATCCTGCTCTGTGATTCATTTCTCTGTCCAGTGTATCCACACTGCACACACTATCTGCCCATTATTAGTCACTTAGTAACTGTCTTGGTGATGATTTGTACAGTATCACAGTGCCTGTGCTCAAGTAACCCATATTTTACTTAATGGACCCAAAGTGCAAGAGTAGTGATACCAGCAATTCAAATATGCCAAAGAAAAGCCACAAAGTGCTTCCTTTAAATATCATCTCACATTATCCAAGAAGAGTAAATACAATAAGATATTTTGAAAGAGACCACAGTAACATAACTTTTATTATAGTATAAATGCTACAACTGCTAGATAGGTGAGGTGTAGTAAATCCATTTTCAACTTAAGATACTTTTACCTTTACAACACCCTGAGTGGCACATAGCCCTATTGTAAATAAGGAGCATCTGCACTTAGAAACTGTCAAGCTCAGAGGAATAAGAAACAAGTTTTCTAATATTCTAATTTTCTATCCAAGCTCTATCTGGCTATAAAACTGACAAAGTATTTTTTTTAAGGACAAGTTCACCTTATGAATTTTAAAGAAAATATCATAATATTCATGAAATATGCACCTAATTCAGATCATAACTCAAACTATGGCAGAAGTGGTTTTCCTTAAGAAAACCATCATAATTGAGTATGCAACCACTACTTTACATGTATTTCCTACTCTGCCACACAAATATTAAAAAGACATGTGCTCAGGGGTAAGAGTTATTAAAATCAATAATCTGTACTGTCTCACCAAGGATATTTACTGAAAAAACACAGCAAAGAAGCATGAAGTTACTACTGGTATAATTCAATACCCCTCCACTGATTTGGGTTAAGCCACCAGCAAATTAAGTCACCACTGCTTTTGCACTATCAGTACAGAAAGTATCACATATTATGAAAATAGTTTTGATCTCACAGATGACCTGAAAAGATCTTAAGGATTTCCATGGGTCCCGATACCACACTTGGGAGTCCATTGATTTAGATAATAACAAGCACAGATTTCTAATCAATTTTTCTCAGATGCTTATTTGTACTCAAAACTAAGCATGAACAGTTAAGAACTTAAGAAGTTGCACATACAACCTGTGATCTAGTTCCTAAAATACATTCATGTATCAATCACCCATAGTCAAGATCCAAGAATTAAACAACAACAAAAAATGCTTAATATAAAAAACAAAGATCACAAGACCTAAACATTAAGATGTACAGAGTTCATTCACCTTTATTTTAGACCAAACTCTATAGTGATTAATTAGAAAGCTTATCAGCAAACAGCTAAGAAGGAAAAGCAGAGGGCATATGGTGGTAGCAAGAACTGGAAAAAGGAAAGTCAATAACAGGAGAATATATAGACAGTAATGACACATGACCCTAGGAACCCACAAAAAATGAAGAGAAAAGGAGAAAACAGTAAAAAAGTGTTTTTAAAATCCACACAAGAAAGCCAAAAGCAGAAAACTCTGGCTACCATAAAATGGGAGCAAACAATGCTATTTATTTATCCACCTCTCAGAGCAACAAAAATGATTCGAATTCGTAAAAAATGAGCATTTGTGGTACCATAAGTTGATTAAAAAAGTAATTTCAGAAAATTCAGAATCTTCAATTTCCATGAAATAAATGGCTTCTAGGCCATCTATGAGTCAACTGATTCATAAATTCAGTCAATTATACTGAGTCCTAATCATGTATCTATGCTTCTTTAGGAAAACCATAGTAAATGAAGGAGATTCAATCTCTGCCCTCATGGGCTCTATAGTCTGGTTAAAGTAATCTCAGACCAGAGAAAGTTATAAGAAAATCAACATGGTAGTAAATGTATAAAGGTTAATTTACCACAGGTGCTAAGAAAGGCCTCTCTGAGAAAATGACAAATGATCTGAGGCCCAAAGATGAGGCATTCAACCAAGTGAAGAGCTTTCTAAGCAGAGATTAGCAAATGCCAAGGCCCTGAGGCAAGAAAGAGTCTGGCTTGCTACTAAAGTCAGGCCAGTGAAGCCCCAACACAGGAAGAAGGGCTGGAGGGAAAGGGGGACAGGTACAGGATAAACTGGAAGCTAAAAAATCAATCATTCCCTTTTCTTTGATCTGAACAACATAATCCAACATCAGATGACATAACACTTACCAAAGAAAGGGTCCTGGCCTAGCTGCTTTCGGAGGCTTTCTACCACAGGGTGACCAAAGGTGATGTTGGGAACAAAATGCCTACAAGACAAACAAAATCTCATTCTGAAAATGTTTTCAATTCAGTTTTTATGTTTCTCTCAATATGAATTCTGATGGGGGTAGAAGGGACTGGCTGGGATTGCAATATTTTTAAATTTAATATCATCAACATGAAAATTAAACTAATAGTAACTGGACAACTTTGTTTTGCAAAGCAACAGCTCCTAGATATCTCAGAAATGTATAATGCCACATACATCTTCATAACAAATTAGAAGAATTTATAACCATAACAGGGAGAAATGGAAAAATGACTAAATAAAAAACCCAAAAGTTTATGACTTGCCCAAGTCACATACTAGTTCGCAAAGTTCAGGACACTGGCACATATTTCCTGAGTCATAGCTTGTCACAGAAATTTGTGGCTACTTCTAATGCAATTTCACTGGGCACTAAATGACAATTTAAATTGTCCTGAAGATAACCAGTAAAAAAATTTGATGTTTTTAATAACTACCTTTTAATGAGAGTTTACTACATGCCAGGCATTGTACCTTCATTTCATCTTCACAATAGCTTAACAAAATTGATACTACTATTATCCCCACTTGAAGAGAGCAGGATAAATAAAATCCTTCAGTCAATAATCTGTGGAGAAAGGATTCATATTAAGTGTCTGATATCAGACCCAAGGTACTTAACCTTTCACCTACCCCACTAACTCCTATTATTCTACTTGCTCACTTAAACATTTAGCAAAATCTTCTACATGCAAGTAACCATGCTGGGTGCATAAGATATTGTGCTTAATAAAGAAGTATGCTAGAATTCCTCCATACCCTAAGAGAGTTTACATTTTCAGCTCCCTTTACCTCCATGTCAGCCCATATGATTAGTTCTCATCAATGACCCCTGAGTAGTGGTATAGGCTGAGAATCCCTAATCTGAAAATCCAAACTATTTCAAAACTGGAAACTTTTTGAGCACTGACTTGATGCCATAAATGGCAAATTCCACTCTTCACGTGAAAAGTTGCAATCAAAATGAAGGCAAACTAACAATACCATGTAAAATTACTTTCAGAAGTGTATAAGATGTACATAAAACATAAATGAACTTTATGTTTAGACTTGGGTCTCATTCCCAAAATAACTCCTTTTATTTACATGTAAATATGATAAGAAATCCAAGATATGGATAAGGGACTTTAGATAACGACTATTCAACATGTATTCCTTTCCTACTCTAACTTTACCTTTCTGATAACAAAGCCCTTTGGGCAGGAGAGCCTCAGGATGGAAGGGGAAGGACACACAATGTTACATGAGTAAGAAATAAGATATAATGTTACATTAATGTAATCTGGGTTTTCAGAACATTGAACAGTAACAAGCAAGCAATACATGATTATAGGTAAACTGACAAAAAAGTATTACACAACATTAAAAGAAGATCATAAGATTTAGAAATCAAGATTTGTAAAGATGAGAAAAGAAATGAAGCAAAGGTTTAAAATGAACCAAAGGAAGAATGAAGCAAGTTATGTTCAAAGAGGAGGTTAAAGGTGTTAATAAGTTAGGTATGAAAAACATAGGAGGTGGGTTAAATCACATTAAGGGAGTCAAATGCCAATCTCAGCTTTTCAGACTTCATCCCACTGAAAATACAAAGTAAGATTTTTAAAGCAAGAATACTAAATAAGATTTGAATAATAAAGAAGAAAGAGGACTGAGCAACAAATTGCAAAAAGAATGATAAAAGGCTTGTTAAGTGGCAAGAACAGTAATGACAAGGTCAGGAAAAACTGATAGGATGTGTCAACTGATTAGATGTGAAGTGTCGGGGAGTAAAAGCAAAGAGAATAAAAAGGTTGACCAATGTAATTCTGCAACCTGTACACTCAGAAAAATGAGAAATTATATCCCATCTGATTCAAATGTATGATATGTCAAGATCATTGTACTGTCATGTGTAACTAATTAAAACAAATAAAGAAAAATAAATAAATTAATTAATTAAAAGGTTGAGCTTTTAAGTTTAGATGACAGAAACAATGAGTGTTGATACAAAACAAACTTACATATATTCCAGGCACAAGTTCTAAACACTTCCCATATATTAAATCTTTAAAATCTCACAACAACCCTATGAGATAGGCACTACTATCTATTTTACAGACAAGCAAGAGACCCAAAGTCACCCATTCAATGAGTGGCAAAGGTAGGAGTTCAACGCAGGCTTACCTAAATTACTATGTTCATCTGTCCCTACAATGACAACTAAGGGGAGAATGGGGGAAGGTCAGGATTCAGGATGCACCTGAGGACAGATAAGGTGGATCAGGACAGATATTTTTCATTTACTGATATGTTGGCCCTTGTAGGCTAACTTCTAGTATCCAGACAATTATTCCAGCGTTTGCCTAAGAGCAATTGCTGTCAGGATTACAGACAGATGAGGTGCTTAGGTTACTTAAACCAAAAATAAAGACCATATAAGAAGGCAGCAAATCTACTAAATATTTCGCAATGCTGGAATTAAAAGATTTTTATTCCCTACAGTGTTCTCTGAATTTGCTGTGTGGCCTTAGAGGTAATTTTGTTGTCCGAACCTTAGATTTCATGTATCACGAAAATATGATAACATCATGAAAAAGTACAACTCAATACATATTTACTAGCAAACACAAGCATAACAACTATAACGACTGACCACCAAATTATGTGACCAATTTGTGCTTCTGAAGATCAGTTTAATACACTGGGTTCACTAAGTATCCTGGAAGAATAAAATACACTTAATAGACTCAGAAGACATGAAAGGCTTGTGTCTAAGCCCTAACAAAACAAAGCTACAAATTCAAGCCTGAAGTCAGAATGTCCTGAATTTGCCTAGGTAACCACACAGAAGCACCTGATACAAATGGTTTACAGCCTTTACTTCAAGCTTACTGACTCCAAAGGGGACCCAAGAATCTGAATTTCTCAAATGCCCCAAGAGTTCTTATCAGACCAGCATGGAAAAGACTAAATTATTTCACTCTCACAAACAGATATTTCATGAGAAAGTCTGATTTATTATTATCTCATTATGCCTTTTTTTTCCCCTTGAAAGTAGTTTCTGAACTAGTCTATAAAAAATAAAATGTAATAAAAAAAGTATTTCTTCTTCCCAGAGACTTACTGGAATTAAACTATAACTATAGTACAGAAATAAAATCATTTTCTCTCTAGTCATATTTCACTGTCAATCTTTAGCTTTACTTATAAATTCTGTAATAAATTCTATTTCAGAAAAACAAGTTGAAGGTGGTAAGGAGGACTAAGGTTGATATAAAATGTACCCAGACCAATACCAGAAATCAAATTTCCTGTTAATCAGGAGTCACAAGCCAATGGGAGTTGGCAGATAACATCAAGGAGCAAAACAGAGCAGATGGGGATGAAGGAGCAATGAACACCTGGATGGACTAAAGGTATTTAGCTCTAGCCAACTGTGACCTTGCCAGAGTGCATCCAGGGCTGGCAAATCTTTGATTCCACCCTCCCAAGATTAATGTGAAATCTCCCAATTTCAAATTTTGTTAATAGCTTATTTGCTCTGTTCTCATGCTTAGGATCAACACATTTCAGTCACTGCCCTGTCATGATGCATGTGCATTTTCCAAGGTATTTGTCTAGAGAAGTAACCTGTCCTTTATTCCACACACAAGTATATAAGTGCCCCACCTTCCACAGTGATCTCCAAACTAGTGTCCGACTTTCTAGATCAAAATGTTTTAATCAGGAGAAAAACTGAGGGTCTGGGTGAGGGAGACTAGAAAACAAGCAAATACAAAGTGTGATGTTAGATGATATTAAAAGGGCCAGGGAATAGAGAAACAGAGGGCTGAGGATGTAGCTCAGTGGTAGAGCACTTATCTAGCACATGTGAGACACTGGGTTGGATTCTCAGCGGAAGGAAGGGAGGGAGGGAGGAAGGGAGGGGAAAGAAAAGGAAAGAAAGGGGCTATGTCCACCTACAACTAAAAAAATATTGGGGAAGAAAAAAAGAGAGAGAAACAAAGGGAAACTAGGAAGGGAAGGTTCTCACTGGCCATCTGCAAAAAAGGGAATCTGCAACCCCACTTTCATAACCCTGGCCTAGGAGACACTAGAGCACATGGCTTATGGGCATTGGCTGAACCTCCCTAAACAAATTTTCTCCACTATAAAAGACATACAACAGTTCTTACTTTTAAAGGTGTGTGAAGGTTAAAAGGAAAACTCTGCAAACTATATGCAGGTTTTATTTTTTCCAAACCAGTTTCCTGGCAAAAGAGTGTCAATATAAAACAAAATACTTTATCTTATTTAATATACTCAGGGTCTGCCACAAGGAGGGGAGTGATTCCCTAGAGATTTCTCCTATTATGATTTAACCACTCATTCATTTATCAATGATAACTAAACTTGTAATGGTGTTTACTGCAGAGAATACCTAGATGAGCAAGAGAGAGGGTAGACCCTGTTTCCAGGAAGCTTTTTCAGTGTAAGAAGAAAGGCAAAAAGTAACAAAATAAGAGTATAAATAATGAATTACTCTTTGAGGACAGAGAATGTCTTAAATCATTCTGTCAGCCCAGGACTCATAAAAAGCATTTAATTGCTGAGAGAACACCAACTATTACATTGCTTCTAAGGCTGGCGCCACCATTTTCTAGTAACAAGACGTAACTCAGTGTCTTACTCCTCCCTGTCAAAATGTTGGTGATACAATGGAGTATTACTCAGCCACAAAGAAGAATGAAATTATGGCATGTGCAAGCAAATGAATGGAATGGAGACTATCATACTAAGTAAAATAAGTCAGACCCAGAAAGTCAAAGGTTGCATGCTTTCTCTAATATGTGGAAACTATTCCAAAATAAAGAAAGAAAAGAAACAGGGGTGGGGGTTGACCTCTATCAAAATAGAAGAAAGATCAGTGGAGTAGAGAAAAGGGATTGAGAGAGAGGGAGGAGGGATGGGTTAAGAGAAAAACATTTGACTCAACTTTCCTATGTACATATATGAATATACCACAGTGAATCTCACTGTTATGTGAATTTTTAAAAAAATTTTTTTAGTTGTAGGTGGACACAATACCTTTGTTTTGTTATTTATTTTTTATGTGATGCTCAGGATCAAACCCAGTGCCTCGCATGTGCTAGGCCAGCGCTCTACCACTAAGCCACAACCCCAGCCCCTGTCATAATATTCTTGATTGGTGAACCGAAACAAATTATTTTCCTCATCCATTCACTTACCCATACATGGCTTATTTCAAACCAAATCGCTTTCTGTGTCACACTCACAGATACTCATGTAACCTGTTCCATCCTAAGACCCCTAGGTGTTCTCTTAGCCTTAAAAATGTAATTAACATCTCTAAGGTACACACTCCAGTTAGTGTATTACCTGTGAGAGTTGAGGGCTTCCAAGCAAAGCTTTTAAAAGCATATACAGAATTACACATGACAGTAAACTAAAAATCAAGCTTTGAGAGAGGTAACACTAACCTTCTTATACAATAAGCCTATCATTCTTAGTAATCTGAGGTCAAGGCATTGGCATCACCAGTTAGGAAAATTTGTAAGGTAAAATGTGAAAGAGAAACACCACATCCAACCACACAAAAGAAAGGACAAAACTCTACAAGTGACAGTGAAGTTAAAAAGAAACTCATTAATCATATTTTGTAAATAACATCAATTTATAAATGTGAATGAGGGCATGTGGAGGTTTTCACCTATTTCAAATAAATTTCTTTTTCCTTTCTCTTTTCTTTTTGGTATTGGGGATTGAACCCAGTGGCACTTAATGACTGAACCACAGTCATAGCCCTTTTTATTTTTACATGGGGCTTTGCTAAGTTGCACAGGGCCTCGCTAAGTTGCTGAAGCTAGCTTTGACATTGCGATCCTTCTGCCTCAGCCTCCCCAGACGTTGTGATCACAAGCGTGCAGTGGCTGCAATAAAAATCTTCTATCCCAACACACCGTAATGAATTGCCTAACAGTGCAGACCAAAGAACTACAGATAATTCGACAAAGGGAAGATAAAAGTTATTAAAATTCTGTCACAAACGTCCATGATCTTGAGGGTCTCTTACTGTTTTCTCTCCATTTCTTTCCTCATTTTGTAACCAACTTAAGAAACTTGTATTCTGATTCCAAATAATACGTTATAACTACAGTGCTTAAAATTTACTTACAAAAAACTGACCTCACTGCAGAGCAGGGTGCCTGAAGAAAAAATAGATAGGAAAATCAGAATTCGAATAATGATACAACAGTTACAGAGAATTTACTATGCGTCAGGCACTGTAAACTTATATTTGCTCATTTTGTCTTCCAAACATACCTAAGCATAGGTTCTGTAAGTATTCCCATATTTTTCAAATAATGAAACTGAAGCTCAATAAGGTTAAGTGGCTTGTCCAAGGTAATCCGAGAAGTGACAGAACTTGGGCAATTTCCCTTCAGGTGCCAAGCTCTTAATGGTTACACAAATATGTCTCCCCAGCTTTACCCCTAACTAGCTATATGAGCTTGGGCAAGTCATGCCTACCCCCTTGGGCCTCAGTTTCTCTACTGTACACGAAAGGGCCTGGAGATTTAAGGTCGCTTCCGGGTCCTAAGACCACACGTTACGTGGGGGGAGGGGAGGAGTTGAGGTTTGGGACCAGCCCGCAGCCCAGGATGCTGCGTCAGGTCAGTTCCAGCCAGGGCCTTCAAGCTTCCCACCCCATTCCCCACCTCAATACAGTGTTCAAAGTGAGGCGCCCCCGGTCGTACAGGGACACCGTGCACCCAACAGGCATTCAATACAGGTGCGCCGTCCCGCCCCCGCGCGGCAAGCCCGACCCGAGCCCCGAGGAGTTACCCGTCCATTACATCCAGGTGCAGATAATCTGCCCCAGAGTCTAGCATCCGGAGGCACTCAGCCCCTAAATTGGCCAGGTCGCTGTTAAGGATGGACGGGCCAATCTTGCAGCCCGACGCCATGGTGCTGGTTCCGTAGTGCTAGTTACCCCACGAGTCCCCGGCTAGACGAAAGCGTCACCACGATTGGGCGCGCAGCCCGGGCCCCGCCCTTTCCCCCCGTGCAGTCTTCCGGACTCTGCCGGAAGCAGTGCCTAATCTCACTTTANGGCATAGGGGCGGGGCCTGATGGGAGTCCTTTTTCCTTCTCCCTCTCTTGACACCCTTACCTTTCGCGGTACCCAGGAGTTTCTTGATCTTCCTCCGCTTTTCTTTTTCTATATTTTATTCTCCTCGGCTCTTGACCTTACTTCTCATTTTGTTTCTCCATTATTTGCTTATGCGTTCCTTTCCTCCGCAGCTCCTGTGTTTGCCCTTTAAAAACAATAACCACCTTTCCCCTGTGCTTTCTCATTCCTAGAACTTTTCTCACAAGTGGAGCAATTCTGGCTGTGCCAGGCTTTAGCAGGGTTACCTGGCAAGTCACTTCTCCCTGCCTTGGGTTTCTCATCTGTAAAGACAGTGCGCAGTGTTTAGAATTGTTGTGAGGATTAAATGAACAAGGCCAGGTGATGAGCCTTGTCTGGTGCCCAGTACAAAATGATGTTATCATTAGTATCCACCTTTCCTGCCCCTCGCCCACCTTTATTGTTGTTGTTGTTTTTCCCTCTCAGCAATACTCATTGACATAAGTGACACATTTGGTTACTGTTCAGACACAATACAGAAATGAATAAGTGTCCTGCTGCCAAATGTGTGAAGATCCTGGGTCCTCAAAAGAGATGGAATTAAAACCACATGGGGGAAAATGGATTTAGCAAGAGCAATTCTAGGGAGTAAGGAGACAGCACTTCCTAATTTGTATTAAAGATATAACTGATGTGTTAACTGGGCCCCCATGGTTTTTATGGACTGTCAGAGGATAATCAGGTCTTTAACACCCCCACCGGGACATCTACCAGTCATTCCAGCAGGTCAAAATCTGGGCAGTGAAGGCAAATTGGGGTACCTGACTCCAATGCTCTGGTTCTGCTTTGTTTGAAAGGATGGAAAGCTGGGGTAGAATAAAGCTGGAAGGGGTGGGGAAAGTGCCTAATTGGAAGGTAACCTCAGGCCAGACTGGAGGTTAAAGAGGGAAAGCAAGACATTAACAAAGGCATACCCCAGGGATCCAAAATGAATATTTTCCTGAATGAGCAAACGTTTTCTTCCTTATGGTGAGAAATAAAACTCAGGCATATTAAATGCTCTTAGATTTCTTTTTATTATATGTGCATATTCAAACACAGAAGTCAATATCTTTCATAAATATCTTTCATAAACATTTCAGTATTTATTCATATGCATTTTTCCATGCTCTTTGGTCATTCAATATTCACAACAGACTTCATAGTCATCTGAGGGAAGTTGGCTGTGTAGTCAATCCTTTGTTTTACCTATAAAATGGCTAATAAAGGACTTTCATCCTGTGGTCACAGTGACAATTAAAAAATATTATGGAGGTACATAGATCTGTAATCCTAAATGATCCTAAAATAATATAAGTAAATTTGTCTTAAACTTTTCCAAACACATCCTGCCCTTGTTTTATATTCTCCTGAGTGTCAAATCAAAGTTTGCTTTTGAAATGCTGCAGTTGAGACCCACTAAAGTAAATGAGGAAGTGGGGCATTTTACTCACTGCAAGACACAAGGCCATGGAATTGGAAGTGTGAGGTCACAGGGCAACAGCATGACTTGATGTGATAGCAGCAATTCCAGAGACTGTGCTCTATTAAAGTGTATAACTTGAGGAAGGATATTTAATTCATATTTTGGACTGCCATTCTATTCATTTTTGGCCCTTTCTTTCCTATAGTTCTCTACCTCTACATATGCTCTATTTTCTTAAAAACTCTCAGAGCTGGGCAGCAGAGTGGAGAAAGTTCTTTCTTAAAGGAACAGATGCTAAAGAAGAGGAGATGTCATTCTGTCTAAGATATTCTTGGAGGCTTGAAGTAGCAAACCAGCTACTCCCAATCTGTGCAACATACCCTAATCAGATCACCAATACTGCAGACTCTACCCCCCAGCAACACCATGTGCCCATTCATGCCTTTGACACTGTAGTTCTTAATGTCTTGGGACATGCACCCAAGAACTAATTTCCTTTTATGAAAAATCAAATACTTTATCTAATAGAATTATAGAAAGCAGCAAATACTGAAAAATGAAAGTAAAATGATTACTATAGAAAATTCGGTATCCAGGATTTGAACCGGTTAAATTGAATCTGCATATTATGTATCTATACCCACTGTTATGGATACTACATGTTTATTCCAGGGTCTCTCAAATCTTATTTTCTGAATAAGCAACCTTTTTGTTGTGTCCAAGTTTTTATACATGGGAAGTGGGTGCCTATATTTTTTTTCCTCTGAATAAGACAAATATCAGTAAGTAACATAGCTTAAGAAATGATCTATTATTACCATACTGTATTTATCATATGTAATAATTAACTTTTAGTCAAGTAGTCAATAATATTTTGAACAATACAAAAGATTGTCAATTACCTTGAACTTTTTTCTTACCTTCCCCGACTGTTGTTTTTAAAAAATAGTTATTCCTTCAAACTCCAGGTGACAGTATTCCTGAGAATACTTCTCATGAGGGTCTTATGCACATACATATAGATACTTTAGCCATTACACTTAAACATTCAACACATTACATTCAACACATTTAAGGACACCTCCAATGGAACAGACACACACATCGTCAAAAATCTCAGTAGTCCCAGTATGAAAACATTCCCACTCTGTAAGCCCCTGTTTCCCAGAATGGGAGGGTTTTTTTTTTCTTTTTTTGCAAGGTATGACATGATTTAGCTTATTGAAAAAGTTTCTAACAGAATTCCATACACTTGAGTGAAAGAGTTGGACTAAAAGGCAGAAAGACCAGCAAAATCATGTTCAAAACAGCTCAATACATTTAAAATATATATATATATATAAAAGATATTTAGGATGACCCCTTACTTTTTAAATATTTGATATACCATAGAGAATTTGAGTCAAAAGTCAAGAAACTGGAACAAAGCACACACATATAGAAAGACTCACATAGCCCAGACAATTGTAATTACCAAACATAAGGCCTCTAATGCTAATTGAGCAGCATGATTTTTAGCAGGTAAAATATATCAGAATCAGAAAACCACTTATATGTCTACTTTTGCACTTGAGAATTAATTCAGCATTAAGTGTAAATAATGTGAAAATGTTATAAAACATAAAAGAGGCCATTTACCTCCTTAATTTTTCTGAATTTTGAGATTTTAAATTTATTCTTTTATCATTAACTCACAGATAGCTTTCATTCTCCTAATAAATGGGACCATAACCCCAAATTATATTTGAAACTGTAAATTATGATATAACCAGTACCTATTTAATAAGCAAGTCTAACAGAAAAATAATTTTTCTTTATAACTAAGGTGGGTTTAGTAGGTTTCCTCTTTATACATATACATTTCACAGTCAACATAGTCAACATTTACGTATATAGAATGTATTTTAAATCTCAGTGTAATAAAAGTTTATGTTAAACTTTTACTTCAGGACTAGAAAATACACACACTCACCCAATCATACCAATTTAGGTATGCATATGGATTTTTTTATGTGCAGTAGTTATGTAACAATTTTATAATGTAGACTGTTAAAATTACAAAAATCTATTTTGTATTCTTTGATGCCCAGCCCTTTAATAATCCACTAGATATTGGCCTCAAAGCTTTCCAAATTTCATACTTTATCTTAAAGTAATTGAACTTCAAGTTAAAAGCCTATTTGTAAAATGTACAAGCTGAGTGTACAAGCTGAGTGTCTATGAAGAAATGGCTAACTTTATATATTTTTCCTCATAAACATAGATGTCCCAAGGATCATAAGAGTATTTTTACTATTGAGAAAAAAGTTATTTTACTGAACCAATTCTAACAACACTAACTTTAATGTATGAAAATATGCCCTGAAGGGCAGGCACAGGATACCACAGGGATGCCATAGGGGAAAGTAATCACATTTCCCAATAAATCTGAATCTTGGCATGGGTGTAGTCAGGGCTAAAAGTGGGAATACTACCTCTTTTGATCTATTATATTTACATGTAGATTTTAGAATTATATAGCTGTTTAGATTCTTAATTCAGAATTATAACTGATAATTTCCAAGTATTCTCTAATGTGATTATGAAATGGAATCATCTTATGGCATCAGCATTCTGATTTAAATGTGCACTGAAAATGACAGTTGAAAAATAAATTTTGAAAAGTCCACAGCTCTAAAAATAGTATTTTTTCTTCTTCTAAATGGCTACATTGTTGACCAAAACAAAAATGGCTGCAGGCTTATTTGTTATTTATTCACCCCAAACTAATATTCTCTATATTGATTATTATCATGTAAATCACTACTTGTATAGCCACCTGATTTAATATTTTTGAAGCTATAAAAATAAACATTTGCATGAGATGTATAATGTGAGCAACCTCAAAAAATTGCATTCTTTTCTTAGAATATATTATTTGTTAATATTCCTGTGAAAGCAGTGCTCTAATAGTATAGACTTTTAACTGCTCAAGGCTTCTTGAATCACAAAGTACAGTGAAATGGCTCTTTCCCCTTATTCTTCCCTGGTTTTTCTGGTCTTTACACAACTAAATCCTTTTAGCCTTTGATTTTCAAGATGTTTATGAAACCTACATTACTAGGTATATTAGCAGCAAAATCTACTCAGATTTGTGCCGCTCATTGGATGTAAAGTGCTGTTTTATAATTAATCTTTTTAATTAAAAGCAAAAGTATTCAGCTTTCAACAGAGTGATCCTCTCCCTGTCTTCTCTATACCTTCAATACTAACAAGATACAGAACTAAACATGAGACTCATCTAGGACTACATCTGTCTCCCCCAGCTCAGGAGTAAAAGTGAACTGGCTAGACAACAGGGGGTTCTCCATGCCATTTTCCTCGCTGATGTGAAGCACAGTGTCTCCATGCTGTAGGAGGCTGGATGTCTCAAGGCCTGTGAAGTCATCAGGGTCTGAAAGCTGAGGAGAGAGGGGGCTGTGTGCTGCAGCACCTTGTGCTTCTGTGTCCTCCTTCTTTTCTCCTTCTTCAGTGGGGAGGGGTTCACTCTATGATCAAAAGGATCATAACATTGTGAACAAATAGGATGGATGCCAGAGAAGAATATCAAAGTATGTCGTGCAGCTATAACTGGACAAGGAATCAGAAAGCTAGTCCTGGTTCTAGCCTTTGTTACTGGTAAGATCTTACATAGACCCCTTTAGCTTTCTAAGCTTCAGTTTTCTAACCTGTAAAATGAGCAGAATTTTTTATCCTGCTTACCTTATTGACAGTGAAGATCAAATGAGATAATAAGTGTTAAAACATTTTTATATACCTATACAAAGGTATATAGTAACATTGCCCCTTAGTTTTCTTTAAATACCACATTAGAAGAATGTGATTCCTATAGGAATTTACTTGTAAAAATCAAAAGAAGAAAAAAAATGTCAAAATAAGAAAAATATCAAAACAATTAAGAGGAAGATCAAAAAAACAGTTCCTTTCATCTTACAGGAAACAGAAGGCTCTCAATGTAAAGTCTTCATCTAAATTATTAATTTTATTTATTTTTTCATTGACTATCCTTCAACTAGGTATCATACACCTGTTTTCAATGGTTATTTCAATTGCAAAATATTTTCTTTAGGTTTTTGTAATTAAGATTACAAAGACTTCTCTTGGTCTTTTATAGTTTGGATATGAGGTATCCCCCCAAGTCTCCTGTGTTTATGTGGGAATGTTTGGAGGTGAGATAATCAGCCCATCCTATTGTGAATAGACTGAGTGGTAACGATAGGTAGGTGGGGCATAGCTGCAGCAGGTGGTCACTTGAGATGTGCCCTGGAAGGGTTCATCTTCCCTGCAGCCCCATCCCCTCCCTGGCTGTCATCAGGGGAACAGCTTCTCTGCTGCAATGTTCTGCTTTACCTTGGGCCCAAAGCAATGTACTCTGCTGACTATGGACTGAGACCTGTGATACTGTGAGCCAAAATAAACTTTTCTTCCTCTAAGTTGTTCTTGCCAGATCTTTTGGTCATGGTGACACAAAACTAAGTAGATATATTCCTAGCTATATACTTTACATAGATTTTCTATTTCATGATGGCAATACCATGTTTGGATAAAATGTTACAGACCCAGATATATATGGAATAAATTTGCTTATCCAAATGGTTCCTAGAAATAAGAATGTAGTGAGCAGTCCTTGCCTATTTCTTCAGTGTCCTCACCTTGGGAGATAAGCTGTGGAGATCCGCAACAACTATGGCCGGGGAAGACGTGAGGACTGGTTTGTCCAATCCTTCTGGTTTCCTGCTCAGGGCTGGGCTGCAGCCCTGTGGTTGACCTATGGCAGGAAGCGTGTCTGTTGGGGCAGCGGTTGGCTCTGGCTGAGACTCAATGAAGGTAACAGATCGTTTCTGATCCACTGTAAGTCAGAGGTGAGTTAGTAAATAGGGGAGAAATTGGTGGTTGATGCTTAGTAACTGGCATTAGCCAGTGTCTCCTGGATTTTCTTAATGAAGACATTGCTGGGTTATTAATAAATGAAGGCATATTTGACTGTTTTGTATGCTTTGATTTCAACTTATTATAAACAGTAGGAATTGGTTAGGAAAATCATTTTTAAATAATAAATGGCCTAAAACAAGATTTGCAAGGAGCATTAGTAAACTTGATTGGCCCCTCATAACAACTGTCAAAGGACTTAAAAGTCCCAGAATATTATTCTTCATAGCTTTGTCTTCAGTGAGAAATAATAATCCCAATTCCTTGCTCAAGTAGAAAAAAAAAAAACCACCCTTTTTACTCAAATGTCAGAATATCAATGGTTTGGCTAGGACTCTTCCATTTTCTTAGGTTCATGGGGGTAGAATCAGGGTTAGAAAGAATAAAAAGCATTAAAATTTTCTGGAGAATTTCTTCCCTTATCCTAACACCTCCCCACTGGCGTTTATCTGCATCTGCTCGGTTTCTGCAGGCCTTTTTGTCTCACTTGCATGACATCATTTCAATGGCACAGGCAGAAGGGACCCAGGAGGCCTCACCAGATGGCTTCGTCTTAGGTTGAATACTCCTGCGAGTGGTTGACAGCCGAGCCCCATGTCTGTTTTTGGGTTCAGTCTGAGTCTTCTGCCGTGACAGTAGGGGACGTCTTAGCTAAAGAGAACAGGCAGAATAAAACTGGCAAAGGAGTCCAGCTGCTTGCAGGGAAAGCGGCTCTCAGAGGATTCTGACTATAGCTTTTACCTTTATTTTCATGTTCCCCTGGACTCCTGTTCTTACATTTATAGCTGATAAAATTCTTTCTGCACTTTTAACTGTAACTGTTTTCTTCTGGTATCCCTTTTAACCAATTCATTTCCCAATTATTATTCCTTTAATGTTCCTAAGAATATTAATTGACATAATTTAAAATTTTAATTTTGAGAATTTCAGTGGATATACAATGAACAATTATTGCTTACTAACCAATCTTTATTCATCTAAAAGGTATAGTTGAACATATGCTAACTTTCAAGGAGGAGGTTCATTAAAAAAAAAAAAACTCAGATGCTGGCAAAATATCTTGTACCTGAATCAGTCAATTCTGGGAAGTTCCCTTTGAAGAAACAGTGCAGCTTCATTTCTGTTTTCATTTAGAAAGTGATATAAAATAGCCCTACCTAAGGACATTTGTAAAGGTGATCTTTACTTCAATTTTGGTTTTAAATTAAATCATGAATCTTGAAATGAAAAAGGATTTTTTCATCTTTGTTTCTCTGCAGAAACTGGCCTTAAATATTAAATCAACAGATCTTTCACTCTAAGTGAGATTGATTGTAAAGAAGATTTCTGGGTAGAGAACAAGCCCACTTAACTTTTCTAAGTAATCTTCTTTGTAAATAAGGAGATTGAGATCTGAAACAAAAGCTCAAAACTGTCTAAACACTTACCATGTTTTAAAGTTGCTCTGTACTGCTTATTTGATGTAAAGAGAAGGCAAAATATAATCTTAATATACATAGACACTAAAATTCAAACAAAGCCTCCATTTCACAGGATGGTTCTTCTATTCTTTCAGGGTCTGCTTACCTGCCTCAAACCCCTCTTCCTCCCCAGTGGCTGCTGAATGAGAAGGTTCTGCTGGCCAGGTTCACTCTGCACACTTGCCACCCTGTCAAGCATCAACAGTGTTAGTGTACCCTAGAGAGAAGGCAGAAGACCATCCTCTGGTGGGTGTTAGCCAAAACCACTTTTATGGAACAGTCACTTCAAAGATACCATTATCTTTGAAGGATGTTTGGGAAAGAGTCCCTGGGATGGGGGTTTTAAAGGTTTGGGTGGGAGGACAAGGCTTTGTAGCCCCAAGCTGCCAAAATTGAGATTCTGTTTTCAATCACTGATACTGTATCTGTCATTCAGCAAAATACTGGTTCAATCACACCCCTGGTTTGGAACCACCAAAAGGTTTATGATGCCATATTCTAATCTCAATTTTTTTCCAAGGGGAAGGGAAAAGGTGGTGACAGACACACACAAACAACTCTATCACATGGATGGGAAACACCTTTTTAAAAATTCCAATTTAAATGAAAATAAGATGGACAAATATCAAACACATCAGACACAGAATCCATTTGGGTGAAGGGGCACATTCAACACATGTTTGCAGCCTGAAGTCTCTGTGACTACTGAGTAAATGAGTAGTCACATGGGTAGAAATTTCAATGTTTTAAAAAATGATTTTAGATTTAAAAGGCTGGCAAAGTAATTAAGCTGTCATTACAACTCAGAAGCTTTAATATTGAGTAGCTGCACTCAAATATACTGTGCAGTTTATAAAAGCAACAACCTGCTCCCCCCAAATTTACTGTGTATGTGTGTTCTTTCATAAGCAAAAAAATGACTACTGGAAGTAGTTGCTATTTTAGTGTTTAGTGAAACTGAAAATATTAATATGGCCCATGGTTCTTTTTCATTCTGCATGCAAGTATCATAGGTATTTATAATGGGGGAGTGGAAAAAAGAAATACACTGTGCCCCAGACAACACTGTAATTCTGTGGATGATGCCAATGTGATTATTTGGTTTATGGGTAATTAATTTCTGCTTTGCCTTTGCAAAAGGAGAGTCATCTACAGATATTTTTTAGAGTAAACATATTCCACAGAGGAACCCAGAGTCAGCAACTGTCCAGAAAAAAAAAAGAAAGGTTCTGTCTATTTATTTCCATTTCTTAAAAAACAAAACAACAAAAAAAAAAACACCAAGCTACCCAAATACCTAGTTGCAGTTTTAGGAAGAGAAACTGGTGGCAAGATGGGAAATAAGATATGTTTCCCTGTTGTATTAACAACTGGGTAATTATCACATAGTTGACACAGTCACTTTTTCATTTTTAAAAAGTTTTAACTCATATTTTCATTAGAAGAAAATTGATGATTTACAAAAAGGATTTGTCAGTGTTTTTATGGAATAAGGATATAATCACACCATTTAGAGTACACAACACAAACTTGTAAAACAAGTACCAAAAACAAGTGTTTTAAAACTTTTTTGTTCTCCTAAATATCAAGTTCAAAAGATCTATGTACATTATCATCATATATGTATATGTATACACACATCTACATATTCATATATGACCTTATAGCATGTATAAACTTTCTGTGAAGATGAAAAACTATCCCAGTGGACCAGTGTAATAAATTCTGATAATCCAGACTATGTTGCTGGCATGTCTGAAATGACATCTCCTTATAATTATACATTATAACATGCCTATTAAATTGAAAAGAGTAATTATCTATATGCACAAAAGTAGAATCAAGTTTCTCCCAATACCAAGCAAAGCTTCCATTGGAATGGATTCTTCATTGACATCTAAATGTTACCTCAGTTCCCTTGGCCATAAAGGGAGGTTGATACTTACCAACTACCTCCCATTAAGGTAGAGAAAAGAAGTTAGTTGATGTCAAATGGTTTGATCATGAAAAGAAATGTATATAGCATGCTTTCTTGTTTTACATTTGATGTTTGTAATGAGTTTATTGCTTCTAGAACACTACAGGGAAATTGGTAATACAATGTTTTGAAAATAGTTGGGCAGAGAAAATGAATTTGAGGCAGTCCACTTGTCTCATTTTTATTCAGTAATCTGAGATTGTGAGGAAAAAAATGGTGCAAGAAAAGAAAAATATGCGTTACTTAGGGAGTGTTAAATGTCAAAGCATAATGATAATTTCATGATGATTATTCTAAGGGAGGATCACAAGCACCAAAATCTTCTCTGTGGATAGAGAGGTTTATATCTAAGAAATGTATCAAGTTTAGCTTTAATAATTAGCCGTTCTAGGTAAATAATAAAGCATTTCATAATGGAATGCATATATCAAAGATGAAATCTTAGAACATGCCCCTGGAAATACATCCTAGCTGATAAATTTATGCTCCCTAGAAATATGATGCTAACATGCTTATATCTGGAACATAAATGGGTGACTTAACTGTGAACAGTTAGGAGTCATTCATAATAAAGAGCCAAGAAATCCTGTTAAAAATGTAGTTTATGCAAAACACATTACTTTTTTGTAGTCTATATCAAACTGGAGTCACATATAAAAATTAGTTGCTCTCTGTATTATGTAATATTTCAGTTACCTGTAGGATTTGTTATGTATGACTATAAGATGTGTAATACTAAATCGAACCAACAAAAGACCAAGGTGTTTGCATTAAGAACCTCTCTATATTATACCCCATTTTCTTTTCAGTTTTTTCAAGCAGTTCCATCATAGTCCTCACATACTACAACTGTAATAATAAAATTTATTTTTCTCTTCAAGGAAGTACTATATTTTATTGGACGGTCTCAACGTTTTAAATATTATACTCTAATAGGCCATTGGGTCCTTATGAATAACTACAGTATCTATTTCATGTATCATAGTCATGAAAAGTTGAGATTACACCAAGATTTGTCAAAGTAGTGGGAGAAGTACTAAAAATTCTTATCTCATACAGAAAACTGATTTCTTGACATTTTTAATCTTGAGAATGAGAAATGGATGATTTCCATTTGTCTTGGCCAAATATGGTGAAACAAAAAGCAGAAGAAAACTTTCTAAACTGAAGTTAACATCTTACAATATGTTTCAAAGTAGATCATCCCTTGTTATTTTTGATTAGCTAAAAAGTATCACCTCAGCAAATCATATAATGGTGTAGATTTTAAAGAAGTAAATGCAATTGGGACTCAGCAGAACTAGGTGGTTCAAATTGTCTGTAAAAAACAAAACTTCTCATTCAAAATACAAGGAAGTAATTTACAAATAAAGAAAATTTATATACTATTAGGAAAACAATTCTAACACAAATAACTTCTTTTCCCCCATTTAAGCATGATGGCCTGGGTTGTAGTATGTAAACTTATATGTATACATAACTTGGTTTCTTAAAATAAGGAATAGGCAAACAAGGGGCCATTCAGTAAGGCAATAAAAATTCATCTCACTTGACTCAAATTACAAAAAAAATTATAAAAGATGGAAGTATATTTCATTAGAAAAAAAACTTAAGTAGAAGCACTGAATGAGAACAAAACATGAAAAAATGAATGAGTATTTTTATTGCTTCTATCTGTGCCTTTGTCTTTAGTTTTAATAAGGTTATAGATGTCTGGAGGTTGAACATGAGACACACAGCATAGCCATTTACCCTGGGTGATTGCCTTGTGATGGAAATTCATAAATCCAGCACTGAAGGAGCCATAAGGCATTTTTAGAAAACAGGGAAAGAAACAGTAGACCAAATCCTACTTCCCCCTTCCCAATAAAAATTATTGTTTAAAATTTTCTTAGCCTCCACAACATCCAGGAAAATATATTTTAAGTGCCACAGATTTTAGAAATTAGAGGCTGGAATAGAAAGGGGGGAAAATCTGGATTTTAAATATCTTATAATAAGAACCAATTCAGCAATGGCAAAGAACACATCTGAGTGTTACAACACACATTTTCTTAGCCATTAATTCTCAGCTACATAAAAAGTTGAAATATTTATTGTACTTTAAGAGGACTTGCCAAGGTTTTATGCTGTGAAAATGTAGATGACCATGAGATGGATTCTACTAAATAGGTTATCTTTATTTCACTTACACTATAGTCTTGTTCAAATTGAAGCCACATGCTTATTTTTCACTGTGATTAAAATTATCCTGACAAAATCAAATAACCTAAAAATTTCTCTTTAAAATTAGATTTTTGCCTTTCTATATATCTCTTATCCTAAAAATAAAATATGACCATGGTGTGTGCGTGTGTGTGTGTGTGTGTGTGTGTGTTTGGGGTGGGGGAGGGAGAGAACATCTATACTGAGTTTCTACACCTCTTCACCCTCCAGAGAAGAATATTTTTCCATGGAATATTGATTGCTTCAGTTTATGAATTTCCAAAGAAATAATTTTTTATTCAAAGCACAGTGTTCCTAACAGGGTATTTCTTGGGGTGAAGTTTTAAAGATAAACATGTTAACATAATTTTTAAAAAATCTTAAATCTTCTATAGGTGTGCAAAATTGCTTATTAATTTCCTCCTATTCATCCAGTTTTCTTGGTCTCTTCCTCATTTAGCCCACTCAGTTCAACTTGCCCATTTGCCTAAAACAAGTGCTCTTTCACAGGCCAATTCTCATGAAAGTTTAATCAAAATGTTATTGGGGGTGAGGTGGGAAGAACAGGATTTATTATTTTTCCTTAGGCATGATTCCTGATGTTTCCTTGGGCCAGATTTTCCTTAGGAGTACTTTGAGTGTATTTTAGGTCCTGAGTACCAGAGTATGTGCTAACTGTAATTTACATGGTTAGTGCCTTACTTGAGGATTTTAAAACTATGGAGTAATAAAGCAGTCTCATGCCAAAAAATAAGAAAGTCTGGAAACCAAATATAAAAAGTATACTATTTTATAAACCCACCTCTTAGTAAATACCAAAAAGTTCCTCTCCTCCAAAGAGAACTTGGTGACATGATGGAGTTCAAGAGATACATTGCAGTATATGGCAAAGGTGGATGTGCTAACTGATGGTGGAATGCCTCTGTGTTAATAGTATTATTTCAGAATCCAAAGTGAATGCCTCATCTTCCCATCTCTTAATGACGACAGCTGGGTCTAGGTGACTGACACCCAGAACTACAATACAACCGAGCAACAGATCAACAACAGCTGATGTAAGACAGCCATCAAAATCCTGACCACCTTGACTAATTCAGCTATAGATAAAATTTATAGCTTTAGCTCCAAACCAGTTTCACCTAGCACAAACTTTGAGTTAATTCCCATTAACACTGGACCCAGGGCAGCCTGAATTGGTTTAGATAACTTCAGTCATTTGAACCCTGAGTCATCCAGAGAAGGCCAAATCATTTGGACAATTCATAAAAATAAACTCAGTCCCCTGCCTCCTCTCATTAACTCTAGACTGGTACTTATACTCAGCAAAAGGAGAATTTGGCCTAATTAGAAAAGTCTACCCAAATGGAAGCCCAATTTAATACTTTCTACTCTCAGTAGGCCACTGAAATTATCTTCTAATCAAGTTTCTTTTGTCCAACATGCAATTTTAAGCATTAAGCAAAAGCATTCTTTGAAAGCAATGGTTACACTGCTAGACTTGGTTCAGATGCTTCAGACACTGTAAACAATTAAGGAAAACCCTCTTAAGGATTGTTTTGTTTCTCAACTTCTTCTTTGTCCCTACAGCTCTTGCTAATGGAATTAAGTTTGCATCTTCAGCACTTCCACATTTACCACCAATAAGAGACTGATCTATCAAGGCAGGGGCTCGCAAACACAAATGAATGTCATGAATCATGGATCCAGTTAATAATAATAATTAAAAAAAGACCCAATGATGGACTAAATTTCCCATTTTCAATTGCAAAAGAAAATGTGAAATCCAAACAAGGTGCAAGGAAAACAAAAGACAACCTTTCACAGGAACGGCCTCTCAACATTTCCTCATCTTTGTGATAAAGCAATAAACACGGATATATTGTACTCACTACATAATGTTTTACCTCGAGATGGAACAAAGACACTCTAAGGATGAACAAGAAGCATTACCCCTAATGAGGATTAGTTGAGAGGTGTAAATTAACAGCACAAGATTAGGAATGTTTGACGTGGTTTATCTGAGTGTTAAAGGTGCAGTCCCCTTCTCTGAGCTTTAAATGAATAGTCAAGACATATCATTTGCATGAGACTTCTCTTACCAGAAAATGTTTTGTGTCTGATATTTAATGGCAAGTTTAAAGTAATCTTTGTGCTAGAACAGACATTTTTTTTCTTATGTGTAGTTTGAAGAAGCTACTATTTTAAATAGCTTGCCAAATAGCATACATCAAAGAGAAGGAATTATATAAATTGTAGTAACATGATTATTCTTCTGATAGCATGGTTGTTTTCTTACCATCCATGGTATCAGCTAAAAGACCTGGCTCAATTTAATACAAGTACTTCTAGATGATGGGAAGTTGTATTAAAAGGCCTCTGAAAAGCAATTGTTAATTAATCTCAGTGTAAAAAGGAATGATTAGATGGGACAAATTTAACATTTGGCATTATCAAACTTTCTGTTTATGGGGTGGTGGTGCTGGGGATTGAACCCAGGGCCTCACATGTGCTAAGCACATACTCTACCACTGTACCACTGAGCTACACCTCTATCCCCTGACATATCAAACTTTTTAGACATCAAGGGGAGAAGCCCCATAGAGAATTCTGTAGATTTGATTTTTTTTTTTTTTTTTTTTGGTAAGATTTTTTAGGCCATTCATGATTCAACTCTGAAGCTGAAAATGATGGAGGGTTTGCTACACCTTTGACTTCCAGGCTTGAGTGTTCATGAACAACAAAGGGCAAGGAATGGAAATAGGTATCAAGACTGGGAGAGAGGAGACAGAGAGACAGAGTTGACAGGGAACAGCTAGTTTCCCAGCACAGACACCAATAGACAGGTAGGCGTTGACACTGTACCTAGAGAGGCTGCCCTCAGCGGCCAGGCCCTGGGAGTCATCGAGGACATTAGGTTCACTGCAGGAGGGGTAGGGAGATGAAGCATTTAGGGAAAGAAAGTGCAAAAAGAAGAAAAAAGAAAACAAAAAGAAAAAAGAAAGAGAAAAAGGCATGCGATTTTCTGTTTCCAGGAACCAAAAATAAATTTAACAGAACAAGGAAGGAAAAGGAGACAGTCAACCATTTCACCTTGTGCTGGGTTTGTCAAGACATAGGACTCAAGGCAATGGGGAAGGAAGGACTTTGGATGGATAGGACTCTCAGAGGAGTGGTCTGTTTATTGGTCAAGAGTTAAAATGAGCTCCAAATGGACAAATGAGCTCTGAAACGCATTAGAGAATGAATCTGTAGAAGATGATACTATTATTTCTTTGATAACCATTTGGTTAGGTGGTTATTATTTTTAACCTATCTCAAGTACTTAGTTCTTTATTGACCGGGACCCTGCTTCTTGTGCAATCTATGACGAAACCACTTACCATAACTTGCCACAACCAAACTCTTGGAACCAATGCCATTAAGAAAAGCAAAGAATGATATCAATTTTCCCTGCTTAGTTTTGCATTAAAAATATAAGTAAATGAATGGAAGGACGATATTTTGGAAAATTCACATTTACCTCCTTACTCTCCATCCTCTAATGACTGAATTGTAAATGCTAAAAGAAGAAACCTGTCAGGTTGGTGGAAAAAAAATTATTTTATTGATTTATTTGGATGTAGATAGACTGAGATTTGTGAAAAGAAAATGTGTAATACTTTGGTTTTCCTTTGTGCATCACATTGAGCCATGAGGCACTCAAAACATACTTATGGAATTGGGTGGAATTAAACCATTTAGGAAACTGAAGTAGCCCCAAAGAATTGAGGTTTACTTGATTGTTAAAATAGTCTCTGTCCCCAGGAAGAGGCTAATTTTCTCTAATGTGCAGAGAAAGTATTACCTTCACTAGTCTTCTGAAATATGATTCAAGTCCAAATGGATTAACTATTTTATCTTTTCTGAAGTTCTAGTATATTTATATACTAAAGAGATTTTCTCCCTGAAAACAATGTTTTTTGGAGAGGTGTACCAGGGATTGAGTTTAGGGGCACTTGACCACTGAACAACATCCCCAGCCCTATTTTGTATTTTATTTAGAGACAGGGCCTCACTGGCTTTGAACTTGAGATCCTCCTGCTTCAACCTCCTGAGCTGCTGGGATTACAGGCATGCGCCACTGTGTCCAGCCCTGGAAACAATTTAAGCCATTAATAACTATGTAGAAAGGGAATTGATAATCTGGATTATTTTAGGTAAACAACATAAAAACCTTCTATTTAAAATTCCTTTTATTCTATGGTTTAAATAAAACAAATAAATTGCTAGCTTTATTCTTGCTATAACCTTGTACATTGCTACAAATTAAAAATAAACTAATATCTACTAATATTAAGTGCTTATGTGACTTCACATCTTTTTTTGGATACACTGTTGGGCTTTTTAATTTTTTTGATTACAAATTTTATTTATAAAGTTTTTTTTCCAAAAGAAAACAAAAAATATTAGGCTAACAAATATACAATGATAGGAACCTTTATATGTTGATATTTATAATAGTTAAAATACATATACAATATTATTTTCTTAAAAATATACAATTTACTTGTTAGTCACCTTTATCATTTCACCCTATTCTTCGATATTCTTCAAAGGTTAGCTTTATTTCACAAACTTTATTTCATCAGTGCAGTTTTCATGAACCATTTGTTAAAGGATTTGAGTACAGGATAATTATTCCTACATATATATTTTTTAATCTGATCATTACCATGAGCCTGACTTATTATTTTCAGTGTGTGAATGGGCATGAAAAATATGGTGGGTATTAAAAATAAACAACAAACTAACAAAAATCCCAGAAAGCCAATTCTTTGAAAGAATTCAATTACTGACATGAAAATATCATTGTTTTTAAAATAGATAATGTTTGACTCTTATGTCAAATCATTTTCTATATTATACTTTTATTATATCTTAGAAGTTTTAAAACTTATGTTCTTAGATGGCAGATAACACAAAAAGGAAATGTTAAAAGGGTTTAGTCATGGAATCATAGAGCTATATATAGAGAAATTGCTTTAAAGATCATTTTGGCCAACCTCCTCATTTCACAGAGGGAAAAATTGTTAAATGACCTGTGCAAGGTCACACACAGTGGCATAGGTCCCTTTCTGCTTGGTTAAACATCCCTACCTCCAGCTGAACCCTGATGACATACCAGAAGCTTAAACTTTACCAAATATACCAACCTGGTCCTAAGCTCTTGTCAAATTCTCATTATTAGCTTAGTTAATCATGAATCTGAAATGTAAGAATGCCATTAGACCATCAGAAAGAAGACAGTATATCTATTTATGGAAAAATATAAAGGAGAGACAATGCTTTGGTTAGAAATTGGGGTCCTTCTAGTAGCCTGGCCTAGAAAACTGCAAATTATTGCTTGCAGGTTTGTAGTTGAAAAATCCTTTGTTGAATGGTCTGTCTGAAAACATAACTGTCTCTTGCTTCTCCTTCAGTCTTTGTAGAATAACATGAGTATATTTTCAGAATTTCTACCTTTGTCCCCAAGTGCCAAGTATAAGATAGCATAGCTCTTTACCTCTGGCTGGGTAACATGCCCACCTCGGCCTGAGGTGCAGACATGCTGGAGACATGGCTAGAGAATCGACGTCTTCCAGTGGCACTCAGGAGGTAAGCTTCCTGTTCACTTACCACACTGGGCATGCTTACAGAGTCATCTGAAAGGGCAGAGGGACAGAGTGTTATAAAAACAGTGATACTAATCAAAAAACACCAACCACAGTTCTACTTAGATTCCATCTGTGGCTTGAGCATAATCCTAGGGCTGTCACTAAAACTAAATTATCATTGATTTCTTTATAAGGATGAAAAACTAAGACCCCAGGGACCTATGACAGCTCTTCAGGTCCACATATCTCCCTCCCTCCCAACTAGAACAGTTTTCATAAAATAAATGTAAACTTCTTGTCTGTTTTACAAGTATATTATTTCTGAAAAGTTAACAGGCACTTGCAAATTAAAGATCTGAAAGCTAGAACTATATAAATTTTTAAGACATTCCAGGAATAGTTTAATAGGGAGTTTGTTATTGAATGAGTAAGTATATTTCTTTGACTTTTAAAAACTACTTTCAGTACATTATATGATTTCTCTCTTGTTTTGAGAAAGACTATTTCAGATATTTGGGGGAAAAATATTTGAGAAACTTTAAAGTTCAGAAATAAGTTCTTATTTTAACCAAAATTTTTAAATTTACATATATAATCTTGTTTTCTCTATAAAAGCAGAAACTAATATATTCAAATCCAAATTAACTTTAGCACAGTATTTGTGACAAGCTGACTTTTCTAAGTGAGTTAATGTTTATTGCTGAACACTAAATATTCTTCAATAAGCATATCATGTTTTGGTGAATATATCTACTATATAAAATTATTCAATACCATCTATTTAAAATAATCCATGGTAATATTTATTTTTTAAAATGTATTTTTTAGTTGTAGATGGACACAATACCTTCATCATATTTATTTATTTATTTTATGTGGTGCTGAGGATGGAACCCAGTGCCTCATACATGCTAAGCAAGAGCTCTACCACTGAGCCACAATCCCAGCCCCAAATGATAATATTTCTAATTGAACTTATTTTGAAAAAAAATTGAATATGAAAAGTGCTAGAAGTTTTAATTTGTTGTATAATGACTGACTTGAAATTGATTATTATAGAATGGCATTTCCTTTTTAGATGTGTTCATAGACAAAGCTATACAAAACATGATAGAATACCTTGAGCTATTTCTACAAAGGCTGTTTCTAGATTCCACTGTCTACCCCTTATTTGAACTCATATCACTGAACACTTACTTCCCCATATTTGTTTGGTGATTAATCACATTTGGTCTTCCACTAAGCCTTTTGTTAACTGTTCTATGTTGTGAATGCCTATCATTTCCTCTGTAGGACTACATCTGACATCTTAGAGAGCAGAGAACATGTCTTTCTCATTCTTCCTTGTCTTATGTCTGATAAGTGTTAAGTACAGGTTCAATGATTGGAAAAAATAGTTTAATTTTTAACAGGTAAATATCTGGCTCTCATACCCCTCTACCATATTAATTAACATATACCCACATCACAACCACACTTCACCATTTGTTAGTAACCTGCTTTCATCAGGATGACTGTGATGTCTGAGAACAGAGATATTAGCAAAAAACTGCAAGCTCTCAACCAATGATATTCCTAAGATCTTAGCCACCTATGAGTATGGCATCTTCTCTACTTTTTATCTGTGGCTCCTTCCCACTGGCTAGTCATCTGCTTATTCACAAGGTTGCCTGCAAAGTAGATTTAATTCTAAAAAATAAAGGTAGTATCATTTCCCATCATGAAAAAAAAAAAACATGACTAATTCAAACATTAAAGACAAAATGGATTTTACTTTAAGTTCTGAACTATTACCAAGACTTAATGTTTATTTTGAACTGCTGATCCTTGTCTTTCTTCTCGTTTCTCTTTCTCCCTCTTCTCTCTCTCTCTCTCTCTCTCTCTCTCTCTCTCTCTCTCTCTCGTATTGGGATTGGATACAGAGGCACTTTGCCATTGAGCTGCATCCACATCCCTTTGTATTTTTTATTTTGAGACATGGTTTCACTAAGTTTCTGAGACTGTCCTTGAACTTGCGATCCTCCTGCCTTGGCCTCCACAGTCACTAGGATTACAGGCATGTACCAATGTACCCGGCACTCATTTTGTTTATTGGTCAATAATTTTCAATTTTCTTTAAGCAGAATTTGAGGTGAATTTCCATGAGCAGTCACCAGGGTAAGTTAGACACATTAACTGTACAGGTTGGATGCAGACAATATGATCATCTCTTTTTCCGACTAATATTTTATCTGACTAATCCAGAAATATTACTGATAAGTGTTTTGATGAGGCATTTCTTTTTTTTCCTGTTCTACGTACCCAACTATAGTGAGACACTGAAACACTCATTCATCTTAGTTAATTAAAATTCTAGCCTCAACTCCCAATTCCTCTATTTATTTAGTTCAGAGATGGGATTTTTGTTGTTTGGTATGAAGAGCCTAGGAGTGAGGATCTAGATTTTATTCTCAATCTTAAGGCACTGAAAGTACAATTGTGCTTTAAGTATTATATCAAGGTGTCTCAAAACACAAGTGGAAAATAACCAAGGCCATTTAAATGACAGTGGCTTATAATGGAACCTCTAAATCTTACTTTTACTTCTTAAACCTATTCCTCTTCAGGATATATATGAAGTATTTCTTGAGCAGATTCCTCTCATTTCATAACACTGCATCTTCAGCATACCATTAGAAGCTCCTGGACTGACCTCATCACTGGACTGGTTATTCTCTGAACTCAAATTTGGGTAATCCTCCCTAAAGACAGCCGCCAGTTTTATTTTGACTGGCATAGCCAGTTAGTTTCTTCTGAATTCTAAATATACACTCTGCCCACTTTCCTTGCCCAGTGGGGTCATGAAACTGCTGGTTAGCCCTCTAAGCAAAATGTCCAGGAGAAAAATAAATGTCACATATCCACAATTTAAATGAGTTAGTAGAAAAGGCTGAAATATGTAATCTGAAAAAAAAATTAAGGGGTCTTCTAAAGATTTACTTTTTGCCTGAATTCTTTCCAAATGACAGAGGCTATCAAGGAATTTATAGAAGAGCAGGAGTCACAGAATCCGTCACAATTCCATTTTGAATCTTTTTTCTTGTGAGCATGACTGATGGGATCAGAACTTGAGATGGTGAAAGGTAGAACTTCTTTCCAAGCCCTCACTGACATGACCAAGCTATCTCCTGCCCAGATTCTTTGGAGTGACCTACTTTCTTCATCCTCCTCGTCAGTCCGACTCAGGGTATCCTGGGAAGCCTGCTGGGATGGCTCGCTGTCCTGCTCCCAGACAGTGCCCGTGCCCGTGTTAGAGCGGGACATGGTGGCCAGGCTCAGGCGGTAAGCAGAGGTGGAGGTGCCCACAGTACTGATGGATGTCTTCCCTTGGTAGGCTGGAGAATAGAAAGACCAAGGGAAATTCATGTGAGGCTCTGGAAAGAAAGGAAATGTTTGCTTCAAAGTTCTCCCTGACCAACAGTATCTTTTTAGTTAAACAGTATGTCTCAAACAATCCTTAGGACAAAGTAGCAAATGGAATTGGGAATGTTAACAAAAGCAAAACAAAAAACACAGAAAAATCAATATTGGCCACTGATGCACTTACAATCTAATAGTTTGTTGGTGAGAACATGTACATCCCTAACAATGTAAAGTGTTTATTGACATCGTTCCCCTTTTGTTGCTTTTCTGTTTTATTTTCCAAGGCTGGTAGGACACAAATTAATTTTGACCTGAATTGCTACCTCCAACTTGCCAATTTTTACTGAGACATATACATATATACCTTCTCTGACACAGCATATGGAAATAAAAATAAATCATAAATAAATGATATGAACCCCATAATCAAAATCAGTACACATAACTGGGTGCAGTGGCATATGCCTATAGTTCCAGCTACTCAGGAGGCCAAGGCAGATTGACTGCAAGCTTGAGCCACCCCCCCCCCACCGGGCATCTCAGTGAGATTCAGTTTCAAAAATAAAATAAAAAGAGCTACAGATGTAGCTCATAGGTAGAATACTCCTGGGTTTAAGCCCTAGTACCACATATTCCACAAACACACACACACACAAACAAAAATCAGAATACGTATCAAAACTTCAATCTCATTCTCCTTTCCTGGAAATTATTATACATAAAGTATCTCTCAGTTCTATCAGATTTAGATCAGATTCTTTATCAGTTTAAGCAGAATATTTGAATGGCAATGTGAAAGTTTCAATGAGTTTGCTTCTCAAAATTTTTGTCTTTAACATATTATCTGCAAACAACAAAAGCTTTAGAAAGAAACAAAAAACCCAAGCCTAACACATAATATTTTACTTATGGATAATGATTGCCCTCTAATGATTGGCAGAGGTTTTTTTCCTTCCATATTAATCTGCTATTTATATAATAGTAAAAAGTAAAGAAAGCAAAGTCAAAGAAAATCTTTTGAACAGTATAAATGCCTCTTAGCCTACCAACTCTAATTTACCTCTCCCCAATTTCATTTGGAAAAGTTAAAGGCTTTTCTGATTTAAAATAAATCCCCTCCAAATTACCACTTTCTCTGCATATAAGTCGTTTAATCTCTATTGAATCTCAAATTCTCCTTATTCAAATGCACTTTCAATAAGGCACCTTGCATGTATTTGTGTGAATTAAAGGAAATAATATCTGTGAAACAATCTAAGATGCTCAATAAATTTAAGTTCCCCCTTTCAAAAAGGAAACAAAAGAATTCAAACAGGGTTCCCACTAATTAAATATTCAAGAAAGAGCTAAACTACCAAAATGAAGATTTAAAAAATATTTAGAAAAGAATAATACTACTCCTTTGGTACCCCTTTGATTTCTGTTTTCCTGTTCATGATGATCACCTGGTCAAATCTACTGTTACATCATGACAGGTGGCTTAGACATGGTTCCCAAAAAGAGGAGTATCCAGGGCATAGGGACTATTTGTAGGTCGTATTTTTACAAAAAATTCAAATTATCTCCATGCATACTTACCTGAACCACTGTGAACCGCTTCTTTTAGAATTTTTAGTTCACTATTGAACTCAGCAATGAGTGAACTCTTGCACAAAGGGCGTGGTATGAAGCGCCGCTCCAGCTGGTCAGCAATGTGTTGCCGAGCAGAAAGTTCTTCATGATTCTCTGCTGGTTGGGCCAGAAGCTAAAAGGAAGGCATTGAGTTCTCAGGGCATTAATTTCCCCATCTGAAAATTAAGCTAATTACTATACCTACTACAAAGTTTAGTTGAGAGGAATAAATAAGATAGCGCATGTGAAGTCCTTAGAATAGTACTTCACAGAGGAAGTGCTTTCTCTATGCAGGAAGTACTTTCTCTACACAGGAAGTGCTTACTCTATACAGGAAGTGCCTACATTGCTTTGATTCTCTGCCTTCAAGAAACAGAAACAGGAAAAGGACAAGAGTAGATGCGTAGATGTGTACTAAATACCTTGGAGGAAAAGCATGCCTTAAATATCCCATCTTTTTTCATATGTTTAAAATAATTATCTCAGTCATGCCACAGACTATAGAACAACATTCTCCAGAGGATTCCATTAGACCCATTCTTTTTTTTTGTTGTTTTTTTTTAAGGGGAGGGGGCTAATAAATGGGGAAAAGGTTAAGTTTTCTAGTTTCTGATAATTGTGAAGGTACTTGTGAAGTGAGATTTTACCATCTGGACACATTTGGGGGCTGTTTCCTCATCAAGCATGGTATCAACGAGCCCTGCTAGCTGGCTACAGTACATCCCACATGCCACACTCCTGCCACAATCCTGACTTCCTGAAGAGCAGCACATTCACAGAGCTTTCACTCCAGGAGAAGCACACACCACACCTTGCACTGGATGAAAGGGCGCAAGAGCACGAAAATGGGTATCCGGGTCCGCACAATGAAGTCGAGGAAGTCCCACAGGGCCAGGCCGCCCACCTTCCGCAGAGCCATCTCCTTCACCTGCAGGCTCAACCAGTACCACTGGCTTCCCAGCTGCCTCTCAAAGCAGACGAGAATCACCTTCAGAGCTTTACACCAGGAAAAGAGAAAAGTGAGACTGAGGGCTGCTGCTTGAAGGAACCCTACCCTGAGCCTCTACCCTGGATGCATCAGGAATTTTTCTGAATTTCTAAAATTCAGTTATTTCCAAAGACTCAACATGCATTCCTGAGTGAGTGTTCCTGACATCAAGGTGAAAAATTGTATAAAACAAATGTTTTGATGCTAATTAGAATACAAATATCTTTGTTAAATGCATTGAACTCCTATTTTGGAAAATACAAAGTAGTCCACACCCGTGAATCCCTGGTTCTAATGACATTTCTATTCCATTTTGTGCTGGCCAATGTTGATTTTCTGCCTTTCTGCTTTCCACCTTCATCAGAATAACACAATACACAAGTTGTATAAAAGGGGCTCAAGAACACAGATGCTAGATGACTTGATTTGAAATCTAGCTTGACTTTGTGTCTTTAGGCAAGTTACTTAACCTTTCTGGGTCTCAGTTTCTTCACTCCTAAAATAAGAATAACATTAACTTCTTAGAATTGTGGTAGGCATGTGAGATTTCACTGTGAATATTATAAAGCACCGAAAACACTGGTTGATGATTAATAAGTTTTCAAAATAAAGTAAAAAAAAAAAAATTAAAATAGAGATGCAGTAGTCTGACCAAATAAACAAAGTAAAAACAAATCAAAACCCTTCATTAAAAAGGCAGAAAGTGGGGAGGACTGAAAAATACTTACTCATCAAGTGTTTTTATCATATTCTTGGCTTACGTAGTAAGCCATTTCTCCATTAGACTCTGTGTGCTCCCTAACTTCATTTAGGGCTCTATGTCAAAGTTTGGACCTTATTTAAACCTGACTTGTTTTCATGCCTGGGATAACTGAGCATCTGTATGGATAGGTCCTGTGCACATGCATTTTTTCCCCTTCTCTTTTTTCATCACATCCCTTTTTAATGCCATCAAACATCCCACACACTCCAAACTCCAAAGTCCCATTTTTAATCAGTGTTTGAAAAATGTCAGGCAAGATTTTCTCAACTTTCTCCTTTTGAGATTTCCTATGTCAGTGCTTCTTATTCTCACTCCTATGGTAAGAGTGTTTTTTTCCCTTCCCTGAGGTCATTCAGGACCAAAGAGTGATTTTCTATTGTTCCATGGAAGAGAAACAAGTTAAAGGCATGGATAGTCTAGGGAAAAGTTGGAATTGAATCAAGAAGGGAACTGGGAAGCCTATGGGGAGAGAATAAGTGGGCTGGTAAAGATCACAATGGAAATTTAAAGATGACATTGAAAAGGAAAAAAAAAATTGCTAGTAGGGGGCATAAGTACTGAAGGTCCAGCAGGTCTAACAGCACAGGCTAAGGACTGCCTAATTCCAAGGGCTCCAATCACATAGCTGACAGACCAACCCAGGAATTGTACTTTTATACCAGGCTGTGTAGATCTGATAACGACTATCAAATCTCACAAGAGATCTTGTACTTAATGAACAAAAAGGAATCTTTCCTGAAGATACCTTTCTTTTTATAAGCTGTCTGGGACAGCTGCCCCAGACAGCTTATAAAAACAACAAAGTAATTTAGGCATTGTAGATATGAAAATACTTTGTTTTGACATATGTTTACTGAAGAAAACAAGATTTTTCAAGGATGTTTCTTGTTTAAGTGGCTTCTTTAAATACTTTGAGGCAAGGTGGAGAGAGAGTGGAGGCAAAGCACCCACCCAGGTATGCTGCTTGGCTGGTGGACTCAGCCAGCCCTTCCCTGCGCAGATCCTTTCCTGCATCCCCAGGGGTGGAGCAGTGGGCAGGGGAGCTCTCCAACATGAAGTTTTTGCTCCTAGAAGTGCTGATGATCCGGGGTGGCAGAAGCACATTAATCACCGTCTGCAGCAGCAGCTGTACCTCAGGCTGCTCCAGCCATGGGCTATCTGAAGGGCAGAGTTTGGGAGAGGAAGCAAGCATAAAGGAAAACAGTCACAAGGTAGACTTTCCACATTAGACATAGAAAAATTCAGTTCTTTTTCCAATTCCAAACTAGAACACCCTGGAAACTGGGTATTTCCTGCCAAGTACAGCTTCTCCCACGGACGGACACCAAGTTCCTGGCACCTGAGTATTCTCCGTAGTTGGTACCCAAAGAAAAGCTTGCGTTCTTAGCCAAATCTCCTGCTTTCCATTTCAACCTTCTTTGTTTTCACAAATACTCAAAATGAACTGACCTTACTTTTGAGGTAAGTGTTTCCTAAAAGAAACCCCCCCCCCCCCGCTAAGAAGGAAGAGTAATGAAAAAAATATCAAAATCGAATACAGTGGCAGAATTTCTGTAACCCCAGTGGTAGTATTATAAAGTCCATTCACCTGTCAATTCTCATCATATTGAAATTTACTTCAACTAATACCATTTTTCATAACTGAATTGAAACAAGGTACTCCTGGTTTTTTGCTGTACTGAAATGATTTTAAATAGGACGTATCTTCTAAGAAGAAGAGCAGAGAAACTCTTGTTCCAGGGCAGCTAAACTGAAAAGAAAGAAAAATTCTTATTTTCTAAGGTAATCCTATTTAAACCCTTCAGATCAACTTCATGTGATGGCCTTCATGGGAAAAGGAAAAAAGAAGTAACAGCCTGATATACATAAGAAAACACAACAACACCGATAAATTGCCTTTAGTTAAATTAATCAGACCTTTGCTTCCAGATCCTACTGTGAGCACAAATGGGATGAGTAGATTTAAAAGCATCCCTTCCCTTCGCTCTTGATTGGTGAATGGGGAGATCACATGGCTTAAAGGAAAATCTTCTTTTAGTGCCTGTGCAGCAATAATAGAAAAAAAGATTAATTGACCACCATGCTCATTTATTATGTTTGTTTTCACACAGCATGATGGAGACGGTGACCCCCTGCTGACTTCTCCTGTAAACTATGAGTTCAATTGTCTTCTGTGCAGCACAGCAGATTCAACCAAAACTGATACTGTACCATTTGCTACATTCCTAAAAAGACAGCAACATCTTGAATATTAAATGGAAAGTTATGACACTTAGGGTCAGATAAAGAAATAACCCTGTATCCCCATTAATTTTCTTCATGTTTCCACCAATAAATATTGTAGAGACAAAAGGAAGAAAATGAGAACTTGCCACTTGCTCCATTTGAGAATTATTAAAAATCATCTGACCCCTGCCTAAGGCTTTCTCTGAGCCAGAAAGCAATGAGCAACACAGAGAAAAATAAATGATCTTTAGAAATGGGTTATTAAAATGTATCACATTAGGGATGTCATTGCTTCCCTTTAGCGTGGTAACCACAGCTCTTAATATGTGTGCTATCATCTACCCATTCTTTGGATGACGGCCATCAAGCTTAGTGGTCAGATAATAGGTAAATAAGTTATCCATTTACATAACTTGCATACTTTCCATTGATCATAGAGCTTTTCACTGGTTTATTGATATTTAAAGTTGATTGACAGAATTAGGCAGGGGAATTGGGATTCTGTACTTTTTGCTTTGGAAATGATTATTTTAATTTTAAGAAATAAAGTGGGGGAAATTTTTAAAAAGCACCTACAATATTCAACCCACAATCATTAAAGAAAATTAAGATATTCAAAGTCTAGTAATTTGAAAGAATCTTATATTGTAATTCTTTCTGAAAATACCTTAAAACCAGACTTTGAATACTACTGCCTTTTTTAATTAACAATTGTGAGCTGATTATCTGAAAGCCTTCATTTTGCACACATTTTAGCTGTCCAAAGTGGTTTCTGAAGTTGTGGCAGGACTAAATGACTCTGCTATTTTTGAGATCTCAAGAAGAATTACAGAAGTACAACTTAGGGCCACGCTCAGGGCTGAAGCTCCAAATTTTTCAAAGTTTGGAGACGTACACACTTTGGTTTCACAGATTTTGCCCAGCCTTTGCAGAAAGAAAAAGAGAACACCATGATCCGGTGCCTCAAACAGCAACTTAATGAGCGTGACAAACAGGTAAGCAGTCACACCTGTATCTGCAATGCTACAAGCCGGACAACAGCTGTGCTGAAGGGCAGAGGTGGTGAGAGATAAGGGCTGAGATGAAGAAGGGGTAATCCATCAGCAACACTGGAAGGTCCTACCACTCCCATCACCTGAAATACAAACAGAGCACATGA
Source organism: Marmota marmota marmota (assembly GCF_001458135.2). Lineage (NCBI taxonomy): Eukaryota > Metazoa > Chordata > Mammalia > Rodentia > Sciuridae > Marmota > Marmota marmota. The sequence goes on along the minus strand of NW_026000005.1, from coordinate 28,394,472 downwards.
CCAGCCTTGACCATTGCAATTTCATGCAGCCATAGTAAAGGAGTCTCATTCAATAATAATAATAAATTGAAGGTTGGACATGTTACTTTCCATCTTTTCTTTCTCATTGCCTTTTTCTGAAGGCATGTAATGTCTGGAGTCAGTCAATCATTATGCTGGATTCAGCCAAGGTTTTGTAGAATGTTGTTTATAGCTAACTATGTAAATAATGAGAGATGAACCAAAAAGCTAGTCTAATCGGGAGATAGGACACTTACTTGTGGATTCAAAGGAGTGCAATTAACATTCTTTGATGGAGCAAATACTGACAACAATGATGATGGCAATAGCTCTATTTGCACTAGGCATTACAACTACAGATTTATTGCCCAACTAGTTAAGCAGCAGATCCCATTCCATGAAATGCTCTAACATGATTTCCATACATTGTACAAAACCTTGTCAGGACCAGACTCTAGATATTACGTAAATGATTAAAAATATTTTTTCTTTATATAAATTCTAGACTGGCCAACTCATATTGTCATTTTGTTGTTTTTTTTTTTAAAAAAAAGCCCTTTTGGCATTTTAAGGTCCCCACCCCAGACTACCTCAACCTCTAACAAATTGTGCAGTCTCCACCACCCCACTCTCCAACTGGCAGCCCTCAACTCTCAGCGCAACTTTAAGAGGTGAATTGTCAAAGTAGTGCATGGGAAGCAGCACGCCAAAATCCCATCTGCAGAGTGATGGGCCCCTGTATCTTCCCATGCACTACCTTGAAATGTACCTCACTATTTTCAGTGTCACCTGAGCCATCAGTTTTCATGGGTAGGTGGGGCACAAAGTGGTTGACCTGTAAATCTTCATTTCAGAGAAATCAATAGCAGAGTTAAACTGTGCAAAGTTTTATAAGATTGCCACTTGGCTACTCACCAGATTGACACAGACATTGATCAGTGACCTAAGGTGAGGCAGGAAGGATATGATTGGCTGCCTCTGAAGTGTCAAACAAACCCCTTCAATCAAATTGCTGGCAGGCTCCCACTCAACCTGTCGCCTGGAATACAATATAGGAGCCATTAGCGGCATGGCTCCCTTCTGGAGACAGTCTGAAATAAGTGAATGACACAGTGATTCTGACGCCATCTAATACAGGACATGTGTCTGAGACGACAAAGTGCTTCACACGGGATGAAGTTTACCCATGTTGTTCCAAAAGTACAGAGCACACTGGGAGAGAAAGAAGATACTGAAAACGCAGCAGAGGCACTCCTGCCCCATCGACTAATGAGACAAAATCTATTGAAGAAAAAACAGAGATGATGAATGGATTGCATTTTAAGATCCCTGTTATAGGCTTTGAGGAGGGTCCTAAGGCTATCACTTAGGAAACCCATCACATGGGTTAATCACTTCCACCAGAACATTTCTGAAATCTGTTTATCAGACTACACTTAACCTCATCAGTCTTTATACTGGATTTCTCCTAACTAGAATTAAATGGCTTAACTCCTGTCAAAAAGAGCACGCTAGAAGAAAACAGCCTATTTTAGAAGTGTTTTTATTGGCCTCCCAAGAAATGATATTTTTGGCTCTTTTCTATAATAGTATGAGTGGTGGTACACATAACCAACTAGATGACCATGGATTTTCTGTAATATAAATCAATCCAGCCTGTAAATTGTTCCAGTAATGATAGATTCTTTACTTTGACTTCAAAATAACAGGTTGAGCTTTGCTGATAGCAACACTACTTCCATATATTTTCTTGGAAATACTTTCTAAGCTTATATTTCCTACCAAAATGGAATCTTTGCAAAGACAAAATGAAGATGTAGTCATAAATAAGGATAATTGACATCCCTAATGCTGAGTGCCCAAGTAACCCACAGGCCAGGTTCAGTTAATATTTCTTGTGTTGAACTGTGTCACCTAAATAAATAAAACCCAAGCTAAGTTCATTATACATCATGCCTCCCAAGAAAATTGCCTGCAACTTGGCCAAGTCTATGTATTAATTCAGATATCTACTTTTGGGAAACATGATGTTATAATGGTATTTGTCACTATGTGACAAATGGGCCAGTTTATAGATATATTTAACATCTTTGGATATCTAATTTTTAAGAAAAAAATATATTTTAATATACACTCATAAGATAGTTATAAATCTTCTATCAGTCGTTTGCTAATAGACACAGATGCTCCATTGGGACCACTAAAGAAGCAGTGCTCTAAGAATAGGAATTTATTGCCATGCCACCAAAAAAAAATTACCTTGAAATTGAATCTAGACATTCATCACCATGGTATAAAAAGTGTAAAAACAAGCCATCAATTATTAGCATGAAATCATTGAATTTGTTGTTGTTTCCTTCAATGCCTCCTGATGGGAGCATAAAAGGTCACAGGCTAATACCTGGAATAAGTTCTGACAAACTTAAAAAGTGCTATAAATTCTTAGACAAGAAGTAGACTAATTTGGGGTTAGTTTAAAAGGAAAGAAGAAACTCTCAACAGCCCAAATTTGAAATTTATAAGTTAGTGGGAACACCAGCATTTATCAATTAAGCTATCTTTGCACTGTGACTACAGTAGCCAAATTGGTTTCATATCACAGAGGCACCAACTAATAGGAAGGGTACCCCTGGATACTTTTCAGGATACTTAACAGAAGCCAAGTGGTAATGGTGTTCATGTAGAACTACACTGAATTAGGTGAAAATCACGTATTTATTATCAACACTGTAACTTTTTAGGTGCTGTTTGGCTGATCATTACAATACTTGTCACTTTCCTAAGTTGGTACCTAAATATGTTAACTAACTACACTAAATACAGTACTTTGGACATCAAATTAATTTTTTTTCTCTTTTTAGTTATTACTTGTAAAGCATACTCTGTCTTATTTCAAGAGGGAAGAAGCATACTAATTGAATTTCTAATGTGCATCAGATAAGGAAGATGATAGCTAAGAAATGGGTAGAGTTTTAAAAATAAACACATATATGTTCTAAAGAAAATATCACTTCCTCAAAAAGAATATTTCTACTTTGGCACTCAGTCCTGATTAGTGAGGCACATACACCAACAGAACACTTTCAAGTTGTTCATTTTACTCCAGATTGACCTACTATCTTAAAAAAATGCAAATTCTAACTTTGAGGTTTATAGTATAGACAGCTGACGTGGAGTTCCCTTACCTCAAAGTTGGCATCTTATGAATTTTGTTGAACATTCTATCCAATCTCTTTAGAATGAGGATAAGGGCTGGCCTCACTGCCTCAGCTGTCCAGTCGGTAATGGGTAGCATCTCCATGATGTAGCGCCGAAGCCCACGGCTCTCCATCGTCTGGGTGTCATAGGGTGCCAACTTCAGAAGGGAATGTGCAATTTCTGCCAACCTAAAATGATTGTTTTAAAGAGTAAGCATAAAATGCTATAAAAAGAATTTTCTCACACAGCCTTATGCTAATTTCCTCCTGTCAATACATCAACTCCCTGAACATATCCTCCATCTTCATGCTCTCCCCACATACATCATTGTAATGGCACCTGCACATGCATAGTAAGAGAATCATATTTTATACATATGTGTGTGTGTGTGTATATGTATATATATATACATATATATATACATATATATGTACATATATATATACATATATATGTACATATATATATACATATATATGTACATATATATATACATATATATGTATATAGAGGCCAAACATATATATATATAAGAAAGCCTTTTTCTTTTCTTTCTTTCTTTTTTTTTTTTTTTTTG
>NW_026000005.1:28380189-28390491 GCF_001458135.2 Marmota marmota marmota | reverse complement strand
TTTTTTTTTTTTTTTTTGTGGTGCTGGGGATTGAACCCAAGGCCTCATGCATACTAGGGAAATGCTCTACCTCTGACAGCCTGAGAGTCTACAGTTTAATGAACAATAAAATAACATTGAATATTGAAGTAACTTCATGGTTTCAATACTTTCTCACTGAGCCTAGTCAAGATCAAAGTTACCCTGTAAAAGGTAGTATTGGTTTATGTTACAGTCCAAGCAGTTCTTTGAGCTCTATTTTCACTTCTCTCCTTTAGAGCCTCCTCCTCTCTTTTTGTGTTGTATCTGGAAGCTCCTGCTCTGCTCAGTTATGCAGGTGGTTGGCCCAGTTAGAGACTATGAATAGCTTTAGTTTCTGATGTCTATACTTCTTAGATTTTCCAGCTTGGTTTCATACAGAAACTATCAGAGGGAATGTTGTGCTTTCCCAGGTCGGTCCAGGTTCTCAGTTGCCAGATCAAGTGTCTGTGTCCTAACTGTAGTATTTTCTGCGGGGGAATTGGACAACAAGACTTTCTGGGCAAATGTGGTTTCTGGTAAATGTCATATTTGGTTAAATAATTAATTTTCAATACTAGATATGAATTGAAATGTCCAAGTAATAAAAATCTATGATATACATAGTTTAAAAGCCAATTTAATTTAATTTTGTATGAAGGAGAAAGTATTTTAAATCTTATTTTGTTTCATCATCAAATAATGTTAAGGTAATTATTTTTTAATTTATTAGATGTCATATTGCATGTCATATTGTGGTTATTTATTAGATATCATATTGCATGTCATATTGTGGTTATTTTTTTTTCTCTTAGTCCTTTAACCTTAGAAATACCTATTGAAATATGTATGGATAAATGATGTGATCCTTGTGATTTACTTCAGACCAGTCTGGGATGAAGGAAAGGGGGAACGATTGAAGACCATTATTGAATCTGGGTGATAGATACCCAGGAGAACTTGCTATATATTCATCTTTCTGATGTTCAAGATTTTTTAAAAATAAAAATATACAGATTTCTTGGTGGATTCTTTGGAGATCCTTGTTCATTAGATATTGGATGAGGCCTGAGAAACTATGTTTTCAGTTTTCCTTTTAAGTCATATTTTTTAAGTAAGAGGTGTCAGCCAGAGGCCAAACATGTGGAACCTCACTGCCTAAGTGACTATTAAGGTCTCTTCCAACACTGAGATTCCATGAATCTAGGGAGATTATCATTAGAGCCTCTCCAAGGCAAACTTGCTTTAAAAAATAGCAAAGCTTATTTCAGATTTTCCTATATCTCAAACTCCCTCATCTTTCAGTGTCAGTCCTAAACAGGCTTAGTGTATGGCTGGTCTCAACACACCATTCACATGTGCACTATCAGATGATGTCAGACCTCTAGGTTCCTCTTTCCATGAGAATTTCCCTGTTCTGCACTCCATTTCCAGAAGTTCCTCTATCTGCCTGGCTAGACATATTTTGATTCAAGCTGAAGATACAGATAATGAATGACAGTGGCTTAGCATATTACACTTTCTAAAGAAATTTGTTTTCAGAGGAATTTTTAGGATCTTAATAAATAATAGACTTCTCAGTCACTGTACTAGGTATATTTTTAAAAGTCTAAGCCTTTTTTAAAAATCAAGCTCAAATCATACAACATAGATGGAAGATAATTCCACGAATGAGTATACATGGCCTCTTTCTGCAGTGATCTTTCTGTCTCAGCCTCCTGAGTTGCTGGGATTACAGGGGTGTGCTACTACATCATGCTCTTTTTTGCTACCTTGTAATTTATTTTTTTGGAGTAATTAGCTACAAAAATAGTCTGGATTTTGATGACTGAATCTCTATGGCATCACCTAATCTATCCTACTGTATTTAACTCCATAGCTAATTAAATCTAGGGACTAGACCTGAAGACTAGGTCTAGTCTTTTTGATTTTCTGGCAAGAGTACCTTACAGGTGGTGTGTATTTCCTTGAGTAGATACATGATTCCAGTTGTCACTACTGTTACCAGTGATCACTGCACAGGTCTATTAGTACTATTGTGTACAACAACATCAATATGGATGCTCTTTCTTTTCCCACATATTTAACTCTAGTATTTTAATAAGGAGAAATTTTGACTCCTCCAAAGGACAGGAGAGACAGGATAAATGCTGGAAAGGATGTGTGGTGTAAGAGCTCTCCAGGTTCTCTGCTTGGAGAATCACAGCCAAGCCACTGCCTCTCTAATTTCTGGAACACTGTGCAACTGCTTAATCTAACTAGCTCCATGGATGCAAGAATTTACTACAGTACAAGGTAACTTATTTCATCTTTGGCATTCCATACTGTAAGAAGCTCTCCTGTTTAGGTCCCCACATTTCCTCTAATTTCTTTCTACCCATCTTCTTCAAGGCAATCCTTCATTAAAAGGAAATGGTTACTGTCTCCTCATCCCCAGTGTCTTCCCTTTAAACAGAATGTTCACATTTTCCTGGACATCATGTGTGAATTTAGGTGTTCTAAAAATAATTTTAAACAGCTAACACATCCATTTGTTTTTCTATTTTCCCTAAGTGAACCATGATGAATATTTTTCTTTAATCTTCAGATTGTGTGATAGACGAGTATATCAATACACACTTATTTCTTTTCCCTGTGATTTTACAGATAGCAATAAGAAATGCTGGAGAAATGATCAGCCTGTCTACTTTAAGCTTGAGAACAACACTTAGAGCTGAATTTGAGTAATTTTATAGATTACTACCTGAATTCCCTTAATCCCTGGAGTTATAACAAAATGAATTTGCTCTGGAGCATAAAATAAAATTTCCTTTTCATATAGTCTTTGCTGTATTACCTCATGAATAATCTCTTGATTAAAAAAATGTTCCTGTGATCTTTTCCCAGTAAGAACACAAGAGACCTTCCTATTGGAGGGAGAGGGAAATAAGGATGAGAGGGAAAGAGGGAAGGAGAGAGAGGAAGACAATTGCAGATCCCACTATCCTACTGCTTTAGCAGCTTTGGGTAGGGCAAATGAGACCAAAAAAAATTCCTCTAGGGCAGAGATTCTATCTAATCAAGCATATTTTCTGCGAGAATCCTATAATCAACCATGTATTTTTCAAATGCAGCTTATGGGTTGGTTCCCCACTATTTCTTAGCTCTTTGGTGCAATTCAAATTTTTCCTACAAATACGTCCTGAATCTTGTATCATCCCATTTCTCCCTCCATTTTTCAAATCAAATTTTCCCTTTAAGTGATATCCATTCTTATACCTTGAAATATCACCCATAATTCTTAAACTTATATTTACTTTGACTTCTCCATATTTCTGTGTGCTTGGTTTATGAAAGGAAACCTTAATTATATCCTTTGCTTGGTAAAGGGTTAAAACATTTGGATTTGTGCCTCCTTAGCAACAGAGAATATCTCTGTTCTGCCAGAGAACATGCAGGCCTGTCTTTATCAAAGCTTATTGTGAAATATTGTATTAATAGAAGACATGTAGTCTAACTCTTACCTGGGCAGGAAAACTTTTGCCCTCTTACAGATCCAGGCCATGAAATAATTGTGTTCTTAAATGACATTCTCCTGGCTCCAGATAGGTTGCTCTTGCCTACTAAATTGTGACATTATGTCAACTTTCTAAACATCTAGCCATGTGAAACTAACCTTTTATATTCCATAAGGATGTTGTTGAGGACATCATTCATCATAACACTCTTTCTTCCTAATGAACAGTAACCAGAAGCTATTTCTTGTTCTTTATTATTTTAATATAGTATTATTTCACCAAATAACTGGCTATCTCATTTCACCAATAACTGGTCATTATTGACATGATAATTTTGTAATTGATCACTTTTCATTCACTACTTTGATAATCCAAAAGCTCAAATTCATGATTCATAACCATAATATCTAATAAAATTTCAGTTTATTTCCTGTGCTAATCTCACAGACACAATTATTTTCTTCCTCATTTTTTACATTGCTCTGACACTCTGATTTATACATTCTATCATTAATTTTCTAAGTTGCTTCAAATTTTTTATAAAAGGATAAACACATAAATATATGCATGTGATTATATACATGAACAACTATACTATAGTCAGTTTTATGCCTCCTCCATTAGACTGTGATAATCTTGGGGACCAGGGATTTATTTTATTTTATTTTATGTATATTTAATTGTAGATGGCCACAATAACTTTATTTAATTTTTATGTGGTACTAGGATCGACCTCAGTACCTCACACGTGCATGGCAAGCATTCTACCACTGAGCCCCAGCCACAGCCCCTAGGGCTTTATTTTATATTCCCAGGATTTATCATTCTTATTAGTGTTAGTAATTATTATTATTGTATCATTCTTATTAGCATTAGTATTTATTGTATTATAGGTCTGTGCCAGGCACTGAGCTAGCTCATTTAACATTTAACAGGTGTTGGCCTCTAGAGGGAGCCTGAGGCCTCTCTGACTCCAGCTGTACCCTCCCTTTAAATGCTTCATACACTGGTCAAATTATAGGGCAGTTCTGCCCCCACTCCCCACCCATCATAAGCACACCACATCCATCTTTTAGGAATCTTTCACAAAATGGGCTGTTGGTAGTAGGTGGTGATTTTCTGACTCTGGGAATGTGATGTTTTTCTCTTCACAGAATTACTGAGGTCAGCTAGCCATCATAAGTAGGATAAGTAGGGGAGGGGCTGAATAGGGCCCTTGGAGGCTATGGCAACAAAAGCTTGGCCCTCTGCCTTCCTCCTCCTCACTTTTTCTGTAGCTTCCTGTCTAGGAGCTAGACTTGTCAGTGTATGTAAGTTCTTCCCTATCCCTGCACAGTGGGGAGTGCGAACCTGTGTGAAACCCTGGAGTTCACCCAGCATTACTAGGTGTGTGCCTGGAAGAGAAAGAGCCTGTGTTCACTGTACATTTCTGGCCACTCATTTCCCTTCACTTAGTGCTTCCTAAATTTTTTTTTCAAAAGATCATTTTAAGGCAAAGGATAAAACAAAGTCAATCAGAAAATTGGTTGTTTTTTTTCCCAAATTGCCATTTTATTTCTAGGATATAGAAATAACAGACTATAACTCTATTTTTTGTAGATACACTGAAAGCTTCCAAGTAAATCTTTTGTTATCCCTGAAATTTTTCTTTTAAGGAACTTTTATAACCCTTTATAAATGGTTACAAATCTCAATAGATGTTCTTCTGGAACATTGTCTTTTAAGAACCTAAAAATACAAACATATCCTTCATCATGATTAACAAGTGAGGTGGCATCTCCACAGGAAGAAGGAAATATGAGTGCACAGGGATATAATTCTGAGGTCTTTTCCTGAAACACCAGGAATAAAAATTCAAAATGATGACGGATTTCACCCAGTTCCAAATTTTTACCGGTGGGGCACTGGTTTTGAGTCACTGAAGACTATCACACACAATGAATACAAAGGGGATTTCAGGCCCAGGCTAAGTGTGGCTGAGAGTAATAATAGTTCACTTCCCTAAAGAGCTCATCACTATATCCTTAGATAATCTAGGGTGAGAACAAATCTTCTGCAGGAAGCAGTGGTGCATTTTTCATATAAAATTACAGAGAGAAAACATTGAATTATTGCAAAAATTAGAATCTGGGCAATAAATAGTACATGGAACAAGGCTATTTTCTGAATGAATAATCAGGTTATGAAGTTTTTCTTTCACTTTCATATATTAAGGAACAAATCTGTGAACTCTGCCATCTTCTTTTAATATTTTCTCTCTGTCCATCCTGATACTTTTTTATTTTTGTGGTACTGGAGACTGAACCCAGGATGTTCTACCACTGAGCGATGTTCCCACCCTCCCACGATTATTTTCCCCCTTATTCTGAGACAGGTATGGCTAAATTGTCCAGGATGGCCTAGAACTTGCAATCCTCCTGCCTCAGTCTCCTAAATCCCTGGGATTATAGGCCTTGACCACCAGGCCTGGCCTGAGATTCTTTTTGATAGCTATAACGCACGCTTTACCAGAAGGCTCAGTATGATATGTATTCAAGTCACAGGCAACAAATCATTTAAAATATCTGTAATTTTATCCTAGAGGATAAAAATCCCCATTTCTTAGCCCATCACACATATCTGATTGCACCCATACATTCTGTGGACAGAGTACACATGGACAGAAAGCACACACATGGCCCAAGCCACATCCACATTCAAGGGGCAGGGAAAGCTGGTACAGTACCTCATATGGGACTTCACATCCAGCAGCTCCAGTGCAGTGACCCGTGGCTCCCCAGCCAGATTTTGCAAGATCTTCAGCCTTGGTCCACAGTGCTTATAGAATTCTGTGCAAATATTCAGCAGGGATTCCCGGGGTCTTCTGAACTCTTCCCGAGCAATTCGTTCATCCAGTTCCTCTCTAGGAAGACCCTGACCTTCCTCCAATAAATGAAGGTTTTCCCTGGAAAATTATAAAAGATTAATGAGGGGTTTGAAAACATGGGTATGTGACAACTATGAGAGGAGAGTTATCATCACACTGAAAAAAACATAAAATTCCTATTGAATTCAGGAATTAGTAGGGTAAGATCCAGGAGAACCTCATGTGAAGGATAAGAAAGTTATCAGCTTGGAAGAGATCAAATTGCTTTACATTAGCCACTTCTGAGCATTTACATAGAACCAGAATGCCATGCCTCAATTCAATGAATCTAATGGAACTGTAAATCAGATCCAAAGGCAATCATCTCAACATGTCAGAACTTGTAATGAAATTAGATCCAGTTTTTGGTACCTGATAAAGTGCAGTTTGGCTCCTTGCTCCTGGTACCTGGAAGTTGAAAAATAGTCTGCATAACTATCAGAACAAGAACACAGTCCCTTGGCTGAGGCTCCATATATACTTTTTCACGTAAAATTAAAAAGGAAGACACACATTTTGATAAGTTCATAAATACACATATAGAATCCTAAAATAAGAAATATTTTTCTTTCATTCGGCTACTTCATGTACTGTAGTTATAGGTGCTATGAAAGCTGTTTTATTGCCATATAATTTGAATAAAGAAAAATGTATTAAAAATGCAAACTCATGGAATATAACCAAAGGAAAGAAATTCTTGAAAACTTTAAAGTCTAAGGAATAATTTTAACACCATGTGCTCTGTTTCAGTTGATCAGAGGGAGAAGTGTGGCTGACTTCCTTCAATTCTGGAGACTTACTGCTTACTGATTGATTGATCAGAAATTTGAGAGGATCTCTTTTTCTACATTCACAATTCATCTAGCAGTCAAACCTAAGACAATATGCCTAAAAAAGCCCCTGTATATCACTTAAACTCTTTTTCCTTAATGTAAGAGATTAACACATGGGTTAAGCACCACACCAGACAATATATAATTGGTTTTAATTTATTTTTGTCTCATTTTTAATATGAATATGTATGATGAACAGAGAATTAACTTTACATAAATAATGACACCCTTAAAAATATGCTTCAGAGAGAGTGGGAATCAGTTTTTCTTCACAATCTCCCTGTTAACTACTCCATACTAGAGAACGAGACTTTTCTTTTAAGCTGATTTGACTGTTCACTATCTTAAGTCTTGCTTGGAGAAGGAAGCCAATTGATACTTTTTGTGTGTTTTGGAGGGATTTATATGTTAATACAGAATGAAGCAGGTCAAGTATTAACTATTACAGCCAGGGTCTAAGTTACACCAAAACATGAAAGGAGATTAAGTGAACAACCTTGAAAGCATCATTTAAGGACATGAGTCCAAGTTTGGATGAAATATCTTCAGAAGATCTGCCCCAGGAATGAGCCACCCCTTGATTATCATTGTTTCATTAGCCTTTTGTTGGAGGCAAATGGAAAAGCACTGGAGTAATTCAAAGATCACCCAGGAAGTGGAGACAAGATACTCAGTGCATAATCATGCAGACAAAACCAACACAAATGTCAATTTATGAAGGTGCTTTGGGTTTCTCTTTGACAGTTTTAAAAGAAGCCTTGGTATTTTCTTGTAACTCTAAATGCTCACATTTTTTTTTCTTTTCCTTGGTGTTTTTCACAATCAATTTTGACTATTTTCAGGATTCCTTTCATTCTCAACAACTGAAATTCAGGATTTATAAAATTGAGAGATCATAGAAAACTAGAGCACAGTGAATTACCTGGTGTTCACTCCAGAAGACATGGTATGATTGGCCGTGGTGGTCCCCTTGTGACCTTGATCACACCTGCTCATCTGTGGGGCTGTCATGGGCCTGCAACAATAATTGCCAGCACAAAACATCAGAAGTGGAAACACTTAGGAAGTTACAAAAGATATGTAAGTTTTAGAATCTTAAAAAGACAGGCTGTCTGGTTTTGAGCTTTTCTGTAACACATTTTCTGTCTGTACCAAGAGGCACTTAAGACAATATTGATTCCATGGACCATGAGCACACCATGATTTAAGTTCTACTTCTTGGTTCTGAATAATAAACCATGACTCTTCAAATAAGATTTGTGATCAAACCCCTAAGTCTGTACTGATCAAGTCTGAGTTTAGAACTTGTTCTTCACTTCTACAGGTGCCAGTCAATGAGTAAAAAGCAAGGGTGTACATACCTCTTTATGTACCTTTTATCTTTTTTCACCCTCATCCACACCGTAACTAATCACTCTACTTTTCTGAGAAATCATCAAAGAATGAAATAATCCTCCTAGTGAAAATTATACCTAAGGCTATTCAGGAAAGTGAATAAATCTATATTTATTTTAAGTCAGTATTTTCCATGATTAGTAATAAATCATTTATTTTTATATCTTCAGGGTTTACTTGAAATATTAGGTAAAATGTGCTTCCACTTTTGTATCTGAGACACAGAAGGAATGATGGAGTTTTTCAAAGCAATTCCTTTTATAAAATCTGTAAGGCTTGCTTCTATGTTGTTCATATTTTGTATGCTGAGTATGATTACTAGACTTTAAATAATCACACTCCATCTCTTCCCATACCATGTGTAAGTGTAATTAAAGATAGCCCTGAGACTTTTGCTGCCAAGTGTTACTCCAGCAATCATGTTACCTTATATGGCAAAAGGGGAGATTATCTGAGGAGGCTGAATCTAATCACACCACAGCCCTTTAAAAGTGGAGGTTTTCTCTGGCTGTGGGCAGAGATGGAAAGCATGAGAAGGATTCAAGCACTATTGCTGTCTGGAAGATGGAAGGGGACAATGTGAGAGAAATGCAAATGTCTTCTCAACGCAGAATGAGGAACCTGGCTGACAGCCAGCAAGGAAGTGGGACCTCAGACCAGAGCTGCAAGAACCTGAATTCTGCCAAAACTGCAAATGAGTTTGGCAGTGGATTTCCCATCCAGTGCCCTCAGATAAGAGTTCAGTTAACCAATTGCCTTAATTTCTACTTTGCAAAACCCTGAGCAGAGAACCTATTTGATGCTGGATCTCTGACCTGCGGAACTGCAAGATAATAAATGGGTTTGTTTTTAAGCCTCTAAGTCTATGGTAATGTACTATACAATAATAGAAAATGGATACACTTATATTATATTTACCATACATAATACTTATATCAACTGTCAAATTCTTTTTTCATTAGATAAAGAGAGCATGGAAATGAAAGGGAATTCTCATTTTCTTTTTGTAAAAAAAGCCAATTTTGTGGTACACACTACCAACTAATGAGACTAGTCTTCTACTCTACAAAAAGAATATTGAATGTACTAGAATTCATATCATTTTGAGGTGCCAGGACTTCATCCATAACTCTTCATGGGATTTTAGGTAAGTCAATTGTGGATAAGTTAGTTGGCTTATCCTTATAAAAGGAATGGAAAGGAAGAAAGGACCAACATTATGTAATATGAGGAGAAATAGCTAAAGTGGCATTTAGGGAAAATTGACTACTTTTCTCTCATCTGTTGTAGGAAGAGGCTGGTAGATGGGCACAGAGAAAGAGTGTAAAGTTCTGTATATCTCTTTAGGATGTTCTTCCCAGGATTTTCATGAAACTACCAGCAAAGCATTGGGACTATTTGTCATTAGAAGATAACTTGTCCCAGTTTCTGGCTCACTGCTTTCATTTACTCATTTTAGGTCCATGTGAGCATGTCAGGATGATCATCTATCCTAGGTTTTGGGGCTATATTCTGCCTGCCTAGATTAACAGTGTGGCTCATGATTAGAAGTCAGATATATGGAAGTTCATGAACAACAGTATTTATCCAAATGACTTAAGGACTCTGTGAAGTTATAAGCCACAAAGAGCTGAGTCAGTAACTGTAAAAAAAAAAAAAAAAAAAAAAAAAAAAA
>NW_026000005.1:28376737-28380165 GCF_001458135.2 Marmota marmota marmota | reverse complement strand
AAAAAAAAAAAAAAAAAAAAAAAAAAAAAAGATAGGTATCTGTAAACAAACACTGAGTTCTAGAGATTTTTGCCCACAACATTTTCTTCTTCATAATTTCAATGGGTACATATGGTTTAAGGCTGTGGATATTTCTGCCAATTGGATTACCTGGTGAGGACTTCCACACTGTACAAAAGTGCTTGTAAGGATGTTGCTAGAGCAGCTGTGGCAGCAATCTCCTCTCGGGCAGCAGGTACTGTCTCCACCTGTGATGTCTGCCTCTTTAGCTTTTGTAGGTAACATGGAACTAAAGCTTCCAAGACCATCAGCATCTGAAGACTGTAAGCAACAGAAAGAAAACCAAGTCACATTTAACAATCTACTTTTGGGGACTGTGTCATTTTTAGGAACTATGGAAAAAGGTTCTAGAGAGATGAAGAATTCTAAGCCTCCTTCTTATCCCACCCAAATGGAGAGTAGTTAAAGCTGTAAGGAAGCATGTGATCTGGTTGGGGGGAATTAGCCATTTATTCAAATTGTTGAAAAGATAGCATAATGATCACTGGTGGAGCTCCAAGTCCATTCTGAGAAACAGGCCTCAGAATCCTCCATGATGCTTCTATTCAGGAACTTGCTGAGAGTGATTTTCCAGCTGAAACAATTTTAGAGACAGTATGCAACCTTTTTCTACGAGGCTGGCTTCCTTTAAAAAATATATATGTATATATATATATATATATATATATATATACACACACACACACACATATACATGGATGTATATATGTATATATAAATATATGTTTATAAGTATATATGTATACATATATACATACATACGTATATATGTATACGTATATATACATATATACATATATATATTTAAATAGTTGATGGACCTTTCTTTTATTCATTTATTCATGTGCAGTGCTGAGAATCGAACCTAGTGCCTCACATATGCTAGGCAAGCGCTCTACCACTAGGCTACAACCCCATCCCTAGGAGGCTGGCTTCTAAAAGCTTTCTGTGATTTTATAACAAGAGTTTGGCAACTGCCCCGGTGGTGTGGTCTGATAATGCCTACTTAGTAGAGTGAGTGGACACTGCTCCTGTATAGGGCCCACTCAGTGAAGAACTGGGGTGTCAGAAATGTCATCTCAAAGAGGAGGTGGAAAGTAAGTATGTAAGGCAGATTTTCCCTCTAAAACTGTAAGTGCACAACATTAACATAAATATTTTTGGAACATTCCCCCTGTGGAGCTTAAATTTGATAAGCTGTGGGTTCTAGAATACAATATGGACTGGTTGATATTCTAGAGAACCCCAAATCAAGACTTTGGTCCATTTTCCTTCCTACATATATCAGTGAGTTTCTGCTATGATATTAATCAATATTGAGTACTGGTTTCTGATTGTATAACTGTGCCTAAAATAAGTGCTCTTGACACAGGAAATGGAAATGTTCAGAAAATTGATGGATATGGAATCAGAGCTAAGAGACTGAGCCATACCTCTTTGACAACTTAAAAAGGGAGACGAGAAGTCAGCTATGCTTCTTATGTTAAGAAGCACATTGTTGCAGATTAATTGCCTTACTAGAAAAGCTGATCAATTTTTTTTTAATTATTGAAAGAGTCAGAAGTTAAGATTGCCTGGTACTTTTTTAAGTACCGGGTTGCTGGAGAAAAGGAAGCTTATTCAGTCATCCAGACTGTGCAACACTTTTCTCCAGGTATTTGTCAGTTTGAAGAGAGCACTTATACACTGATGATGGAGTGAAATCGACATGACCACTTTGGAAGTCTTTCTGGTAGAATCTACTAAAGCTAAACATACACATACTCCATAACCTAGCAAAGAATTTCCACCTACAGAAATGCACACTGGACACATGTATGTGTAAAGATACACAAAAAAAGTTCACTGCAGCATCATTCATAATAGCTTCAAACTAGATCCAAGACAAAATCTGTTGGCAAAGAGAAGAAATGAATGAATTTTGCCACAGACACACAATGGAATATTATAGGTGAATGAGAAAGAATAAAATGTAGTTACATATAATTATATAGATGAAATAATATTGAATAACATAAGTCAGATATTAAAAAGTACCTACTATAATATTTCACCTAAATGGAGTTCAAAAAGAGGCAAAGCTGATTTACCATGCTGGAAATGGGGATAGTGGTATCTCAGATACATTAAAACAAAAAACAAAACTGAACTCAGGGGCACTTTAACAATAGGGAGTAAAGATGAGCTATATCCCCAGACCTTTTTATTTTTGAGACAGGGCCTTGTCTCAAAAGTTGTTGAAGCTGGCCTCTAACTTGTGATCCTCCCGTCTCAGCCTTCCAAGGTGGGATTATACGCATGTGCCCCTTCACTCAGCACTATCTGATTTTTTTTGATCTGAGTTGTATTTACATAGATGTAATAACTTTATGAACATTTATTCAACTGTAAAATTATGATTTTTAAAACTTTGACATGAATGTTACACCTGTATAAAATACACTTGTGTAAGCACAATTTAAGCACAAGAAGGATCTGGTGTTACAAATACAGAAAATTTATAAGAATATCCCAGGGAATAGCTAGTTAAGAAATCTTGATTTCTCCAGGGACCCAGAGCCTTTGTTCAACCTGAGCCAAATGGGAAATTAGGAGGATCAATTTATTAACCAATCTTAATATCTAATATTGGGCTTTGGTCATTAACTCACAATAAGGAAGTTTGTGAACTTTAATACCTTTTGATTTCAATGTGTTTGAATTTTTAACTTGAAAGAGAATTTCAGGTCTCACTGGGAATTTGGTAATGAGAGAACTTTTTAGTCAAATTTGTCAGTTTTCTATGTTGCTAGCATTTTAATATTAGAGAAATGTTATGCATTTCATTATTGCAGTGTCTTCATGTTGTCATGTAATTTCAGTGCATAACCTCTGAAAGCATACCCCTAACAATGTACTTGGACACACTTACAATAGCAAATGGAGTAGGAAATACATTTTTACATTCAGATGTAGAGCAGATTTGGAATTCATGTAGGGTGTTGACCCACCCTGGACCCTTTTCTAGAGCTGATAAAATAGAAGCAGGAACATGGGAGCAGGCCCATCATGGGGAACTGCAGATTTCTGTCCCAAGGCCACAGCCACACTCCTCCCTGATCATAGGCAGAAGTTTAATCCCTATTGTTAAAGATGATAAAAAGCTGGGAATATTGAAGGGGATAGTAAAGAGAGGCCAATTCATATACATTCTGGCCGCTCTTGGCCCTTTATCCCTTCTATTCTGGGAGAAGAAAAGGCTTGCCTAAGATGACAATGGATAAAGATATTCTGAGCATAGTCAACTTGGCTCTTTATTTCTCCTTGGAGAGCCTGTCCACACAGTAGGACTTTATTGGGATGACTCACTTTTTTTTTTTTTTTTTTTT
>NW_026000005.1:28234231-28376722 GCF_001458135.2 Marmota marmota marmota | reverse complement strand
TTTTTTTTTTTTTTTTTTTTTTTTTTTTTTTGGTAACAGGGATCAAACCTGGGGTTGCTTTACCGCTGCCACATCCCCAGCACTTTTTTAAAAATTTGAGATAAAGTCTTGCTAAGATGCTTAGCCCTCGCTAAGTTGCTGAGGCTAGCCTTGAACTTGTGATCTTCCTGCCTCAGTCTCCCGAGCCACTGGGATTACAGTCATGCCTGGCGGGATGACTCACTTTTCATGTGAGTCCTCTGCCTTCTTGCACTTGGCAAAATGGAAGAAGAGATTTATATTCTTGCCCTTTCTGTGACAGGTATTCTTATTGCTCCTTGAAAGGAGTTTTCATAAATGGTTTAAAAGTCTGCTATGAAATTGTTTGCTACTAATTTGTTATTACAAATTTTTACATGAATTATTATTATAAATTATTATTTCCTTTATTACATGAAAGGAAAATATTTTCTAACAAGACTAAACATCTTAGCCTCAGCACTAATTCTAAATGAAGGGATTTCAAATTAATGAGGATTTATGATATTTTCCAGAAACTTTGCTATGACAAGTTTCCTAAATTTAGTTTTCAGAACATTACTTGCCAGGATGTTACAGACTGAAAAACCAAATATAAGCTTTGTAGTCAATAAATTTTATTTCCTTTGCTATACTTAGTTATTATGAGGCACAGAATAAAGGGCTGCATTTACCTTCTGAATGATTCAGGAGCATACGCCACCACAGTGACACAGAGCTTAATGGCTTCACTGATAGAGAAGGTCAGATCTTCATTTCCATAGCAGAAATCTAAGGGGAGAAGGAATCAGTGCACACAGTCAGAACAGATTCCACCATGGATAATGAAGTTGACCCCTCTTAACTTTGTCTTTTCAGCTTATTTTGTAGCCTTTTCTTTGTTCTATTTTATTTCTATGCTATGAAAACTATTAATTTCTTCATCTAAAGGGAATGAAATTCTGTTTTATACTTTTGAATAAGTGAATGAAAAAATAAAGTTTTTGGGGGGGAAGTGTAGTTTTAATCATCTCATCTACCAAAAAGTCACTGAATGCATTTGAAAGGTAAGAAATGTGAAGCTTTATCTTTGAATTATGCCTAATTCTACATGTTGTAGTATAATAAAAGGCCATTTGGAGGATTATTTACTTAGAATTACTCAAGAGAATGCAACCTTCTGAAAATTGCAGTCTTAGATCAGTAGTCTATTGAACATCATTTTAGTGTGATTTTCATGTTTCTCTTTAGGAGCAACAAGAAATTTAAGAAAAACAGGAGATAAAAAAAATACTACTCATTCAATGTATACCACTGTTCCATTTATTTTAATTGTTTAAGTTCTATATATGTGTGTATATGTATATGTACATACACACACACATACATATACACATATATAAATAATTAAAATAAGAAAAAAAATGCCAAGGGAATTTTGCATTACCTAATGACTTGAGAGGCTTCTCAGCTTTGACCAGCTCTAGGATGTCTAATATGTCAGTGGTCTCTCCTTCCAGGGACTGTAGCAAGTCAAACAGGCACTGAGCCGACACACCTTTGTTAGGCCCATTATTGGCAGCATCCTGTATAAGGACATACAATTTTAGTTCATTGACTCCCACTTCAGTACTAAAGTAGTTGACCAGGGGTTCAAACTTCATAAACACTATCAGCAATAACAATTATAATATCTATCTGAAATTCAGCTTAGATAATTCTGTATCCAATAATGCTGGAGCATGATTTTGGAGAGGTACACCTGAATTTTAGGGAATCTATTAAATACTAATCTAATACAAAGGAGATGGTTGTGAAAACTTGTAAAAATACAACAATATATGAACTTCTAGAAAAGTTCTTGCCCATGTCACCTGTGGTATTAAGAGGGTAGAACTAAGAAAATTTCCATAATTGGTTTTCAATACTTGAAATATATTTGAGGAACAGAGGCTTATTTTAAACCAAGTTCATAGGTTTTGTTTAATAATATATCTTCAAAATAGATATATTTGCCATTTCATATGTATTTAAAATTAATTTGATCCATTCATTAAAACAATAAAATCCTTCTTAAGTCCCTACGTACGTACCAGAAAGCATTCTGTGCACTGAGGTTATAGCAAAACAAAATCAACACACAGAAATAAAACCAAACTATAACTAAAAACAAATGAGCAAATGTAAAATAGACAAAGGTCTTGTTCTTATGGAGCTTAACATCTAATGGTGGGGGGAGGGAGAGATACATGTTAATGAAACAAACTGACCATGGCCAGACCATGTGTGAAAATAGAGCTGACTCACAACCTGCAGCACACTGCCCAAGAAACCAAACCAAGATACTTCTAAAAAAAACCTTCCCAGAAAGCTAGCCTGATTTGTCAGGTTTATAGGAAATCAGACCACTAACTCTACTGGAAACCAAACAATAAGTCCTGCAACAGTTTTTCTCAAATGACTTGGACTTGATTAAAACTAGTGGCTTCCCTAATTTTTGTCTTTACTTTGAGAGAAAGCTAAACATGCAGCCTATCACATAAGACTCCGCTTCTTGTTGGCCTACTTGTAGCTTCTCCCCTCAGGCACAACTGAAGCTCCCTTCCTTTCCACTATAAAGCTTTCCCTCCTCTGCTTGCCCTGGGGTCTCTGCAGCACACAAGTGATGGTGGCTGACTCCCTTGCCTCTGCAAGCTCTGAATAGATAACCTTTGCTTTTGTCAAGTGCTTGGTCTTCATTTATTCTCACAGAGCTTACTCACAGGAAACTCCAAGAGAGGGGCCACACTAGCAAACAGCTGGAGCACAAAGGGCTTGCGGTGTAGAATGTAGAACTGGTGGCAGGCAAATTCGATGGCTTGACGTAACTGGGGATTGCTTTCATAGTCAGAGTATACCTGTGGGAAAATGTCACAGAGTTACAAAGTGCCTTCTAAAAGTATCAAAGTTGTGTTTGATTTTAAAATTTTGCATAGTTATGGGAAACAGAAAAAATGACTAATTTCATAAGCTAGTGGAAGGTGTGTAAAATGGCATAATACTGCCTGAAATTTTATATATATATATATATATATATATATATATATATATATATATATCTCCTAAAAATCTAAATATAATTATCCCCTAGAAGTTTATGACTAGAAATTTTTCTCAAGGAAAGAATTGGGCAAATGTACAAAGATATCTGTCAAAGAATGTTTGCTGCAAGATTGTTTGTAACAGTGGAAAACTTGAAAAAAAGTCATTCACAAATGCTGATTGGTTAAGTGATTTATTGTACAATGTGACTGATGTTATTAAGCTAAATGAAGCTACATGAAAAAAAGTCCATGGTATTTTGTTGAATGAAAAAAAATAGGTTACAAACTTGAATATATAATACAACTTCTGTTTTTAAAAAGTGTGTGTGTGTGCGTGCAAGTGTACAAATATGTGTAGGAGAGAGTGCCCGATTTTCAACAAGTGTAAACAACATGTCTCTGGGAAGGAGGACTGTAGGTGATCTCTATTTTCTGTTTAAACTTTTTAACTTCTGAACATAATTGCTTTTGGTAATCAGTAAAATAGTTATCAAAATAGAGAAAATTGCCACTATTTAAAGAAAAGGCAGACAGTCCTGTGATAAAGGTAAATTTCTTGCCCCCATAGGTTGAGCAAATTCTTCTTTGCACAAGCATGTATTATTTTCATAACTTTTATTGAAACTTCCCTAAAAGTAGAGAACTAGCATCAACCCCAGGCCCTCCCTGAATTTTATTAAGTGCTCCTAAATATAGCCAGATATATATCAAATGCTAGTAAACAGACATTGTTACTGCTACATTCACCTCCTCTAATACCATCAAACCAAATTTAGCAGTAATTGAAATTTCTGGGCAGATAGAGGCCAGAGGATCTCTTGGGAGAAACAACAACTGAACCCTTGCCATACATTTGACTCAACAGAGATTCTCTGCCTAGGGCATAAGAACCACCTGGGGGCCTTGTTAAAAACACCCATTACTAAACCCTGACCCCCAAAGTTTCTAATTCAGTAGTCCTGAGATGGGCTCAAGGAAGTGCATTTCTAGCAAGTTCCCAGGTGATGCTGATACTGCTGGTTCAGAAACCACACTTTGAGAACCACTGGGCAAGAAGAAATGAGAAGGCACCGACTAACCCTGGGGATCTCAGGACAAAATGGGATATTGTGAACACTCAGAAATTTATTTTGGGGGGGATTTCATTTGGTGCCTTTTACTGTAATGAAAGAAGACAATCCCATCATTAAAAAGTTTCTGTATAGATCTGGAACTGCTAGATACGGGTAGTCCGTGGGTTACTTTTCTGATTAGGAGAGGGGATTCCGGGCACCTGCAGCATGGTGGGGAGAATCCACTGGTAGCCACTGAGAGAGAAGAGGTGATTGAAGTGCACAGCGGTGTTGATAACGGTGGCAGCGTACTGCCTGAGCAGGGCACTGTCTTCTGGGTGAAGGATCAGAGCGCCGTTGAAAACGTTGAGGAAAAGCATAATTTCATCTCCCCAGGGGAATTCGCTTGGCATGCCCAGGAACATCTCTTCCAGGAGCTGGATCCACAAGCTTTTCTGAAGTGTGTCAAGGCCAAACAGTTCCTTCCCAGCTGTGAGAACATGAAACAGCAGAGATGGAATTAGTACCACACCAATCCCATCAGCAAAAGCAGGGGATCAAACGCCAGGGTGCTGCTGTTTCCCATTTGTTCCTCTGGGGTAAGATCTCCTGCTAAAAGGCTTTTCCAGCACACAGTTGCTGGCATTAGGATGAGGCTTCCTAGCTCTCAAAAGACTTTTATCAGCACCACTTGGATTGAAGTTTGTGGGCAAGCCAGGACAGCATTCTGCTGCTCAATAAGCTGAAGCTTTGAGAAAATGTAAGCTATTCCAGCTAGAAAACGACAGGGCTGGGATTAGTGCTTGACCTTTGAACCACTCCTCAGGCTGGAGCTCTTTCCACTATTGCTCTGTCCCTTCTTCAGGAGGACAGTGACGCACAGGGATGCTAATTCAAGTAAATGGTACCAAATTAATAACAGTAACAGAATTGGGTTCCAAACTGCATCTCTTTCTGTTTCTCTGTCTCTCGCTTTGGATTTGATTTGATTAAAATGCACACATCTTAAATGTAGAGTTCAATGAGTTTCAAATATGCACATGTAACCAATACCCAATCAATATATAGACAATTTTCATCATCTCCAAAAGTTCCCTCATACCCTTTCCAGAAAGTTCATTTCTTAACCCAGAGGCAACCACTGTTCTGACTTCTGTCACCCCAGGTTAGTGTTGTCTTCTTCTGAAGTTCTTATACATACCTATGTTTTCTGTAGGGACTCCCCTCCCTACCCCCATCCTCACCTTGCTCCCTCACCATTCACTTTGAGTACTACTCTCCAATATTGGTGCTTGGAATGGCAGCACCAGCATGCCTAGTGGGGCAAGTTTGGGGCCCATCCTAGAACTCATTCGTAGGTGGAGGGTGGGGCTCAGCAATGTGAGTTTTAACAAGGCATCCTGGTGATTCTGATGCACACTCAGGTCTGAGAACCATGGGTTCCATAACTGTCTGCTCATAAAGCTGCTCTTCAAGTGGGGACAAAACAAGGGTGTGAGGAAAGCCCTAGAGAGGAAAGGCTACGTCATGTCTGATACCTTGAGGATCACTGAAGAGTGAGAATTCGGCATCTATAGCACTCCGAGGGAATGAGGGCAGGCGGAGGAGGTCTTCCTGAAGCATGGAGACGTGGGACTGTTTGTGGGCTGTGGGGATCTTCTGCGTGAGGGAGATGAGAAACAACACCCGCCCCACCTCCTCCAGCTTCCGAGTGAACACCTAGCAGAAAACAAAAGCAGGATTAGGAACTTCCAAGTTGCAGAGTACAGAAACTGGAATAAAATTCTCAGTAACAAATCGGGTTGACAAAATGAAAAAGGGAAAAGCAGAATAAGGGAGAAAGGCTTTTTTTCTGATCACACAGAAAGCAAACAATACTTAATTGACTCTCAGTCTCTACTTCCATCTGCTCTGAAGAAGGAAGAGTTTTTTATGGAGTTTGCAGTCTGGAGGAGCAGAAGGCAGCATTGTCAAGAGAGTTCATTATTCCAAAAAGCCTATTTGTCTGGGGGTCATAATGTGGATGATCTTCTTTTACTGGGTCCGTTTCAATTGCTTCTATGATTTCCATCAGTGCCTGAAACTGTTTACTGGCAGTTCTGGGTCTGTCTCTTAAAAAAAGATTGAAATGGAACCAGGAAAAACCTATCTTGAGAAAAAAGCTCATGGTCCCTAATTGGTGCCCTTTGGCCCTGAGCCTAGGTGGCATGCACAAGCACATGGGACTCTTGGTCCCTTCCCTTACTTCCATTTCTCTTGATGATCAAGTGAGCAGCCAGATGCTTATAAATAATCAGCAGCTGTTGAGGGACTTCTGAGCTAGAACCATAGGAATCCATATTGTCATCTCGCTGGGGAATTTAAAAGCCTTAACATCAGCTGGCAGTCTGAAAGTTTGCTGGGGCCCCAAATGCAGTCTGGCTGGGCACAATTCAGGAGCCACTTGTCAAAAGAAACAAACTTTATTTTTAGAACCACACACGCTAAACAAAACAGCTCCTCAGGAAAAACCCTCAGAGCCCAACTGCCACCACCGGCTTCCCACAAGCCTCTCCACCTCCCCCCCTCCTCCTGCTCTTGAGGCCCATTGGCTGGGTCGTGTGGGCGGAGCCAAAAAAGTCCCCCAATGAGCAGCTCCATGGGCAGGGAAACAGCCCAATGAGCATCACCGCAGAGGAGCCAATCAGCTAGATGTTGCTGGGGCCGCTGTGAGCCAATCATCAGCTGGCAGTCTGAAAGTTTGCTGGGGCCCCTTTGGCTGTGGCTCTCAACACCTTAAGATTCCAACTTAGAGTATACAAACAGGGTCTCATTTCATGGCACTCTTTTGAAATACATTTTTGAAAGATTTTCTTAAACATGGTAAATACATGCAAGCCAAGCACCATTATTGATTATGCTTTTATTTATTGTGGATTATCCTCTGTCAAATTAGAGTCTAGGATCATTTTGGTAAAATTGTTTTAGAAGTTGTTCTTAAGATTTTTCATTTTTGCCCGACACCTCACACCTTGCAACACATTTAGTATTTTCTTTCTTTCAAAAGTAATTTAGGTAGTTAACAGTAGCTATTTTGCTTAAAATGACTTAAGTTATCTAAATCTATTCCATTCTCATTTAGTTCTTGACATGGCAGAAAATAAAATCGAAATAATCAAGTATCCTGAAATTCTTGTTTAGATATTTTATTTAAAAAAAGGGTAATACATAGACAATATTAAAATTGTATTGACTTTAGAATTGTGTACTAAAGCCATATTTTGCATGAAGAATGGAGAGTTTCCTTAAGGTCAAAGTCTGATTTGAGGCTACATATGTAAATATTATTCTGATCTTCAATCTTAAACCTAAAGACAACTACTTGATTTTGTCTCTTCCTGTTTTAAGAAATAATAGGAAGGTCAGATCCTTGGTCAGTAGCAGAGCTGAATGGAATACAATCTCTAGTCCTTAGTTCAATGCTTTTTTTTCAGGATAACAATATTGACCCCTTTTACTTTTTTTCTAGCTGGTGGAAACTTCTGATACTGATCTAGAGGCTACAGTATATGTACTTCTAATCTTGTTTCACAAAAATGTGAAATGAATATCACACGTATAAATCAATGGGTCAATAAATTAGGATTTCCATAGTTTATACTCAATAATTCATTATGGCATTACTCTATGTGATTTGTTCTTAATGCCTATTCACCATCCAATCTATAAAACGTAACACTATTTGGGGGACAATCTATTGAACAAGGTCACTCATCCATTTTTTTTCCAGAGAGGATCACAATGGAATCACAGAAGCTCTGGGTGGGCAACACATTTACAGATGATCGGTTCCAATGACACCACAACATAGGATAGAACTGAGTGGTCAGACACCTGTTTCTGAATGAGCTCCTGTCCCTTCTCTGGACGCATGTGTACGAGGTTCAGCTGTGGAGATACTGACCTCCGGAAGGGATAAATATCTCGAACATAGGTCTGTGTGGATTACACAAAGAGAGAGAAAGAAAATTCAAATGGTTAAATTTTACTCATTTCCTCTTTACCCAAAGGTCAGACAAAAAAATTCATTTGCTTCTGTTTTGATTCTTCCTAATTTTATGCTTTCAAACTCCTGCTTAGGAAAGCTTCAACCCATCCAGGTGGGGTGCTCTTTCCAGGCACTGGGTGCTATGTCAGGGGCGAAGCTACCAGAGGCAACATACTAGACGACACTCTGAAAGGAGAAGGTAACCTTAAGGTGAAACCAGGGGTCACCATGAGAGCCCTATGGCTCATTAGATCAGGTCACCATGGCCATGTTTAACATAGAAAAAGAGCCAGAATGGCCTAAAAAATCCCAGTAGACACACACAGTTTTTATATGGGCAACTTAATTTTTCACTTTGACATAATTGTGATGAATAACCACATGCTTTCTTGGTCTACCTCCATCAATGATTACAACTGCCCTGAGGCAGATACTATCATCACCTCCACTTTACAAAGGACACTGAAGGGCAGAATGGTAAAGCAACCCTTTCAAAGTCACATAGACCCAAAAGGCCATGCTCTGCCCCTCTAAACAACAAGGTCTCTGTGCCTAGGAAAGGTGCTTTGAACCTTTGGTACAAAACATGTGCGTCATTACTGCAGTCTCACCTTATTGTAGTGGATAAGATTCCATCGCTTATCCATCAGGAAATAATGTGTGGACTGGGACTCGGGGATGTTGAAAAACTCCAGACACTCCTAGAACAATAGCAACAAATTTTAATATATGTTTACCAGGAACATATTGTTTGCTAGTTAATAAGGTAGAAGACACAAGTATTGGAAGAACAAGATAACTTACAAGGATTTAAAAATATTTTTCATATTTTATATATATATATATATATATATATATATATGGATATATATTCATGGTTAGACAAAAATGATGCAATAAAGACTAATCATGTAATATGAACTGTCTGCTCTCACAGTGCTCAAAGATGTCCCGTTATAATTCAGACCAAGTGATGAACTGTGGGGACACAGTGGCACCTACTGGTCTCAATATCAAGGAAAAAAAATGTTTAGTAAGACTTAAGGAAAATACAAAGTATAATACATCGAACACTTATTACATACCGTATACAATGCTTTCCATGTAGATAACTTATATAACCTGAACTAGAATCCTAGTATTGTTGAAAAAGAAACTGTGGCTAGACAGGCCCTATTATTTGATTTGGGTCATGCTAGCCATGGTGGAGCAAGGTTTGAACTTGCGGTTTGATTCATTACCATTCAACATGTGCATACAAATGGAATGGTTGTTGAATTTTGCTTCACTAGACCTTAGAAAATCTCTGGAGATGTTTGGGTAAAGCCTGAAGGAGAAGGAATGACCCCTTCCACTGAAATAAAATATACAAGTCTGGCAAAGATGAGTTTTTAGGAGGCTTTTCTACTTACATCTGGATCCAGAGTTGTGTTCCAGAAAATTAGATTACTGAAAATTTGAACTTCAAACAGAGAATTACTGTACTAGTTTACTTACTACTTTATTTTAAGAACCTTGCAGGCAAGCGTAGCTATTGATTATATTTCTTTTCAGGAGAATCACTGCCATAAATACTAGAAAATACTTTTTTGATCCACCTGATTTATTCGAAGGTATATATTTTATTTAGAGACAGGGTCTCACTGAGTTGCTTAGTGCCTGATTTTTGCTGAGGCTGGCTTTGAACTTGCAATCCTCCTGCCTCAGCCTCCCCAGCTGCTTGGATTATAGGTGTGCGCCACCATGCTCGGCTTGTTTCACCAGTAATTTCTACTGGTGATAAGTCAAGACTGTATATAGATTCAACTGGGTCCCACAAAAGGGATCTCTGGCATGATCATTAGCCAACAGCTAAAGGTTACCCCAGTGCCATCAGTGGACAAAACCAGGTCACCTTCAGAATGACCACAAGTGATGCTAGGAAGCTCCTAAGGTGGAATTCACAGAGTTCCAGAGAAGTGAGGAGCAACATCAGAGTTCATGCTGCTGTTACAACCAAGACAGGAACTCTCCTGACTTGGCCTACTTCAATGCAGAGCTAAAAATGTCAGTGAAAACTGGAGAAAATGACATAAGTACTTAATAATGGAGCAGATTCTCAAAGAACAAAGAATAGCGCACATTCCTTTGGAGATAGAAAAATGCCATTTATTTCTAAAATGGGTGTTCACAAATGTGATCACAGACATTGTGTATAAAAATCGTTTTGTTAAAGGTCATTCCTACCTTCAACAGGGCTTCAAACTGAGTGTCTTCATGGACTGGTAACTGGGTTGGAATGTCGCACTCATTTTGTCCATGAACTACCAACGTTTTGGTACCTACAGACAATAAAAATCACAATAAATGGACCCCACTACAGGAAAGTTTGTATTTAAAGCAGAAAGCCTTAAAATATTATTAAGTTGATTCTTAATTTATAGTTAGTGAGTGCTTAATATGAGTATTGTACTAATTGTACTCCTTTATTCATATCTGAATGTGTATTTTAAATATGTTCATTTCTTAAACAATGATAGCTACCATTTATGGAGTTCCCAATACTTTTGCCCACATAATTGTATTTAAATCCCCCAGCAAAATCATGACATGATCTTCATCTTACAAATTAGAAACACGAGAGAAACTGAGAATTTTTTTGTTGTTGTTGTTACCAGGGATTGAACCCAGGGGCACTTAACTGCTGAGCTGCATTTCCCATCCTTTTTAATATTTTATTTAGAGAAAGGGTCTCACTGAGTTGCTTAGGGCCTCACTAAATAGCTGAGGTTGGCTTTGAACTCACAATCCTCCTGTCTCAGCCTCCCAAGCAGCTAGGATTACAGGCATCCACCACCATGCCTGGCTAGAGAGAAATTTAATAACATATCCAAAGACATATATTTATTTAGTGGGAGAGTCAAAATTCAAACCTTAAGCACTGCAACAAGTAATATATTCCTGTATTTTAAATGAGATAACCTGGCAATGACAGTTGAAAAAATACAAACAAAGATGTTAGCAAAACCAAAACAAGTTCCTGAAATGTAGTTTAAATGCACATTTTCTGTACTCTACTTTAGCTGGTTAAAACATGTTATTTTGGTTAGGAATAGAGCTCAGTTGGCAGAGTGCTTGCCTCACATGCACAAGGCCCTGGGTTCAATCCCCATCACCACCCCCCCACACACACATGTTTATTTTACTTCATTCATTAATTATACAACTTTGTCAATATTATAATATACCTTGATTTTTAACAAGTTGTTCTAAAGTATATGAGTGACAAAATGAATTTATTTACTATAACAAAAACTGATCACATTTTTGGATACTCTACAGAACACACAAATATTCAACTGTTTATTGAATGCTTCCCATGGATCAGGTATGGCAGCAAGTATTTTATATACTTAAACTCATTGATTTCTTGTGATTGTGAAGTATGAATTATATTCCTATTTTGCACACAGGGAAAGAAAGCCTTACAAAAATGATGTTCTTTTCACAGCTGATACTAATTGTATGACTGATAAACGGCAGTGCTGACTTAACACAGGCTTCTCTGCTGCCAGAACCTATGTTCTCATCTCTGAATAACTTTGTCTTTCTCTTTATTTCTATTAAAATGACCAATTCTTTTATTTTTATCGTCACTGAACAAGGATAAAGGCTTGGTAAAATCTTTATCTTAAGGACAAACAAGCTGTGTGAAGTGAAAAGGAACTGTATCTAGAGTTCATATCACACTTGATGTTCTTTTGTAATTCTCCCTCTTCCTGCTTTTCCCTTTTCCAATCTTTCATAAAGCCATCTCTCATTGAGTTTACAAAGGACTGGGGTCCCTGCCATGCAGACAATATCATTCTCCTTGCAGTGCCAAAAATTCACTCAAAAAGGCTTTCAGTTCAGCTTTCCTCTGCGAGAGACTTCCATACATCTTTAACCTTGGCAGTCCTTCAAGGACTGATTCACGAGGATCTCAGTTCTGATGTGTCCCTTTTCATCTGGCAACTGCTCACTTTTTAAAGGGTCTATTGTTTTTTCTCTGATTGGATTAAACAAAAAATTCTTTGATGCACTCCATTCTAGGGGTTAGAACTCTGAAAATTTTCTCATGAATGAAAGAGCATCCATGGTCTTTCAAAGGACTATTCATAATTTTTTTTTTTTTACCTGGCATTGAAGCAGTCACCAGGAGCTTTACTTCACACTGCTCCTTCTTCATTGTCTGCTTGAGGTCCTTGAAGAAAAGGCCCTCCACGTACCCAACCACCTCCCACAGGAAAGTCAGAGTGGCTGAAATGGCATCCATCCCCCATTCACAAGGGGTTCGCACGAAGTACATGATCAATCCCACCTGAAATTAGAACAAGCCTTCACAAAGCCACAGTGATACTGAGCTCACATTCTCATTTCCTTGGCTTTTCTTTTTAAAATTTGGATCTTCTCCTGTGACTTCACATTCTTTGTTCAAATGCTTCTCTAACACTTTCAATGGCACTAATCAGGAGAGGGTGGAATTGGAAAATTGACAAACAGGCTTCCATATATTGTTATGTATCATTAAAATGACCAATTCTTAAGAAGAAGGCATAAAGATCATTCTTATAGACACCATATCTCCTAGTATTCTCAGGTACAGAAGCCATCCAAAATTAATCTGTATGTGATGTTTACCCACACACCAGCTGCAGCAAATAGTCTAATAGTCTGAACCTAAGAACGCTCTGCTTTGCCAAATCAGCAAATTCAAAAGTTTTATTTGTGTGTCCTCTAACATGTTGAAAAAAATGTGCCATTTTTCGTATTTTAAAGTTGACATTTAAAATGTCTTCTAAATCTACTTTTTAGTAGGGAGTAGAATGTTTAACATTCTATAAAATAAGATGAGGACTGACTATAATTGGAATATTTGATGTAATAACTCTTGACTACCTTTCAATAGTACACAACGAACTCAGAAAAGAATAATGTAAAAATTTCCCCTGTGGGTTTAGCCATTGTTTCTTGAAAAATTCGGCAGTCCTGGGAAACTTCTCCATTATACTGAAATAATAAGGGTCACTAAACTCATCTGCTTTGATGGTTCTGAATGCTAATGCTTTAATGAGGGTCAAACATCACCTCTAGCAGAAATCTATAAAAGATGGAAACGGGATGGGCTTAAAGTGTCTCAATTAGTCAGAAGTGTGTCTTCCTTAAAACTGATGTGCATTTCCGATTCTGTCTGTCTTACATGCTATCAGAGCATTCAGGTGCCAGATATCTGAGATGGTGCCATGGGCCTTCTTTGTGTACAGTAGTAGATTGGTGACTGAGATGACAGACAAGCTTAAGAACTGGTTCATGCTTATTAAGGATTTTGAGATGTATTCAAAAACATCTTAGAACTATCAAGGTACCACACTCATGCAAAAGTCTTCACATTCCCACAGTTCCTCTTGCCCCACATTAAAGTTGCCAGGTCAAGTCAAACAGTGGATTTAAGAGTCTGGAAGTGATGAGTCAGTGTTGCCAACATCCCCACCATCTACACCTCTGACAGCAATTAGAAAAAAAGGAATATCTCATAAGGGTTATTTTTAAAAAATTGACTCTTCCCTTTACTGTTTTTTCTTTCTGAATACAAGCCCCTTCTCCTTGTCCACCAAAGCAGACATCTGCCTGGGATTGGGGGAAAGAGTAGAGTCTGGACAGAAATGCAGAGATAGGAAGGTTTATTCATGCAAAATAAGATTTTTAAGATTTTAAAGCAAGGTCCAAGTATGGCCAGTCCTTTTCTCTATTAGCTTATCTGTTACCTGGAAGGACTTATGTTCACCTCTAAGGCTCACTTGAAATACACAGAAGGAGAATATAGTAGAAGAAAAATTAAATGCTCATCTACTTGCTGCAGAATTAAAAGATGGAGGAGAGCAATGGTCTAGGCAAGCATTTCTCCTGTCTGGTGACCTGGGAAGGTATGTGGGCAAGTGAAGGTAACATTGAAAGGGCTCTTGCCTCCAGTCTCTGGGTTTCCTTTCCATACCAACCTCGACACAATGTAAACTTGGCAGGGCACATACTTACACTGAGGGAGGCCCTGACATTTGTCTTTGCTAATCTATCTTTGCTTTTTGGTGTGGCATAGCCAGGACCCCAAAACAATGGACCCGTGACTGGAGAGTTTTCCAAATGGCTGTAGTAGCTGAACAGGACACTCCAGCTGGTGGACTTCCTATGCTTGAGCCAGATGGGACTCATGGAGAAACTCATGGGCATTTACAGCACCAGCCAGAGTTGAGGTGAGATTGAGACTTCCAGCAAATACCACTGGGAGCAGAAAGGCCTCATGTTTCCAGAGTCAAGGGCTTCCGTTTTTGCCAACCTGGCATCTAGCCACCAGTCAGACAAAGAACATTTTCTCACAAGTGTAGCAGCCAGAGGAAACACAGGGATAGACCATGAAGAAAGGTCTTTTTCCTCCCCCACTCCACATGGTTCTTACAAACAAAAGCAGTGGGAAGAAGGAGGCTTCCTAGAGAATAAGCATTTTATCCAAGAAAGACTGAACACTATCCAAAAGTGCAGTTCATATTTTTGTATCAGTCTGAACTTATAACGAGATTGGACACTTATTTATATTTTGTTCCCCTTGCCAACAGGCAAGTGGGCACTCCGGAAGACCAAATTAGTCAGAGACAAGAGAAAGGAATTACAAATATTCTCTGCCCATGGGAGTTGTAGTGTGAGTTAAATTTGTCACTCTGCTATGGATGCATATGCATATACATATGGACAAGTATTTCCCTGACGATAGTAAGGAAGAAGGAAAGGAGTTCTCCCAACAGAGACATTAATTTGGCTTTCTGTCTGCCTGAATTAAAGTGTAGTTTCAAATAATAGTCATCATGTCCCAGTCCCCAAAATGCATATTCATGTGAAGAAACTGGTAAGACCTGAAGTTTCAGGAAGGAGTTTTCAGATGAGGTTTAAGCATAGACAGCTGTCATGGAAAAATCCACTTACAAATATTTTCTACCTAGGGAAATACTTGCTCCTGTGTGGGGTGTGTGTGTGTGTGTGTGTGTGTGTGTGTGTACAGGCATACACTTTAAATGGCAATACAGGAAAAGGGAATGAATGCCTAAAAATGACATGAACCAAAATAAGGAAGTCGAATAATGCTAAAGAAAGAGCGGGAAAGTACGTTTGTGGAGTATCCACCATGTGTCAAAACTGTGGCAGGCAGGGTCTTCCTCTACTAAGAGTGGTGGACTCAGCTGATAAGACTCACCTGTCTCTCAATTAATGAAAAATTATGTTTTAAAAACCCTGAGACTTTTATCTCATGTTCCTGCTTCTTACTTGGAAATCAACATAATCTATTGACTACTGACACTCACCAAGTAGTTGAATAGGATATGAGATGTCTGAGCAGGAAAGTCTCCAATGTTTAAGAGAAGTTTGCGCAGCATGTACATTAACTCATCCTGAAAAAAAGAGAAGAATTTTAATGTCTTGTTCAGGTGCCATGCTGTAGGAAACAAAATTAATTTGTTGAAAATTGGGGGAGATTTTTAACTTTTTGCTCAGACTTTAATGTAAATGCTCAATATTTTAATATAGTTTATGTGATGCACATGTATACTTATAATACATGTGATACTTAGTATTTAACTAATCTTAGTATTTAACTAACACTTTAGTATTTAATATTAGTATTTAACTAACACCTTTCTTCTAGTAGCTGACATAAATATCACTGACAACTGTGTTGTTGTTGTTTTTTTTTTTTTTTTTTTAATAAAACTTTACATTGTATCTACAGGTCATGGGCAAACCTTTAGAGCTGTATATTTAGTTAACTATCTGCCATGGCATGCCCTCCAAGGTGTGGTGGGAATGTAAGGAAGACCTATGTTAAGAAACCATTAAACAAACCAAGTTTACTAAACTTTTGAACTTCATAATTCTGTTTCCTAAGTTTTGAGTTAACAAGAAAAGTGAGGTCAAGAGAGAATAACTGAGCCATAACTAACTTATTTTCAGAAACTAAACCTAATATTCAAGTGAATATGGTCATAATGTAGAAACAAACAAATAATTCTTAATTATCAGCATATTTTTTTCATTGCTCAGCAAACTGTTTTTACATAATTTTCTTATAGCGTGGTTTGGCACCACCCTATAAGATGGTCTTTAGGTATTAGCTTTTTGATTAAGAAGAGTGTTCACCTATTCTAATAACCCCACCTGTACCACAGACTCAGAATTCAACAAATGTATCCAATATTAACAACATTATACTAAATTTAGTCTTTGTTCAAAATATTGAGAGTCTTTCAGATTTAGGGTTATTACTAGTAACATAATCACACACGCAGATGTCAAGTAACAAATTTGAAAGAAAACAGCAAAATTTAATATTGCTCATCATCAATATTTTAAAAAGTACTCTTTGGCTATACATTGCTGTTGCATGCACAGCACTATACAGAGTCTTTAACTTGCTTTTTACAGTATTCACATTCATAACTACACTGTAAAGGAAGAGGAATTTACTTGTCTATTGCTGATTGTCAGTTTTTCCAGAAAATGTCGAAGAACAGTTGATGGATCTTCAATTAGACAATTCCATAAGACTTGTTGGGCCACAGCACTCACTTTAGAAGAGGAAAAAAAAATTTGAACATTTGTCTTAAATGGAGATAAATCTATTACACATTATTCAAACAATTAACCAAGCTTAAATTAGTTTCTCCATTTTGCCTTAGAAAGATTCTCTAAACTCTTTTTCTTTTGAAAGGTGAATATTCGTTCTTTTTCTTGTTCTCACTGAACATTTTCACATGTAAAGAAAAGTTAAGAAAAAAGAGTAAGATGGTCTTTAAGTATTAGCATTGCAAAGAATAACTTTGTGAACACACGCAGTTGTCTGTGTTGTGGAAACCACAATAATATGAGCAGTGGTAAGTCTTTTTTAAAGTCATATTTCATTGCTTATGACATAAATTCCTAAACTAATTATTTAGTGTTGGAAAATATATTTGGTTAAAGTGCACATGATTTACAGATGATCTTTTAAAGTCTACATGGATGCTTTAAATAATATCTCTTTTGGTAAGTTAAAGTAGTTAAGCCAGTACTAATTGGGTTCCCGTTACTGATGAGAGACTCTTAAAAATAATCAGTCCTCATGAGAAATGATGTGCTCCTACTTTGGAAAAGGTAGTCAGGCTAAGATTACCTGCAAGCATCCAGAATAAGAAAGCCAGTGGGCAAAGGGATCAGTCTAAACAGCATTCCCAATTCCATTAGTTTTCTAAACTAGGTGTATAGAATTTAGCATAAATTTATCCTTCAATCTATATTTTCAACACACAATACCAATTTTTGCTTAGAAATTAACCATCCAACTGAAATTCAGAGCCTTATAAATCAATAATATGAATAAGAAATACATAAATACTAAGCTTTAGCATTCATGTATCCCTATAAATAATTTTGAAAGGTGTGGATTTTTGTTAGGTTTGAAATTGGTTGAAAAAATATTTTTACAATACTTTTTATTCTAATTATTCTAATAAGGCAGTTTGATGCTTAAAACCTGGAAAACACAGAATACCACAAAGGGAAAAATAAAAATGGGAAGACCACCAATCATAATAATAGCTATGAACAGTCTGAAGGATGTCCTTTTATATACAGGAAACACATACTTAACATATATGTTGAATCATTATATAGGAAACATTGTTTCATACTCAATTTTTAAATTTAGCAATATGAAGAACAATTTTTATGTTAATATTCTAGAATATGATTTCTTATGTATACAGAATACTCTCAATTGGCGTAAAAAGATTAATTTAATTGCCTGTGGTATAGCACATTTAAATTCTTTCCAGACTTTTTTAAATATAATGTTCAGTGTCCTTTATAAACTTTTATATAGTTTTCATTTTTGCTTTATGAAATTGCTAGAAACCAATTTTTTACACTTTTAAGTTTTTGATCCACATAATGAAACCCCATTCTAGAATGTTTGAATCAAATTTTATGCTTGAACACCAAGTTTTGAGGATGCTCTTTTTCCTGCCTCTTCACCAACTGAGGTATTTTAAGGAAATCTTTGCCTACTTTGTAACTGACATATAAGCTTCCACTGTTGTTTTAAACAGTTGTTTACAGGTGTTAATGGCCAATAAACTGTTCATATCCTTTGCCCATTTTTCTACAGGGGTTTTTAAAATTGATACTGAGTTTTAACTTTATTCTTAATTCAAAAATTTAAGAATATTAACCTTTTGTCTATCACAAATATAACTCATCTTTCCCCCTAGTTTTTCATTTCATTTTGCAATTAGGAAAGATGTTTTTTTGTGGTATAAAATGAATAGCTACAATTTCTAAGATGGACACAGTGACTGTTTCATTTCCACTTGACCAAGTTAAGCGTTGTTTTGTTTTCTGGTCATAACTACTTCTTTGTAAATGCTATTTATTGCTTATACAAGTATGGGAGGAGGAGGTCATAAATTGATGAGATATGGAAGTTTATAGCATGGCAGACTAACACTATGCTTGCCGCAAAAGTGACAGTGTTGACATTCTAAGCTACAAATCTGTAGTTATAATAAATGCATAAAACCATTCAATATGTGTTCAGTGGGTAACATGCTCAAGAGGAATCTACTGTTCTCCATCAGACGAACCCTTAAGCCCATGACGGAAGGTGTGACGGGTCAATACTGTACCTGCTACTCCATCCTCCCGCACCTCACCGTCCTCCATGAGATGAACAATGGGCAGCACTGCTGCACAGATGCATGCAGGGAACACGGCCTGTGGGGGCTGTGGCACATGGTGGTTTGGTGTGTGTTCTGTGGTGTGCTCCTCATCTGGAGGGGGAGACAAAATCAGAGTGCTTTCACCAGTGATGTAATTCTAATACAACAACATTCAGTTCAGTTCAAGTCTTACCGACTTAGTGGTACAATCCACAGCAATGATGAAATATCATAATTTTTTAAAAGTTGGATTTACATAGAGTGTCTCCTCATGTTAAATAACAAAACCAACACACTTCACAAATACTGTCTTTTTTCTTGTTTTATGGAGAAAGAAGCATGGACATTCTGGGTAGATCAGCTCATAACATGAACTCAAAGATCACATTTTAAGTGGAGACTAAGTCGTTTCTCACAGATGCAACTGGAAGTGGTAAGTATGAATACGGAGTAGCAGAAAACATATACACATGTTTCAGATGAGAATAACAGCCCACTCATATTCATGTTCTTATGTTCACTGATAAATATGATTAATAATAAATTTGAACAATTATTTCATATGGGAATACAATGAGTTTATATTTAATAGTCAAGGAATGTAGGAAAGACATTTTACAGCTCAATAAAAAAACTAATTTTATTATTAATACAAAGTAAGTCATTTTTCTAGAGTGCTTAAAGAACAGGGAGTCTTTGATTCTCATATTTCAGTGTATGTAGTTATTTGGGATTTTAGAGGTCTTATGAAGGACTGGAGGGTAGGAGACTTACTTAGTTGCTCTCAATCCTGGTTTCACCCTAGATGTATGTGAAAATCTTTAAACAGTATATGGACAGATACACTGGGTAGGCACTTAAGGAAAAATAAAGATTCCCCAAATCTACCACAAAAGCAATAAGAACACTGGAAAACATAGTCAAAATAAACATTCTCAGAACTTTAAAAATTAACCAAAATCTGAGAACAATTTAAGGAGTGTTTGTTAAAAATCAAAAAACAGAATCTTGGTATGATTGCTAGTGTTTCTGCTTTTTAAACTTTCTCTCTTCACTCTGCCTTTCTTTGGCTTCTTGGTAGCCTTGGAAATTAGTAGCTGCATATCCATGGCAGATGTAAATACCAGCAGCCTAACAGCCTCTAG
This sequence comes from Marmota marmota marmota, assembly GCF_001458135.2. NCBI lineage: Eukaryota > Metazoa > Chordata > Mammalia > Rodentia > Sciuridae > Marmota > Marmota marmota. The sequence goes on along the minus strand of NW_026000005.1, from coordinate 28,356,664 downwards.
GGGTATAGCAGGTTTGGAGCTCCCAAAAACCTTGTCACTAGAGAAATGTCACTACTTGAACTATTTAGCCACTATTTGGAAAATCCCCATGCAGAGCACTTGTCTTTATTTGACTTGGCTCAATGCTTGCTTAGTGCAAATGATTTATACCCAGGGCATTGGCCAAAAAGAATTAGCAAACAACTGTCTCACATTACAGCTGGCTGAGGTGCTTATATCCGCTGGGGCAAGCAAGAATCTGCAGAAAAACATAAAGGAAAATCTGGAGAATGTAGGTCTCTGACACATTCTTTGTATCTAGATGGCTGCATGCATGTGCAAGGCTGTGCTCTCGCTCATGAAAGACCTAAATTCCTAACCTTTCACTTCTGGCTGATCTTGAGGCTCTGCCCAAGCATAAATTGAAACAGTGAAGGCCAAGGCAGAGTCTTAAACTACTGGAACAGGAAGGTGACTCAGTACATCTATAGAGCCCTCCAGCAAAGGCTAGGAGACTCTTTAGTACATGGCATCTAAGAAAAAGCTCTGTCTAATCATTACCTGATCACTAATTTAACTGAAGAGATTTAGGTGATCATACTCAAGAAAGTATGCAGATTTTTAACAATTAGTCCAGAACAGTCAGTAACCAAACAAATAATAACACAACTTGTAGCAATAACACGCCCCAATTTGGAAAGAGGGTGTCTGATTTTCAAAGCTGCCACATGATACAACTTAAATTTTCCATTTTTTGATAAAAAATTATGAGGCATGCAAAAAAATCAAGAAAATACTGCCCATAGACAAATAAAAGCAGTCAATAGAAACTGTCTTTAAGGAAGCTTAGATTTGGGACTCAACTAGACAAAGATATTCTATCAGTAGTTGTATTTTCTATTTTAATACTTTATAAATGTTACATAAAACATGACAGCTATAATACAAAATAGCAATAAAAATAAATCTGTCTTTTGCATGCCATATCTTTTACATGTAAAATGGCAAATATAAATCTTATTTTATCCATAATTACATTAAGTAAAAATGGACAAAATATTCCTATCAAGAAACAGAATGAGCGGTAAAAATTAAAAGTGAAAAAGAACTTGAGAGTATTATGTTAAATGAAATAAGCCAAACTTGGAAAGTCAAGGGTTGGATGTTTACTCTCACAGGTAGAAGATAGAGAGGAAAAAAAAGTGAGGGGGGAAATCTCATGAAAATGTAAGTGAAAGGGACCCCAAGGTAAGGATAGAAAGGGAGGGAAAGAAGTTGACCAAATTATGTTACATGTATTCATATGTGTGTTTATACATATGAATATCTCACAATGAATCCCACTGTTATGTATAATTATAAGGAACCAACAAAATCAATTTTAAAAAACAAACAAACATGACTCAAATATATAGTATTTATTAGAGTCATATAGTTTCAGAGACACAAATAAGACGGAAGAAAGATGGAAAATGTAGGTCTCTGACACATTCTTGGTATCTAGATGGCTGCATGCTGGAAAGTCTATATTATTATCAGATTGAATTTTAATATAAAAAATTTTACTGGAGGCAAAGGAAGACATGTTGTAACTATAAAAATTCAACCTATTGGGAAGACAATTTTACATGCATCTGTAACAACAACAGAGCCCCAAAACTTAAGAAGTAAAAACTGACAGAATTAAAGGGAGAAATAGATAATTCAATGGTAATCACTACAAACTTCACTATCCCACTTTCAGTAATGTTTAGAACAACTGGACAGACTCCATTAAGGGAATAGAAGACTTGAACAACATTATAAACCAACTAAACCTAACATACATATGCAATAATAATAAAACATTTTTCTGAGACATATTCAGAATGTATGCAATCAAACAAGCCTCAATGAGTTTAAAAAGGTGAAATAATATATTTTCTGACCCTAAGAGATTAAATTATATATCAATAATTGTATAAGAACTTGGAAATTTACAAATATATAGAAATCAAACAGTAAATTCCAAATAACCAATGGTCAGATATTGAATCACATCATAAAATATTATTCCTTGAAAAAGATCAATAAAATTGATAAATCTTTAGATAGACTGAGAAAGAGAAAAGAAAAAGAAAAGACCCAAATTGCTAAAACTGAGGAAAAAGAGGGCACACATCACTACTAATCATAATTATCAATATAATAAGGATTGCAAAGAAATATATAGACAAGTATACATAAATAAATTAGAAAATGTAGATTAAATACACAAGTCTTTAGGAAGGCATAACCTAAAGAAGTTGACTAGGGAAGAAATAGAAAATTTGAATAGATTTATATCAAAGAGATTGCTATATTAATAAAAAAAAAAACTTTCCACAAAGGAAAGCCAAGACCCAGGTAAGTTTATTGGCCAATTCCACCAAATACTGAACAGATATTTAACACTAATTCTTCACAAAAACTTCTAAAAATTAGAAGAGAAGGAAACACTTCTTAAATCAGTCTAATAAGTCAGTATTGCTTTGTACTGAAACTAGATAATGACATCACAAGAAATGAAAAACAGATCAGTATCTCTTATGTGTACAGATGAGAAAATTTTCAACAAGCTATTAGTAAACTGAATCTAGAACTATATAAGATTATATACTATGACCAAATGAGATTTATCTCAGAAATGCAAGGGAGGATAAACATAAAAAGCAACAAATATATCTTAATAGAATGAAAAAAACTCATGAGAATTTCAATAAGTACAAAAAAGCCTTTGATAAAACCCAACACTCTTTCATAATAAAAAAGAAAATACAAAACTAGGAAACGAAGGGCACTTCCTCAACATTATAAAGGCCATTTGTTAAAAACCCACAGATTTTTTAAAAATAAAAAATCCACTAACACTAACTGGATTAAGTTAGTGAATACTTAATAGTAAAAGACTGAATGCTTTCCCCCTAAGATCAGAAACAAGGCAAAAATATCTGATCTCACCTCTCCTATAAAAACCATACTGGATGTTTAGCCATTATTTAGTAAATAGATGTTTACTATTATCTAAATATATAGATATAAATATATCTATATATTTAGATAATAGTAAATATATCTAATTTACTATTAGATAGTAAAATAAAGAAAAAAAAGGACATCCAGATTAGTAGGAAAGAAGTAAATTATCTTTATTTGCAGATGATGTCATTTCGTGCATAAAAAAGCCTAAGGAATCCACAAGAAACTATTAGAAGTAATAAACTATTCATTAGAGGCTGCAGGATACAAGATATAATATACAAAAATCAACTGTATTTTTTAAAGACTTTTTAGTTGTAGATGGACACAATATCTTTATTTTATTTATTTTTATGTGGTACTAAGGATCAAACCTAGTGCCTCATGCATTCGAGGTAAGCACTGTACCATTGAGCTACAACCCCAGCCCTCAATTGTATTTTTATACATGAGGAATAAAACCTCAAAAGTGAAATTTGAAGAATAACTTATTATTTTAGGGGGAAGGTGGGTACTGGGGATTGAATTCAGGGCCACTTAACCACTGAGCCACATACCCAGCCCTATTTTGTATTTTATTTAGAGACAAGGTCTCACTGAGTAGCTTAGTGCTTTGCTTTTGCTGAGGCTGGCTTTGAACTTGCAATCCTCTTGTCTCAGCCTCCCTAGCTGCTGGGATTACAGGTGTGCGCCACCATACCTGGCAGGAGAACACTTTTAAATAAACTAGCATCAAAAATAATAAAATACTTAGGAATAAATTCAATGAAAGAAGTACAAGACTTGTATACTGAAAGCTACACACATTGTTGAAATAGGACCTAAATGAATGAAAAAGTATACGTGTTCATGGATCAGAAGACTTAATAAATCCCACAGTGATATACAGATACAATAGAATGAGATCTCATGTGTCTTTTTTAAGAAGTCGACAAAATGATCCTCCAATTCACATAAAAGTGCCAAGAGACCAAGATTAGCTAACATAATTTTGAAGAAGAAAAACATATTTGAAGAACTCACATTTTCCTTAAAAAAATCTTACTATAAAGCTACAGTAATCAAGACTTATGTGTCAGTATGCTACTGACACAAAGTATGCTACTGAAACAAAGATTGAAGGATGGATCAATAGAATAGAAAGATCAGAAATAAACTATTACATTTGTGTTCAATTGATTTTTTTACATTAATCCAAAAAAATTAATGAAGAAAAAGAATATTTTCAATAAATGGTACTCAGACAACTAGATATCTACATGCAAAAGAATGAAGTTGAATTCTAATATCATAATTAAAACATTAACTCAAAATTGACTGGACTCTTAAATATAAGTGCTAAAGCCATACAACTCTTGGGAAAAAAACATAGGAACAGATCTTTGTTATCTTGGGCTACACAATTGTTTCTTAGATATGACACTAAAAGTACAAGTGACAAAATTATATATATATATATATAATATAATTTTATATACATCTGTGTATATAAAATTATATATAATATATACATATATATATTCACATATATGACTTAAATAAAATTACAATCTTCCATGTTTCAAACTTGCCATTAAGAAAGTAAAAAGCCAAACCATAGAATGGGGGAAAATATTTGTGAACCATTTATCTGACAAATGGCCTGTCTCCAAAATATATAAGTAATTCTTATCACTCACCAATGAAATTAACCAATTAAAAATGGGCAAATAACAGTCTGGACACTTTGTTTTACATCTACATAGTTCTTTCATGAATTGAAATAAATGCTTTCTCATTTGTATTTCATGTAATTGTAATTATATCTTTTACATTAAATGATATGCAAATTTAATACATAAAAAGTAATAAAGGAAATACAGACAAAAGATTCAAATAGACATTTTCCTAGAGAAGATATATGAATAGTCAATTAGCACATGAAAAGATCATTTGCATTAGCATAATGCAAATCAAAATCATAATGAGATAGCCATTTCACATCCAAAGGCATGGCTAAAACTAAAACAGACAATAAGGAGTGTGGGAAAAGATGTGGAGCAACTGGAACCCTCACACTTTTTGATGGGAATGTAAAATGGTACAGACACATTGGAAATACTTTGGCAATTTTCCTCATAAAAACTTCCACATGTCTGTTCCTAAGAGCCTAATTCATAGTAGACAAAATGGAAACAAACCCATGTGCCCAGAAACTGATGGATAGACAAATAAGAAGAATTATGTCAGTGTGATAGAAAATTATTTGGGAATAAATAAGAATGAAAACTTGATACATGCTACAACATGGATGAACCTTGAAAATATTATGCCAAGTGAAAAAATCCAGTCACAAAAGACCATATATCATACAATTCCATCTATATGAAATGGTAAATCCATAGAAATAAAAAGCAGATTAATTCTTGCTGGGTTCAGGGAAGCAGCAGATGAAGAGTGATTGCTAATTGGTATAGGGTTTCTTTTGATATGAAAAAGGTATTTGAAAATTAAGATGGTGAGTGTTGCATATTCTATGGATATACTAAAAGCTACAGCACTGTATACATCAAAGAGATGACAGTACATGAATTATTTCTTATTAAAAGTGTTATGAAAATACAGATATATCTTGGGTCCCATCTCCATAAGTTGTGAATAACTAGCATCAGTCATTTTTCCAAATTCCCTAGGATTGTGTAACAAAGGGTTGAGAATGACTGCTCTATTTGTTCCATTTCTGTATACATTTTTTGCTGACTTCATAAATCAGTGATGATATCTATATAACCATGTAGCAGTTAGCCAGTTGTTCATCATTAGAGAAGTATAGTTTTTATGTTTTGGGAGCTGAAGAACATCAGTCTGCCTCCCACCCCTCCCATATCAAGAATCAGACTTCATTATAGAAATATCATGATATTTTAGTCTTAATTTGATTGTTAAGTTACTCCAGAACAACGTCCTACACTGGAGTCATTGAAGGAGGGTTTAAAAGAACCAATACATGGGTCCTACCTTCAGAGATTGTAATTGTGATTGGTCTAGACATTTTAAAAAAGCTTCCCAGTTGATTGTAATGTGTAGCCAGGGAAGAAAACCATTTACTGCCTACAATAATGTCTTCAGGACTGTCAGCAATATGATTACATGTAATGTAATTAAAAGAGGTCAACTTAAAAATGAGAATTCCTGGTGAAATCAACATTTTTTTTAAGGATTCCACTCTGGTTTTTCTTTTTTAACCTCAAATCATCAAATAAGTTATTTAATGAGGACAGTGTAAAAGTAATAAGGCGATGTTAACTGGAAAAAGATTCAAAACATGTGAGCCATGAGGAATAAAGAAGGCATTTGCAAGAGGACATACCTTCGGCGCTGACAGCTGAACGCACGGACCAGACCGACCCCCGGCGGAAGGAATAATTCCTGTGGGAGGTGCTCGAGGTGCAGGAGGGGCTCACGGACAGTCGGCGGGATGCCAGATTGGTGACTTCTTCTACTGGCAAACAAAACAGGGCATGTGAACTTTACAACTCCATTTATCATCATCACAGATATAGTTATGCTTATACCACAAGTATATACTGCTCTCAGACCACAGGGCTTAAGTCACTTAGAATGACTAGGAAACAACGACTCTACAAAAGACAGACAAAAGTTCCTCCTAAAGTTTTCCAGGAAGTCAGAACAAAGAATCACTGAAATTAAAATGATTCATAAATCATTTTTTTATGTCAACTGACAAATTGTCTACATGTGTGAAGGCTGGAAATAGTTATTGGATTAACCCTATTTTTAATGATGAAAGAGTGGTTGCATTTACTTTAATACGAATTCTGAATTTAGCCAGAATCTAGAATCACAACCAAGCCTTCATCCAAGATCTGACGGGTTCCCTCAGCACAGCTAATGTTTTCCCTAGGAAATGGGCCAACTCTAGACTTTAGAAAGCAACAACTTCTTTCTTTGGATATTGTCAGAAAGTGATAGAGATGGAGGGGGCATATCACCTCATATCACCCAAGGTCATTAATTTCTATTTAAAAACAAGTCCTTTCCCTGTGACTCAGCCCCCAAAGAAGTCCCGGGTGCAGAGGGCACCTTCTTCTTCCGGCTCTGAGTTGGGTGTGCAGGTGGGCTCATAGCAAGCCTCCTGGGTGATGGGGATGGCAGTAATGAGGCTGGCTTCTCGACCCAGGCGTTTCTTCTCTTCCTCCTGCTGCAAGTTCTTTAAGATATGTTCTGCTCTTTGATGAGAGCGAGAGACAGCCCTGGCAGAAAACGATTTCTGTGGAGACATGAAGGCAGGTTTATTTAGTAGGAACTCTTCCTGCAAGGTCAGAGTCATAAAGAATGACCTAATGAATTACACACATGTGATAGTTTGACCTTAGGAAATGTTAGGGCATTTATGATCTAGTTTTATGGAGATTTATTTGTTTTTCTACCAATTTTCTAAGTTATGTATGACTGAGCATTTTTTAACTCAATTAGAATAGTTATTGAAGAATATCTGTAATTTCTGAAAATAATCTTATTTAACTTTTAGGATTTTTGGTGATATCAGTGATTTACTTTTTAAACATTAACACTACATAAAATTTGGTACACATATTTTTGAACTGGCTTTAAATGAAGGATATTTATTACATAAGGTTAATAAAATAGAAAGTTGAAACCATGGAAAGGAGGAGGAAGGAGATACATCTCTCATATAAACCAGTTAGTATGTGATTTATTCCATTTTTGTAAACAAGTATTTATTACACTTTAAATAACATTTGTAGATAAACACAATGGCACAGTGTGAATACTTCAAATTGTAGAAATACAATTATTGAGTTTAGGAGAGTTGATAGTGTGACTATGGTTGAATATAAAATTTGATCTGTGTCTACTAGTACCAAAGGCATAAAGGAAAAATAAAAAAATAGGACAAATTCACTCTTCAACAGGTGAATTTCACTTTGCAAAATGGCTATTCTATTTATGCCTTCCTTTTGCTGAGAAAAATTCCAAGAGCTCTGGAGACAGTGGTCTCAGTGCAGGGAAGTGATCCTGGCTTTACAACCAATAGGAAGCAATCTCTATGTACAACAGCAACTGCACATCTCTTTGTTGGCCTATAGTAACATAAGCTTCTGGAGACTGATAAGAGATCTTGGTAACTCTTCTAAAGGTTGGCATGCATAGAAGCCTTATTTGCTGCATATTAACATAAGACAAAAGGTTTACTATGACGAATGGCACAATAGCAGTTAAAAAGCATTTGATTGGACAATTCATTTTCAGAACGCGGTGGTTAAGCTGGCTTATTATATAGCAAAAGGTAAGAATTGTGGAGGGAGAGAAAGGGCTGGTTACAGAGGCAGGGGACTTTGTTTCAAACATATTGTAAAGTCGGGAGAGAGTTGATTGGCTCAAGGGAATCCATTGCCTGTATGGGAGAAAAGTCAAGAATCTTAGGCTGGTGGTTCAGGTGTTGTAATTACCACACATATGAGAAAAGAAACAGATGTGCCTTTCTCTTTAGCACTGGATCACGGCTTATGAAGATACTGTATGTGAAAAAACTAAAATAAAACAGGCAAAGTGCAATGGGTGAAGAGTTCAAACAATTCTCCAAGAAAACTGCAAATGCCTTACAAAGTCTGCATGTGATATGCAAAATGTTCAACTTAACTTCAATATTCAACTAACTTTTTCAAAAGGGTGTGAATTAAAAAACCAATAACTATTTTTTGCCACTTGAGGTGTCAATTTAAAAACACACACATTACTTGGAATAGAAAAGACGTTTTTCTTAAGGAAAAATGTGTAAGGTAAAATGGCATAACATTTTTTGGGATATTTTGTTAGATGTATTGAAAGTCTTTAACATGTATATATAATTGCCATAAATTTGATGGGAATTTATTCAAGGAAAGATGATAGATTTGTGCAAAGAGATGAGTTCTTCTATTTTTGCTATATTTTCCAAATCTTTTACATAATTCATAATTTGGAAAAGTAAGTAAAGCAGGCATTTTGAGAATTGACTTTATCAATAGCCTCATATTCTTGGGTTTTGTGTGTGAATAGCTGTGTTCTTGACTTATCTGTTAATGGGTCACATTATACACAGCTGGGATATGGAAGAGCAGCATAAGACCTGAGGTCTGAGTGATATGTGTGGTGAATATATTGATGACCAGCAAAATAAGAAGCAAAAGAGGAAGTGGGAGTCCCCAACTCTCTTCTTTTTCTTACTCTTGCAGGGTCAGTATTTTTAACTTCAGGTATTTCACATCTTATAGATTAAATTAGTATGTTTGCTGTATAATAGGAGCAAAGTGCTTCCATTGGTCAAGAAATCCATGCCTAATGCTTTTAATAATTTTATAGGGTGGCTGAAGCTTTTATAAAACAAAATCATGTTGATTGGAACATATGCAAATGACCACTACTAGGTGTTAGTTTCTTCTGTCCCAGAAATGAACAACTCTATGAATATTATTACATTCTCTTAATAAGAACAAAGGAGTTATCTCATACTTATAGCTTTTCTCTTTTACATGTACTCCAGGCAACTTGGAGATATGGGGACAAAATGCTTGATACTCACAGACTGATCTTCATTAATGGGGTCCTGGACACTCCCACTGCACTGAGGGACCCATGGAGGGTCAAACATTGGGACAGATGGCATTCCAAGCACTGGGGAGGGCAGGGTGAAGTTGATACTGGGAGGCGGGATCTGTTAGTTGATAACAGAAGAATGAGGTGAGAAAGATGAAATATGAGCCTGGAAGGAGTCTGAAGTATAATTAAGACACAATCCATTTTAATAGGTGTCAAGGACCTACGTGACTCCTCACAGAACAGGCAAGAAACAGAGAGAAGAGCTGTCTGCAAAGCTTTTTTGCTGGAGGACACACCATGAACTTCTCTGGGCCTCAGTTTACTCATCAATAAAATGAAAGAGTTTCAACTAAATGACATTTAGTTGTGTTAACTATCTTCCTTCAAAGGTAGACAGATGCATAGATAGATAAGATACACACACTTATTCTTTTAACAGCAAAATGCATAGAAGATTACAATCCACTTATATGTGCTTACCTCTGGGGATGTTAGTATGCTATTGAGGTTTTATAGAAACTTGATTCTCTATTTTACATTCTTCTATATTTCAATTTTTCTTTTAGCAACAAGAACTCATTCATGTGTGAGTTATGATTACTTATATAATTAGAAAAACAAAAGACAAGGTTTTCCTTCACTATGCATTGTAGCTCTGAACTTTTTGGATTTAAAAAAATCTTGGGTTAGTTTTGCTGATCAAATTCTCATGTGGGAAGTATCTCTCACCTTAAAAATCTGCTGTGCTCCCTCCTCCATCCGGGGCCAGACCTGATAGCGAAACCTCCAGAGCGTGTGGAATTTGAGGACAGCATTCAGTCTCTGCACAGTCTCTGGGTGGTGGAACTCTGACATCAACATGTCAGACACAGCTTCAGGAACCTTCACAGCACACAGCAGAAACATGGCAGCTAGAGAGAGTTAATGATTCGTCAGCTATACATTTTTAAATTTTGCTTGATTTCTGGGGTTGGGAAGAAGTGGTAGCTGCTTAGATCTTCTGAAAATGACTCCTGAACTCAGAGCCAAGCCACCAGCACTGGCCAAAACCACTAGAAACCAAACATCACTCTGATTCACCTATAATCATCTAAAATCTGTTGCAAAAGCAGCAACAGCGTGACATTTCAGTAGAATAACTTATGCTAAGCAAGGCTTCCTTTGGCTCACAGAGAAAAGAGAATGCCAGAGGAAGCCCATGAAAAAACAAATCACACATCAAAATACATTATTTATGAAGTGGCTAGAGTCATCCCACGGTAACCCAAGAACATTACATAAAATCCAATGCAAACCACTTCTGTATCATCAGTTGTATTTTAAAAATACACATTGCAGATTCTATTAGAAACTTCTACCTTTCTTAGAGATAGAAGAGATGGAGAAGCAAAAAGATTTCATGGATCATAATACTTCCATTTTATTTTTTAATTTTGGGAAAAGTTAAATATCAATAAGAGAAAGGTCAGGTGCTAATGAACAATGAGACTGATAAATACGCTAAAGCACAGATAAAGGGTCAGAGGCAATCATAAAAACATATTCTGGAATCTCTCTTGCTTTCTCCCCAGAGCCTCAAAACACGATCAGACAGTCTTGGTAGAAGACCCAGAGCGGGGCCTTAGTCCTTTGTGATCTTGGGCAAGCCTTTTAGATTCTGTTAGCTTCCATTTCCTCACTGATAAACTGAATGATGATGACACCTGACTTCAAATTTGTTGTTAAAATAAATCAAAGAATGTATGAGAAAGTGCTTTGTAAAGTGAATTGTGTCGCACAGCTCTAAAGTACATTTCATCTTTCCATGACAATGTGGTAAAACGGGAAGGGCATCTACACTGTGCCATCAGATCTGAGTTGGATTTTCTGGCTAATTCTGTTGTGCAGATTGGATAAGTTCCTTCAACTCTCTGACTTGAGTTTTCTCATCTACAGAATAGCCTATCAGTAACAAGTAACAATATAGAACTATATTACACTATATGTGTAATATAGTTCTATAACAAATGTTAGTTATTGGGATCTTTGGTTTATTAATATCCTTTTTATTCCTAGCCTACCAGCTGTGTAAGTCTCCACTCTTTCTCCTTTTTTTTTACTTCCCTTTAAAAATATACTCTACACTGCTTTAATTTTTAAACATCATGCTCTCTTTAAATCACTATAAGGCTCTAATCTCTTTACAACAGTAGTTTCCTTATAATGCTTACTGATTATCAGATCCATTGGTATTTTTTTACCGAATGTTTTTTACCCTTAACACCTTTGAAACAATCTACTTGAGACTTACTCTCTTTTATTTCCATGGCTTGAAATCATTAATTTTCTACTTTTCTGATCCCTTTTCCTGGGTCCCCATCTGCTGCCATTATTTCAGCTGTCACCTACATCAACTTGTTCCCAAGTTTATCTCTGGTTCCAGCTTTTCTCTTTTTTGGGGAGTAGGGGTTACTAGGGATTGAGCTCAGGGGCACTCAGCCACTGAGCCACATCGCCAGCCCTATTTTGTATTTTATTTAGAGACAGGGTCTCACTTTTGCTGAGGCTGGCTTTCAACATGCTATCCTCCTGCCTCAGCCTCCTGAGCTGCTGGGATTACAGGTGTGTGCCACAATGCCCAACTGGCTTTTCTCTGTACTTCTTCCAGGTCATGTCTCCCAACTCTATGTCACACACTCCCCTCACCTAAAAAAAGAAAAAAGAAAGAAAGAAAAATCTCTATTTCTAAAACCAAACTATTCTGCTCATTGCCACCACATTAAACTTGGTAATAATTCAGTCTTTTATGCACATTTTATTTTTGGCTCAGAGCCCATGAGTAATTTCTCATATAGCAATTTTAGAAAGTCCACAACCCTAACTCTGCCATCCAGGATCTGTCAATCTAAGTTCCACTCACCTCTCTAGTATTATGGATAGGTGGTCTCTCTGGAAAGCTACTCTAGGGGTCAAATCAGTCTCCAGTCTTTCCAAATAAGCCCAGTTTATTTCCACACCAACACCATTTTCCCTGCTTGGCTAACTTTTAGTCATTCTGAAAGCCTGGTCCACCTGCTTATATTTTCCCTTGGAGTCTCCATGACTGTCCTGATTTGGGAAAGAATGCCTTCTGTAGCTCTCCAAGAGAAGCAAAAACCTGAGATTTAATGTAAACAAATATATTTTCTGAAGATGTTTGTTATAGTGTAGTATAAAAGAACAAAAGGCTAGAATCAACCTAAAATTCTACACACAGGTCTTGATTAAACAAATTAAGTTGGGGTAAAACTATAAAATAATTTTAAAATGCTCTCCAAATATCAATGAAAAACTGCAAAGTGCAAAAGCTTTTATAATATCCTTGTGGGAAACAAAAACCTGCAATATATACACAACACACACACACACAAACACACACACACACAAACACACACACACACACACGCAAAATGTACCCTAGAGGAATTCCTGAAAAACTTAATTGTTGCCTCTGAAGAAAGGAACAAGTGGTCATGGGAAAGAGGATGATACTTTTAACTTCATAAATTTTTGTACTACTTGAATTTTTACCATGTGCATTTTGCAATCAACATAACTATGGATAAATAAAGGAATATGTATAAAAGGGGGGAAACGAAGAGCCTACATTTTGTATCTACCAGATGTTTTGGACAAGTCACTTAAATTTCATGAATTTATTTTGACATTGTAATTTGGACATAGAAAATTACTCTCATGAGATCTGATAAAGTTAATGATAGTGATGCACAGTAAATCTAGGAAATAACATAAAAAGAATTTTATCTTTTAGAAAATATAGTGAAAATGTAGGTTTGGGAGGGAAATTGTCTCTCCAATTTCTTAATACTGCTGGAGTTTGGATGGTGCATGTCTCCTAAAGACCTATGTGTTGCTCCCCAGGGTGGTGCTACTGGGAGGCAGAGGGTGAATTGGGGCCGAGTGAGAGGTCCTTTGGTCTTTGGGGGCATACTTTTGAAAAGGACTGTGAGATTCTGTCTTTTTCTCCCTTTTGCTTCATAGTTATGAGGTGAGCAGTTCTGCTCTGCTATGTGTTCCCCACCATTTACGTCTCGTACCACCATGGACTGGAACCTCTAAAATCATTAACCTAATAAAGCTTTTCTCTTCATAGATTGGTTATCTCAGGTATTTTGTTAATAGTTTTGGAAAGCTGACGAACACATATTCTGAGAGAGATCTACTGTTCTTGTGCAAATCACGTGGTGATTTTGGAAAAGAGCACTCAAAACCTGGGTCTTATTTCCTATAGCATACAACTATGTATATAGTTCTAGCAATTGCCACCAACCTAATCTAGAGGCAAAAATTAAATGAATCCCCCTCTCTCTTATTTTAACAGTATGGCAGTGGCTGCAGGAGTGGGGTCCCAGGTGGTCTTTCTTTACCTGCTGCCCCTGCCATGTGCTCATCCATGCTGAGCAGGAGCTCCCAGGCTGCTGGCTGGATATCACCATACATCTCCTCTGTCAGAATTGGAGCTGCCTTGATTAAAAGAGATAAAGGAGCAGGCGACAAGCTCATCACCTGGGAAAAGATGGAAATCATGTTTTAAAATCTTTTAGGACACTTACTACTGTCTTCTTCCTTATGAGTAACTTCCCCTCTCTGATTTCCTTAAATGACCTGAAAATTCTTTCTAAAAGGGGAGCACATCTAGTTGGCATGGTGTATGAGCTTTATACTTTTCAGCTGAAGAAAATTAGAAGGGTAAAAAAAACTCCCTCACTAATCTTGTAATGCTTTCATCACAAAATCAGCTTCACAACCACCCAAGAATAAATTGTAGAACACATACAACACCACAAGAAAAGACAAATACCAGCCAATGTATATTTGTCTTAAAAGTCCTGTTTGACTTCTAAAGACTTGCGTATTTCCTTCCTGTTGGTAGATTTCTGCTGAAAACCAGAAGCAAACAGTAACTTCTCAAGGAGTCCTTAGAAAGCTATTTTTCTAAGCCAGCGTGAGCTTCAATGGCATTTTCCTTTGAAGCAGTATACACTGTGGTTATAACCCCAGGTCCATCCACAAAACATATTTAATCCATTATTTCAGATAATATAGGCAGTAAATGTAGGTTCTGGAAAAGTCATAATCTTAAATACATTCCAGAAAAACATGAAAAATTTGTTTTTTTTTTCCCTGCAGAAAGGTACAACTTAGAGTTTAGCTTACAATAGCAACATAATCGTGTTATGATTAGTAGGTAAATATAGTATTTTATTTAATTCATGCAGTAATCTTTTGGGATGGGTCTAGTGTTATACTCCCCATTTTATAGATGAAGAGACTAAGACCAAGGAAAATTAAATAACCTGTGCAGAGTCCCAGAGCTACAGCAGCAGACACGGGATCCAGACTGTCTCATTCTGAAACCTATGGGTGTTGCCACCACACACTGATGAGAAATCAGCTCCACTGGAGTGGGCAGACTGGGGAAAGATGTGGCTCCAGCTAAACCCCTCTGGCCTTGTCTGTGAATCTGGATGCCTAGCAAGAAGGATTTTTTCCTAGCACACTTGGTGGCACTTTTCTCACCAGTTAAGGAGTCCTTTATGTCAGCATGGTGCCAACTTATATTGTGTTTCTCAAATGCTTGTAAATAGGCTGTCTGGAACTTCTTCCCTATTAATGCTCCATGGATTTTTTTGATCCAGGTGCCAGTACCTGAAGTCTGATGTATTTCAGCATCCCAGAATCCTTTTTTCCTTCCAGGTTGGCATCTGAAGCTCTCTTCTTCAGAGAAGGTGTCCTCAGGCATGACTTATCTGAGCACTGAAAAGAAGATGTGAAATGTAATGAAGGTGCTGTGATTTCTCAAACACCAACATTGCTTAATTTCCCCCCAATCCTTCAAACAATCACCTTCTAATGGAAGGTCTGGTTTAATGCTTTTTAGTGGGCCTATGTCTTATTAAATTTAGGAAAGAAGTTAATTTTGCAATGAAAAGGGAGCTTAGTACATTTTAGGAAACTGGAATCCAGACAGGTGGAGTAACTTGACCAAGTTATAAAGCTAATTATTAGCAGAATAAGGAAAGGAAAAATATCTTCTGATTTCCATTTCAGGGTTAATTATATTCCATCAGCTGGTTAAAAATACAAATCTTTTAAACTATTGAGTCAGATAAAATCCACTCTGTTCAACAGTTCCTTTATAGGTTGCAAGGTACAATTTGAAACATTTCAACTCATAAAAAAAGAAGGAAAATATTTCATAGAGAAGTGTTAGGACATTAAAGGTCAAAGAGAGGGGTTATCAAGTGTTATGGGTTGGATATGAGGTGTTCCCCCAAAGCTTCTGTGTTGTAAGAATATTTAGAGGTGAAATGATTGAATTACAGAAGCGGTAACCTAATCAGTCTATCCTAGTTTAAATGGAGTAACTGGGTGGGAACTGTAGGAAGGTGGGGCTTGGTCGTAGGAGGTAGATCACTGAGGGTGTGCCCTAGAAGAGTTCTTGAGGCCCCTTCCCCTTTTTTCTTTCTACCTCCCGGCCTTCATGAGTGGAGTAGCACCTCACCACAGTGCCATGATGTTCTGCCTCACCTTAGTCCCAGAGCAAAGGAGTGAGCCAACCATGGACTAAACAAACAAAAATAAACTTTTCCCTCTCTAAGTATTTTGCTCACATCAATGAAAAGCTAAGACATCAAGGAAGTACGAGCTTGTAGCAGCCATCATCTAGGTCTCAGTTGTATAGGTAAAATGGTTTCTTTTTTAAGTACTCATCTGCAGGAGGCAGCAGCTCTTCTTTCAAAATGTCCCCTCAACCTGGGTTCAGAAAAGCTCGACTCATCTGCATAAGGACAGATGAGACAATTGCTTCCTCTGACTCCATAACTGCCAACCAATGGAGTGAACTGAGCAGCTGGGGACAGGCCCTTGTTTATTTATCCTGAGTTCTGATTCCTCCTAGTTTTGCACTCCAGGCAGTGAAAAGAGGGAGTCCTTTTTCTTGTACAGACTAAAGCTCATTTGTTTTTCCAGTGCCATGTCAATGAAACACTTTCTCCCTCAATGCCAAGGGGGAAAAAAAAACAGAACTTCAGAAGGATTTTTAAACAGAGCTTCATAGTGTTATAGATGGAGATATTTTGAAAGAAAAGGCAAATCTAAAAGTACGTGCATGTTCCAAGAAAGTCTTTTGAAACTCTGACATAAAGACCCAAGACAATGCATCTGCTATTTGGCTTAGTATGGAACCAACTTTTTAAATGGACCTACTTGGAAACAAGGGATCAGAGCTCTTGTGTTTTCTAAAGACAAAAAAACCATGGAAGTGCATACTTGGGAACACATATAACTTGGGGAGAGAAGCATTGCATTGCTGGTCCCCTTCCTCACCGCCCCCCCCGCCCCCCGTGAATGTAAAAGCCATATTCAGCATAAATAGCATGCTTATTTCACGTAACTTGAAAACTGTTCCAAAATCACACATAGCAATAGTTTTCCATATAAATAAATGTGTTTTGATATCCTTTAAAAAGAGGTAAGATATTTAAAAATCAGTATTTCCCTGTTTTAATTCTTTCTACTTTTAAAACAATACACCTACATTATAGAATATCTGGAAAAGGCAGAAAAACTATGAAGAAGCAAAAAAAATCCCCCAAATTGTGAACTCAATGATAGTCATTATTTTATTCTTTGTTTTCCCCTCAATGCACCTTAGCAAAACTATGATGATGCTTTGAATGTAGCACAACAATTTTAAACAATTCACTTCACTATGATTTTATAAATATTTTCCAGGTAGTTATAATTATTTTAAAATATGATTTCTGTATTTTACAAATATTTTGACCTGTTGTCCTTTAGTTGGACATTTTGCCTTTTTCAGGGATACTTATGAAGAGTTCTCCTTGATTTTAACCAAATACTCAGCTTAGGGGAAAAAAGAAAAAGGATGAGCATTAGTCCCTATATGTTGGGAAATGCAGGGTTGTGTTTAATTCTGCCTACCAAGACAGAAGATATAAGTCCAGCACCTCATAGATCACATATTTAATGTCCTTTATTGGCTCTATTTCTCCTTCTGTTTCTGGTTTCATAAGAGTCAGCTAGATCCTTTCAAAAAAACTCCTTAATTATTTGAATAAGTTCAAATAGGTTTCTGCTTCTTGCAACAGAGTATTGGCTACAGAGGAATAATGCTTAGTTATTTTAAATAAAATATTCATTCACTTAATAATTCAAGATTATTTTTTATGTTAATCATATGTCAAGAATGGGGTCAACTTCTGGAGATAGGTTGGGGAGCAAATCATCATGAGGTTTGCACTCTTGGAGACTGTCTTTCTAAGGAGAGACCGAAAGCAAACAAGCAAGCAAATAAAAGGGCCATGATAAGTAAAAAAAGGAGATACATGCCATGAAGCATGGTTCACCCAGGAAATAACAAGGAATTTAAAATTCGGGAATGCTGAAATCAGCCTACTGGGCTCTCCTAGAAAGGCATTTCCCCAGATTTCTGGGAAAAGCACCATGCTAAATGAAGGGCAAACTCTGTGCTTCACATATGTTGGACATATGAGTTACGGATGTTATGTTGGGCAGTCATAAGGCCAAGAAATCAAGACACACAGCCTGGTCTCAGACTCACAACAGTGTTGTCTACAGCTTTTGAAAAACATTGTTTCTGCAAGACACAGTGGACCTCTTTCCATTTGCATTGGTTTTATAAAATTTACCCACATTCAGTCATTTCTATTTTTGGACATGTATTACCATCCTCCTACCCTTCTTTTTGGTTGAAAGGAAAAATTGTTTTATCTACTCCTTTTTTATCATCAGCAAGCACTAACTGAACCTTTATTTAGAACATAGGATTGGACAAGGTACAGATGGGAAACCATAGAATTCCTTGGTGAAGAAAATATATACATATAGCATGATAGTTTATATACATAAAAAATAACCTTCAAGTTTGGAAGTGCACTAAAATAAACTCACAGAACATACTGCGAGTCCCCAAGTGCTGGAATGTAGATTAGCAGATTGATCAGAGTGAGATGGGTTGCAAAATGTACCGGCTGTCACAAATACATTCTGCCATAAAAACCAATTAAAGAGCAAACAGGAATGAAGTACCAATTGCTCACAGTCAATTCTAATCAGACCGTTGCTTTTACTCTTGATTTATTGCCTTTTTCTGTTTTCATTTTGGAGCTGGAAATGTGGCATTGTTCATTTGTGTGACAGATTCAGAAGAGGCAAATGGAAAACATCATGAGAGGAAAAAGATGCTTGAGCAGGAAGCGAACATTTTGGAAATAAAATGTTTGCCACAGAAGACTCAGAATGTTCTTTCAGCTCTCTACCTGAATGACTAACTTCAATGTGATGAGGATACATTTCTTTGGCTTAGATTTCCTAGCTGTAAGTCACAGAAGGTCCATAAGACTTTTCTGCTGCTTCATACCAGTGTCATGGGTGAGCAGAAGTGAAGGGCTCTCATGAGTTTTGCTAGACTATAATTTCACTCACTCATTCAATATTTATTGTTTCTCTGCTGTTAGTGAGTTCTTTGTTAGTGACACATAGGATATAAAAACTGTAAAACTTCCTCCGTTCTCAAAGAGTTTATAACTAAGTGACAGAGAGTGCTTGTTATTACTCATAGGGTGGAATACGAGCCTTCTCCTGGCCTACATGCTCTAGTTCCTATCTGCCTTACCATGTACTGCAGTCCTTTGTGTTTGCCTCTTCTCACTAGTTGGAAAATTCTGTGTTCAATTAACATTCATGCACCCTTCAGTTAAAGGTCACTTGTCACTTTATTGGAGAGGTTAGCCTCAATAAGCTGTTAGTGCAGTATGCCTGTCTATCGCATTGATGGCTGTTGCAATTTTATATCAATCTGGGAGGCTTATTTGATTAATGTCTGTCTCTCAGACATTTGTCCCTTTTGCTCATTATTATACCAGCACAAAGTATGGGGCTTAGCATGGCCTACAGGTTCTTAAAAACTTAGTTGTGTAGATAAATGGAGAGATGGATGAATACATAGAGGAATGAATGAATGAACAAATGAAGAATAAGAATATAGCAAGTAAAATACCTTTATGATTTAGATGAAAAAAGAAGGAAGGAAAATAACATTTATTGTCCACCTGTAATATGCCCTGTGCTTAACACTAGAGGAATCAGAAAAGGTTTCAGGGATGTGATGACATTTAAGTTGGGTCATTAAGAACGTTTGGGTTTGACAATATATAGATTAGAGATGAAATTATAGTTTGAGCAAAGAAGTGGCAGCAAAAATTTCAGAGGGTGTATAGAGAACAATTAACATTAATTTAGGCTCATGTATTTTTGCAATTTCCAACATATATTGTTTCCTCTTAAAGCTAAGGGAGTTTGTATACGAAGAGAGAACTTACATAAATTAAAATAGATTTTCTTTAAATGTGATGTCGTTTGTGTTTGAAATATAGACTGTATATTAAAATACATGTATACATGTATACATGCATACACACAAATATATACATAATTTTTACTTTTATGCCATTATTTAGAAGTTCATACAGTTCATTGTAACTCACAGTTGGTCTTTTCTCCAATTTCATTCTCCCTATAATTTGTATAGTATGAATAACATGAGATATGGTCTAGTTAAAAAGCCCTGACTTTGACTGCAAATTAGTACACCATGCTTCATACCATGCTTCAGTCTAAATTGACCAAATTACCATATCTAGAACTCTAGCAATAACAGCTAACCATGGACCTAAAAGCAAGGGAATTAGAAAGAAAACAATTGATCTTTCTACCTGGTCCTACTTTGTTCATGTTGATATATGCTTAGTTGTGTAGATAAATGGAGAGATGGAAAGCAGTATGGAGATTCCTCAAAAAACCAGGAATGGAACCACCATATGACCTAGCTGTCTCATTCCCTGGTACTTATTTAAAAGAATTAAAATCAGAATACTGCGGTGAAACACATCAACCTTTATAGCAATGCAACTCACAATAGTCAAGATATGGAACCAATCAGGTGCCCGTCATTAGATGAATGGATTAAGAAAATGTGGTATATACAGAATGGAGCTTTACTCAGCCATTAAGAAGAATGAAATTATGGCATTTGCTGATAAACAAATGGAAGTGGAGACTATCATGCTAAGTAAAATAAGCCAGACTCAGAAAGTCAAGGGTCCAATGTTTTCTCTCATATGCGGAAACTAAAGCAAAATAAGGAGAAAAGCAAGAGTTGGGGGTTGGAAATCTTAAAAATAGAGGGAAGATCAGTAGAGCAGAAGGAGAGGGGGAGAGAAAGGGATGGAAAGGGGGAGGAAATGCAGAATAAATTCAACAAAATTACACTATGTGCATGTATAAATATTCCACAGGGAAATTCACTTTAATATATAGCTATAAAGCACCAATTAAAAATATATAAATGAATGGAAGGAAGAGTAGAAAAAGAGGAATGGGGAGAAATGAGGGAAGGGAAAGGGGGCATTGGGGACTGAAATGGAGTAAATTAAATTCCGTGCATGTATAATTGTCAAAATGAACCCAACTATTATATGCAACTATAATGCACCAATAAAAGCAAAAAATTAAAAAAAAGTTCTGACTTTAGTATTCCATATTTCTAAGTTAAAGTTTAGCTGAATATTTTTTTTAGATATGAATTGTGGACAATCTCATCTTTCTGAGACTCAATTTTTTCACCTATAAAATGAAGAGAAAAATACCTCTTGCATAAAAGCACTTTGTCAATGATGTGTGTATGTAAAAAAAAAAATATATATATATGCTTCTTTTGCCCTCATATATATATTTAGAAAAAATATTTAAATAAGCATGTCCCAGAAGCTAATACTGCATTCTTATGTGATACATACTATTTTTCTTTAGGATCTCTTGTACTAGCCAAAAGTTCTTCAGTGATCACGTATTGTTTTTATATTTTAAAAGTTATAATTTAAAAAATCCATTTGTGAATGCTAAAGCATTATAAATTGTACAGAACTCAACCACATTTTTGTTTTTATTATTTGTGATCTCTAGTTATTTGATGTATATATTATTGCCCAATTCCAGTCCAAACCTGGCTTGTGAATCCCTTAGTAGAAAGAGCCTTTGCTCCTACTTACATTTTTTTTTTTAAATATTTGGCCTAATAGTGTGCCAACAGCAGGTGCATAATGAATGCTTGTTGAAATGAATAGGTGTTATAGAAAAATCTCTTAGCAAAACCATTTGGGGAAAGCAGCTGCAGGGGCAGCCACAGCATTCAAGTTAAGCATCTTGGCTACCATGCCTGGTCAGGGCAGGTGGGCAACTCAAGGCTTTGCTGGCAGGAGCACAGCAGCCCTGGTTACTGTCTTCATCTTCTGCCAGCTCAGCTGCTCAGGGTTGTCAGGAGAGTGCAGCTGAATGCCTGGAAAATGTCATAGTTTCTTGAAGGAATTTCCTTTAGGCTGATCTGACCTAGATTATTCTGTTATTTTTCTGTGAACAGTTGGGCCATTTAGGGCTTATTTCATAATACATAATTGCATTAGCTTCCTATTGTGGCTGTAACAAATTACCACAAGCTTTGTGGCTTAAAACACAGATTTATTATCTTGCAGTTCTGGTTGTCAGAAGTCTGAATGGGAGTAGAAGGATAGCATTCCTTCTGGAGGCTCCAGGGATGCTCCATTTCCTTGTCTTTTCCAGCTTCTAGAGGTGCTGGTTTTCTTTGGCTCGTGGCCTGCATCATGCTGACCTCTGCTTCTTCCATCTCATCTCCTTCTCTGCCTCTGAATCCCTTAGGCTTTTCTTCACTTATAAGGCCTTACGATTACATTGAGCCCACCTACATAATGCAGGATAATTTCCCCTTGGTAAAATCCCTAATCATACCTGTGAAGTCTCTTTTCATATAGGGTGACATATTCACAGGTTCAAGGGAGTAGATGCAAACATCTTTGTGGGGGAAGCATTATTCTGCCTACCACAAAAACTTACTTATCACCACAACCATTGTAAATTCATATTTATTCACAAAAATTAGGCAAAACCTGGGGAAGAGTCCATGTTTTCTTGTGAACATGAAGACAAAGCATTTGTCTTGCACTTATTGTCTACCTTTGTGCAGAAGCACAGAGAACTGTAGGCTGGTTTGTACCACGGCAGTTTCCTGAAAATTTTTATTGCTAGGGAAGATTGTTAGGCTACAGTTTTCCCTGTCTTGTTATATTATCAGTAATGTGATCATTCACTCACCTCTTTCTGTTTCTTGCCCCGCAGAGCCACATTGCTGGTGTTGCTGCTCTCCCGCAGGGAGTCTACGCTGTCTCCATACAGCAGCTTAATGGCCCTGACCAGCCGGGCACAGGAGCGGCTGTGGTGCAGATAGCAGTGTGGATGACAGTAGTCCACATGCGTGCAGATGAAACTCTGTTGATTGCATAGCAAGATCATGACCTGGAACACAAACACCCCTGAGACTCAACCAGGCAACCAGGGTAAGGACAAACTGAACGTCTATGTGTTGTGAAAAATGGCAAGTCAGAATGTCAACTTCTCATAATGGGTCTTGAAATTACAATGATTCAGTAATTCCCAGAGAGCAAAAGAGTTATGAGTCTTTGTCCATCTTGGCATTTGCACTTTCTTCATAAATGCTTGATAAAAGGATTTTTTTTTTTTTGGAAACAAGAATTAACAGATGTTCAAAACTCAATTATTGTGAAGCATATGGTTTCTAAACACTTTTAAATGGAAATTCTGAACTAAAAAAGACTCCACACATCACCCTGGTCCCCAGCTCTTATGTCATAGTAGGAACCAGCTGAAAGAGCACACACTGGTAAAAAGTTTAGTCCCAGAGGATCTGGCTGGCCCTTGATAGCTATGGGATGCTTTTAACTCCCACATCTGCATCTTCTACTCTGTCTGAAAACCTTGAACTAGATCTTGAACCCCACTCTAGAGCCTCATTTCTTCTCTCTTCTAAATGATTTCCCCCCCCTCTGGCTATTAGGCCATTCTTCCTTTTACAACTTAATTTTGCTTAGATCCTTACATTTCCTAGAATTCCCCACAGAGATTCCAGAAGCAAACTCAGTTGATTTAAAGGATATGGCTATTTTAAGATCAGAAATGAAGGACCTAGAAGTTGTAATTATTTTTTTCAGTTCTGGAGATAGAACCTAAGGCCTTGGACATGTTAAGCACATGTTCTACCAGTGAGCTATACCCTCAACTCTGAGTTTGTAACTTTTCATGTGTGTGTGTGAGTGTGTGTGTGTGTGTGTGTGTGTGTTGCTAGGGATCAAACCCAAGATCTTGCACCTGCTAGACAAGTGATCTACCACTGAGCTACATCCCTAACTTATGAGTTTGTAACTTTTTAAGCATCCTTGCTAAAAAGGCGGTAGCCTACCCAGAACCTTAAGGTTAGTCAAATGTACATAGAATAATCTTCTGAATATTTCTAATTTTCATGAAACTAGTCCCTGCCTAGTTTGTTAGGGACTGTGTGCCAAACTGAATGAAGAAAACAAATCAAGCTATATGGATAAGTCCAATCAAACCTGCCAAAGCAGGAGTACCACACATTTCCTTAGGAACAAGGGTCCTTGCTTATTCTGAAACAAAGAGAAGCAAAAACAATCAACTCCATATCCCTGTCAAACTCAGCTAACAATAGCCCATACCCTCCAAAATTTTCAACAAAAGTAGGGTTGTCTTTGAAGAACATCTTGCTCTATCAAGATTCTTTATTCTGGTATGAGGCAAGGCACACTTAAGAGCTATAAGGGCTCCCCTGTAACTCCTAAATCTGGTTGATCAAGAGAAACACCAAGAATGCTTAGTGAAAAAGCAAATAAAGCAAATAAACACACAAATGAACATGTTACTAGACTTTGCCTCAGGAAAATCTGATTTGGTAGTTCTGAAATTAGAGGTGATCTAGAAATCTAAAATTTAAAATTCTGCCCAGTGATATCACTTTGACAGATATATTTCTATAAAGATCTCCAGTGATCCACACCTTCTGGTATGTAGGCCTTTGTAAAGCCTTCTCTCACTGAGGAAGTGTTGGCCTAGTGTCTTGCTTTCAACCAGTAGAACACAGCAAAGGTGATAGGGCCCCTTTTCTGACCAGGTTGCATAAGACTGTGACTTCTCTCTTGTCAGCAGATATCTTTGATGAAGCAAGTTGCCATGTTATATGGGCCCACATAGTAAGGAAAAGAGGGTGGCCTCTCACCAACAGTTGACTGGATACTGAAGGATCCTGCCCAAAAGGTCTCAAGGAACTGTAATTTTGCTACATCATGTGAGTCTAGAAGCAAATTCTTTCTCAATCCAGTCATCAAATAACACCCCAGTCCTGGCCAATACTTTAAATGTAGGCATGTGAGAGATCTTGAAATGGAGACACAGCTAAGTTGGGCCAGGATTCCTGACCCACAGAAATGGTAAGATAATATGGACTGTTTTAAGCCACAAAGTTTGTGGTAATCTGTTATGCAGCAATAGAAAATGAGTATGTTCCCCTTCCACCAAAAGTAAGTAGCTTATAGTTCCTATTGAACAATAAGGCCACGTATAATTTTATACGTACACACATGCACATTAAATATATACACACACACACACACACACACACACACGGCTGAATGCATAAGATAGTGAAATAGTTGGGACATAAAGGGTATTATGTGGGGAGAAAGGACATTCACTGAATGAGAACAATGTGAACACATGCCACATTCCTCCTTGGGACATTTCCTACTTCTTAGTTATGCATAAGTGGCCAAGGAGGCTGGCAAAACTTTAAGCAATCACATATCACATGGCTGGGAGTAAAAAAAAAAAAAAAGTCTAGAATTGTGAAAGGAGGGATAAATTGAGAGGCCAAGATCCTGTAGAGAAAGAAAGTACAAAGAAGTCAGATTGCTACTGAGTGACTATTTTCCCTTCTAGGCATTTGCTGATTGAATAGATAAGAATCACAGCAGAAATCACCTGAGAACTAGAGTGGCAATTTTGGCAATTTCATTGTAATGGGGAAATGATGACTGGGGTTCCTAACCCCAAAAGAATGAAGAACCCCCACTGGGAACCTTGGAAGGCTTTAAACTAAAAAGTATGTGAGTGAGGTGATGATGGTGACCAGTGGCAGACCAGAAAACCAAGTCAAGTCAGCTTAGTCCCTGATTAGACTGAGACAATCTGCTTGTTTATTGTCCGCTAGAGGATAAGGAGAATCCTCTCTGGAGGGAGATAACATCATGTGGAGTATCCATAATTATTTTAAATTAATTAACTTTATATTTTAGAGAAATTTGGAGTTCACAGCAAAATTGAACAGAAAGTGCAGAGAGCTCCCATATATCTACTGTGCCTACACCTGTACAACCTCCCCCACTATCAACGACTTGCACCGGAGTAGAACACTTTCTACAAATAATTGAACCTACAGACATGCAAAGTCCATCATTTACATTAGGGTTTGCTCTGAGTGCCGTACACTCTATGGGTTTTGCCAAATGTATTATAAGATGCATCCACCTCTGTGTCTCTACAATTTTTCATTTCCATGTCTAGCTAATAAAATGACTAGGCATATTAAGGAACAGAGCAAGAAGAGTAACAGTAGATTCATATGTTGGAATTATCATCCATAAACTTAAATATGTGTGGACAATTATGAATAAACCACATTGGAAATTTTTTTAAAAAATTAACTACATGATAATGAAAACATGATATATCAAACCTTGTATGAAACAGCTAAAGTGCCTAAAGAACATTTGTATCCTTAAATTAATGAATTAGCAAAGTGGTTGCAAATTACAAACACAGGTCAAGAAGTTAAGGAAAGAAGAATAAACTCAAAGAAAGTGGAAGAAAGCAATAAAAGTAATATCAGGAATTAATAAAATAAGAAATCCAATATTTCCAAAGTGAGAAAACCAAAATCTGGTTCTTTGAAAAGACTAATAAAATTCAAAGACTAACAAAATCTATCAAGACTGATCAGAAAAAGAGAGAAGACAACCTACCAGTATCAGAAATGTAAAGGTACAGTACCATATATGCTATAAAATTTCAAATGACCTAAAAATATATTATAAAAAACTATCTTTCCTGCTAACAAATGTCAATATTCAGTTAAGTGAAGAAAATATTTAGGTAAAAATATCAGTTTACCTGGACTGCTTGTGGAAGAAATAAAAAATCTAAGCTGTATTATATAAATTGAATCTATAATTTTAAAACTCTTCTACAAAGTAATTTTTTAGATCTAGAAGGCTTCCCCAATGATTTCTTCCAAATATTTAAAACAATAAATAGCACTGGCTTTACACCAACACTTCCAGAGTGCTTATGTATAGAAAACCACACAGAAAACTAAAGAACCTTATTAAAGGATATATATAAGAGGTCTTAAGCAAATATTAAGGGATATTTAAGAGGTCTTAAGCAAATGCAGGGACATACATTAATGGAGTGAGAGACTATTTTAGATATTGGAAAGTTCAATAACATAAGATTTCAATTCCTCAATCTTAATTGATTTATCTACTAAATGCAAGGCTGCTTTAGAAGTTTTTAAAATGGAAATTGATAAGGTAATTTTAAATGGAAACACCTAGCTAAGAATAGCCCAAACCATTCTGAAGAAGACAAAGTTGGAGGACTATGTAAGTAATTGTATAAATGTTTGTATAAGCAAAATGAACCAGACACAACAGACAAGAGAGTATATGACTATATTTACGTGCATTTTAAGAATACCCAAAACTACTCACTGGTGTTAGAAGGCTGAATGATGGTTTCTGTGAGGAGGTAGCAGTGGACCTATGTACCGTTTCTAAGGTGTTGATAATGTTCTTCTCTACTTGGTAGTGGTATATAGGTGTATTTACTTTGTGAAAACGTATTGAGCTATATACATAAGTTTTATATGCTTTCCAAAATGCAGGTTAGATTTTACTAAATTAAAAAAAAATCTGCCTTAGAGATTTTCAAATTCAGCAATTTCTGGGGACTACATCGATAGTGAATGCACAGCACTGTATAATCGGAGGAGTATATGTACTAGCTAGCACTTATCTGATCCTTCCAGAAAGTTAGATGAAAATCATAGTTGAGAGTGGCAGTGCCCATCTATGAAAAACAATGATGCTGCAGGTACCCTGCCAATCTTAATTCTGAGGATCTACTTCTTTACCTTTCTCTTTACTTCTTGCTTCATGCCCGGCTCAAATCTTGAACTCCAGCTTTTGCTCATGGTTTTGTTGGAATCCTGTCCTGCCTGTGCCCTCTGGATATTCCTTTGAGGTGTCACCTTATCTTGTTAGAATCTCCTTTTCTTTGCTACAATTTGATCTAATACAGACCAAGACTGACACCACAATCTGGCTCTCTCATTCCTGGTAATCTCTGACCATGATGCCTTGCCTGTGTCGCTCAGGTTGCCTTGATCACCAACCTGGACATGTCCCTCACAGTTTTTCCTAATTTATGATGACCCACAGTCAGCCATAACAAAAGTTATGGTCTTAGTTAAACTTCAAATGAATACAATCCAGCAGAATATCAATGCTAGTGCGTATTGAGAGAGTCAGATAAAATATAAACCTTTACCTTCTCTGGGAGGCTAAGTTGGATTGATGGTTTTGGTAAAATATTTTGTCTTCTCTCCATGGGTCTCCCCAGTGCCAAAAGAAATCAATCCCAGGGCTCTTTCTGAGTTTACATAATCTTCCTACTTACGTGAAGCCAGGACATGTTCCTGTGGTAGTTCTCCTCTGTGCCAGCAGTGCTCATTCCCTCTGGCTCAATGCTGGGCTCACTTGCACTCCAAGGACTCCCTTCTTCAAAAGAAAACACCAAGAAAGGTCTCAGCATTCAGTCTCCCTGGAGAGCATGTTGGTGTGGTACAGTTGTCCATGCTTTTGAATCCTAGGGCAGACTACCATGGCCCAGTGGGTTAGGGCATAGGACTTTGTTGGAAGAATATTAATAGGAGCTGTTACTTTCAACCACCAGCTGAACTGGCAATTTCAAAGACATTGATGATCTCTTTAATGGTGGCTTCCATTTTGAGAGATGGGAGCAGAGAGATAAAGAGTCAAGTCCTTGAATTGCTGAGATAAGCCAGTTACAGGTTGAGTGTGTCCAAATCCACTCCAGAATGACCAGGCCTTACAGGTGTAGTTACACAGGGACACCAGCTGGTCTGCAGTGGCCTGGCAGAGTGCTGCTGCCTCCACTGTGGTTGTGACTGCAGCTCCTGCTACTGTTCTAGCAACTGGGCTTTGCCATCAGAGCTATTCAAAGATGAGTGGGTGCCCTAGAAAAACTAAGGGAATTTGAAAGCAATGATGTCCAGTTATGGACCACCCTGGCTTCCTCTCTATGACAAAGTATAAAGAAGCTATGTCTTTGAAAATTACTACTTAGTATTTTACATGCAAAGCTTTGCCCTCAAATCTAAAAGCTTTTATGAATCTTTCTAAAGACCAAACAATGTCCCCAGCCTGGCTGCTTTGACTCGACTGGTCAGAATAAGTAGATCAATTCACACAATTAATTTCAATACCCCCCCCCAAACTAACTGATAAGGATGTTATAGTTCAGCCCTTTAACAACAGAAGTCACAAAGATTTTTTTCTATTGTCTCCTTGAAAAATAGGCTGAATCTTAAGTGACGCATAAATTAGCTATTTTCAAAGGTTAGGGTGGGTGGATGTA
The DNA here is from genome assembly GCF_001458135.2 of Marmota marmota marmota. Lineage (NCBI taxonomy): Eukaryota > Metazoa > Chordata > Mammalia > Rodentia > Sciuridae > Marmota > Marmota marmota. The sequence goes on along the minus strand of NW_026000005.1, from coordinate 28,327,342 downwards.
AAAACGTTTCCTAATTTAAACTTTCTTTGATTAGATACACTCAGTTTCTATTTCAGCAGATTCTATCAATCATTTATCTATATGTATTGCTGACTTGAAACTAGGTCTGAATGGCAAAGAGAATGTGCTTCAATATTTACCTAATCATGCTGGGAAGGTTATCTTCATTCCTACTTAAGCATTTTCTTGTCTATTAGCAGATGCTAATCAGGGTCCATATTTTGGACTAATACATTTTGGAATCTGGAATCTCTTTAGATCCTATAGTGACAATCTACAACACCAGTGTTTTGTATATAGAACTCATTCTCATAATTTAACACATTTTACAACCATCCCCTAATCTACCTTTAAAACATCCCTGCAGAGTAGGCAAGGAGTAAGTAGAATTAATTCCCATTGGATAGTTGGAGAAGACAAGTCCTTGTGAAGTTAAGTGATTTACTAAAGATCCCTAATTATCAGATCTAGATTTTCTATCCTTTCTGATATTAAAAAAAAACAAAACCCTGTTAACTAGAAATTTCAAAATATAGGGGGCCTTTAAGTAACTGTTCCTGTGGGAATTCTACATTTGATTTTGAAGGTCCTATCAGAAGGATGGATACACTGACATCTGGATTTGTAAAACTGCCTTTGTCACTGAAGTGTTTTCTTTCCCTAATGTATTTTCCATCCCTGTTGCTCAAAATGGGGTCCTAGAATCATCAGCGTCAACTTCAGCAGGAAGCTTGTTGAGAAAAAACAGAGAATCTCAGACCCCTGCCCCATCTGCTGAATCAGAACCTGCACTTTAATAAGACATCCAGGTGACCTTTGTGCTCCCATGGGTTTGAGCAGCCTGATGGAGGGGTAGAAGACTTTTAGACAGAAGGAGTTGTCTAGCCTGTGGCTTTGCTTTTCATCTATTTATGTGTAAGAAAATGGACTTCAGCTGTTTCAGGACTTGGGTCCTGTCTTCCTACCCCCCACGTCCCTGCACACCCCGCTCCTCTATGTTACCTAGGTCAGTGACAGTGTCCCTGCTCTGGGACAGCTGCAGCTCCTCAGCCTCAGACTCTGAGTCCTGACGTGATAACTTGCTGCTCTTTAAGCTGCCGACTCGGCGAATGCTGGACAAGGAACCCCCCTTCTTCACCTGGAAACTGCGGGTTCCTTTAATCTGGAGCAGGCGAGAACCTCCTATCCTGATCTTCCTGCTGGGAACTGTATTAAAAGAATAAAATAGGGCTTTCCCCCCCTTAGTTTTCCCCAGCCAATATTAGATCCAAACTCTCCCCAACCTGTCCCTGATCAGCCTCCTCTCTGTTGCCTGGACAAGCAGCATTTCTGGGTAGGAAGCTTCTCCTGGCCCCCCCAGGCACCAGGCTCTGTCAGGCAGGCAGGAGGCTGGGGCCACCAGGAAGTGCTGGTGCAGTGTCTTTCTTGGTCACAAAGGGCTGGGAACAACCTACAGTCTTTCTGGCCCAGGGTTCACAAGCATGAGTGTGTCTTGCAGCAACATCATCTAGGACTGTTAGTACATTTACAGTGCATCATGACTTGATTCACTAAAACCACAAACCATTCGTTTTTGTTTTTCTTTTGAAATGGGACTTACAGAATTCTGTGAAGTGCTGCCCTTTCTTTTTGGAATACCTCATTAAGAGAAAACAAAAAACAAAAACGAGAGGCACTCCTCTCTCCAACAGTCAGCCCTGGGTTCTGCCCTGCTCCTCAGCAAAGGCACTTGGGATCAATTAGCATAGGGGTGCTTCGGGTGAGCATGCATGTGACATGGGTCCATTTTCAATGCATCTAGTGATTTCATAGCATCCTCCTCTCAATCAAAAGGCTGGTGAGATGTGAGTCCAAATGTTGCAAGGCCTTGAGCCAACCTTACAGTTTATGTGTACCAAGAAGGCATGCATTATTCATCTTTAGTGTTCTGGAAGAAACAGTCATCAGTGGGAGAAATAAAAGGGTAAAAGAAACACATTCAAACTTGAAACCTAGTTTTATAAAAATCAAAAGTATCCTTAGTTTCCATAGTCATATACATACCTCCTTCCTTTTTTTATTTTTATTTTTGAAGATTTGCTGTTGTCAATATTGATTTTATAAAAGTAGGATAAAAAAAGTTTTAAAGGTTAAAAATTCATTATTAGGAAGGGGCCAGTTTTATAAGCTTACCTTCTTAAGGCAGAAACAATATTTCTTACTAATTATTTAAGGCATCAATATTAATATTTTTTGAAGCATCATTATTAATATTTTTACCGCTCCAATCGGGAAGTTTGAATTTTAGTTTCAGGTTTCTCACCCAAAGAAGTGTTAACATGTGACTAATAGAATTTGTATAATTTTTTAAAATATTAGTTAAATGTATACTTTCAATGCCACATAAAGGAACCCAGAAGAATTCCTGATGAACAACGTGAATGTTTCATATCCAGTTTACTCTTAAGATTAAGAAAGACTAAAATTGTCACCACTCAGCTAGTAAAAGCTTCATGGAGCTCCCTGAATGAAACTGGAGAGAATTTCACATCTGGAAGGAATCTCTCGCAGCACTGCTGGATAAATTCCATAAAAACTATAGACCATAATGCTGTATTTTAATTATAGCACAACTCACACAACAGTATTTTTCAGTATTATTTTTAGGCTTAATTGAGACTTTATGATGCATTTGAAATATGTTTGAAACAGAATGTAATTATCACTCTTATGATTGCTAGAGCAATTTCATGTCTCTGCAGATTGAGAAGTAGAGAAAAAGATTAAAATGATAATTCTTTGGTTTTAACAGAAGCACATACTAACATTCTTTGCCTGATTTTTTGATACTTTTCAGCCAATGAATGAGGCCAAATAATTTCAAATTAATGTCATCTGAAAGAGATTTAATGTTGAGAGTTTGTTCTAACACTGAAGATAATTGGAGACATCCTGTAACACTAAAAACTTAGGGTTCAGAATTATGATGTTGGCTATTTACAAGGGACACAGCAGTTAGAATCCAGATTTGGTTTTATACAAGAAAAATGTCAGCTGAGATTGTTCCTCATTGAATTTTAGCCTTTATCTCCATGACAACAAGAACTTGTATGAAAGCGAAACAAATTCATCTAAACTGGATAACATATCTCCTTTACCCATTTCTCTCACCCCACACTGTATTCATTAGCCAAACCTGCTTTCTCTGTGCTTCAAAAATATCATAGATTTTTGAAAGCTCCATCACATCTTCCCTGGATTAATGTAACTAAAACTGCTTTACCTTTCCCTCCACTCCCATAGGTCTCTTCTTATTTAAAATACATAAATTAAAAATACATACCTTATATCACCTTTATGGTCAAACATGCTAACAATATTCTAACACATTTAAAATAGAATTAAAGTTCTAACCATATCTACCAGAGCCTGTTTACCCTTTGCCTAACACCCCGACTCAATCTCCTACGACACTTTTCCCCAACTCATTCTTTTGTAACCATGGTGGTCTTTTTCCCCTTCTTCAAATGCTCGAAGTTCATTCCTGCATCACAACCTTGTCCTTGTGGTTGCCTCTGTTCATAACACTCTTTCCTCAGCACTTGGCTTTTTTGATGCATGCAGGTCTCTCTGCTCAATGTCAATTTTGATGGACTACTCTATGTCTTTTCTACTCCATGTCACAAAACCTGATCCTAATTTACTTTTCTTCAGATAGTTTTTTCTCCACTAGAAAATCTAGTATTTCATGGTATTCATTGTTACATAAATAACTGTTGTCAACTATTAAACAATATAAATAAAAATATGTGGAAAATTTTTTGTTCATTGCTGTATTCTGAGAATCTGTAACAGTTCCTAGCTCAGCGGATAGGTGTTGCATGATGAGACTAGTCTTGGTGTCAGTATTGGGAATACTAGTCTTAGTTCATCTTTGGAATATGGGTAAAATGATTTGTCAGACGCTGCATGGACATTTTGGCAGATATTTTCAGTTCTAAGGATTAGTTCACATTTGTTCTTCCTTGGTAAAATCTGAATTGTCTTCAGGTTGTTTATTTCAGGAGTTGACTTTTTTTTTTTTAAATAAAAACAGATGGTGTGAAAAAATTTTTAAATGTTTTAATAATCATAGTTCGTGCAGAGCCCGATGTCACCATTTTTATGTTGGCTCCCATAACTGATATCAGCTTGTTAAATGGTTTAGGGAATATGTAGAAATCTTTGAGAAGATATTTGCTCACTGATTAAGGACATTTTATGGATATGTTCTTGATTTATTTATAGTTTCTGTTTTCTGTTAATTCATTAAACAACTTCCATATAATAATAACATAGCCATTCTGTGAGGAGAAAAAATATGAAGCATTTCAGTGTTTGAAAATTAAAGGCAATTTACATAACTAATAATCATGAAATTAAAATGGCCTTAAAATTAATCATATTTCATTTTTTAATGATGCAGATTTTACTTTGTTCAAATTTAACTATGTCAGTATTTGAAATTTTTATTTGACTACTTCAAATAATAATTAGCACTATAACTTTGGGGTCTGGCTTTTTAATTAAAATACCTTTAGATGTGTTTCAAAAACTGGGGGTTATCCCTCTGTTGAGTTGATATTTCTACATACTAAGGAATTGCTCAAGACTTGGCTTATCCTTCCTACAAATGACCTCTGTTCACCATAAATTGAACTTGAAATGTCCCATTTTTTTCTCAATGTATGTCCATTCCTTGCAGGATTTTAAATATTTTGTTTTTTTCTCTATATGGGACCTTTCCTTCTGAGAATCATTCATTCATTAAGTTAATCAAACATGCATTGAGCCATTGTCTATAGGACACTAGAAATATATCAACGCATTAACTCAGCATCGATTTTTGTAACAAGAGTGTACATGTTGTTTAAATTGAAACTTTTTATAAAAAGCACTGAAGGGCAATGAAATTTAAAAAACAGCAAAATCAAAGAGTGAAGTTGACAGTTCAGGAGGCTTTAGAGAACGAATTAAGACTTTGCAATCTTCAGTGCATAGTTAGGATTTTCTGTATGGGTTCTAATCTATGTGTTTATGACCAAAAAAAAAAAAAAAAAAAAAAACAGAATGGCAGCAGTTATTTATTGTGTATTTATTATCTGCCAGGAACTAAGTTTATGCTTTACTTATTTAAAGCTATAAGCATCACACCATAGAAGGTGCTATTAGCCCAATATTATAGAAAACTACAACTTAAAAGGTAAGTAACTTAGACAAGGTCCCACAGAAAGTTACTGTATTTCACCCATTTTAAGATACACATCTTTCCACATTTTTAATGTATTTGAAATTGGGATATGCCTTACAACTGATATGAACACTACTACCAGCTGGCAGTAGTGATGTATTTGCTATTGCTTACATCCATGTGAACATCTAAAACATCAGCGGCCAAATGTACAGATGGATACCAATATCTTTTAGTTCAAGGAGCTAAGTGGTAGCAAGAATTGAGAGAGGGGTGAAGTATTAAATTGGGGGTGTTTAGCAACATCTTGAAGAGGGATTGAAAGTAGGCTAGCTTAATATCAGTGCAGAGTTGGCTTAAATAACTAGCACAAATAGCTTTACTTCTTTTATGGAACTGTTTCAGAAATTATGTTATCACTAACATTCTGATGGCACAGAGGACATTCTTCTATGGAAAAACATGGACACTGGCAACTCTGAGTTAAAAATGATTTAGAAAAGCTTTAAATAGTCTTGGTTAGTTATGCTTTCATTTTTTGGCTGCACAAGAATGAACTATAATAATAAAACTCTGCAACTAGTTAAGTCTGAAAGTCCTCTCTCAATAAGAATAAAGCACAAAGTTATAATATTGCAGAAGAATTGAATTGGAAGTATTTTTTCTCTCTTATTGGTAAATAAAATAATGGTTCATCTTAAACCTGACGGCATCTTAGATTCAATGGAGAACTGCCAAGCTGGAGCTAGAATTCAGATCCCTCTGAATACAAAGTCCGACTTCTGACTAGTATGGTTTCTACCTGGTTGAGTCTACAAACTCAGTGCTGTACAGAGTCAACAATTTGAACAAACAGACATAGTTTTAGACACTAGACCATGAGAAACCATGAACCATGCAATAATCCTTGCTTTTCCATACCTTTCTTCTCTTCCACCCCTGTGTCTGATTTGAGGGTGTGGCTGCTGCTATGGAGAGAATCTTTTGAATCTTCATTTTCATCCAGGACCCCTGCAAAGCTGATCTTCCTTTCATATCTGTGCCGGTCCAACTCAGGATCCAGACGAAGTCTGCAGCTCTCCAAGTCCTGAAATGTCAGTGAGGAGCACGTGCGTGCTGGTATCTCCCAGCGCTGCATTGGTCTTGTGGCAAGCCTCCCTCGAATCCCACACAACTGCATTCAAACAACCAAATTCTTTTGTCTATTGCTAATTTTAGATTATGGCCATGAAAAACTATTTTCGAATTGGAAAATAAATAACATCTTCCTTAACTTGTAGTTTTCCTCTTCTTTCGTGTTTATGTTCCAAAAACAGACTTTGTCCCAAATCTAGAACTTACTTCCTTACCCTCTAATTCTTTGTCCATAGTTGTAGCTGCATCATTGGTGTTTATCTATTTATGAATCACTCACTGAGTATGAATGTGTTAGATACTGCATGATAGATGAGAAATGGTTCTTTCCCTAAAGGAACTCAGAATTCTGAAAAAAGGAGGGGTAGGAAAGAACAGAAGTACTTTGGATTAGACAAAGGGAAGGGATGGGGGATGGGAATAGGAAAGACAGTAAAATAAATTGGACAGAATTTTCCTATGTTTATATATGAATACATGATGCATATAACTCCACATCATGTACAACCACAAGAATGGGAAGTCATACTCCACGTGTGTATGTCAAAATACATCTACTTTCATGAATAACTAAAGTTGAACAAATAAAATTTTTTTTAAAAATGTGAAGACATCAATGAAAAATTTCAAGACTGAGAGATAGAGCAGGGTCTTAGAAGTCAGACTTGGAGACTGTGGTTGGCAGAACAATGGCCCTCAAAGATGTCCACATCCTAATCCCTGGGATCTGAAAATGCGTTTCCTTACATGGCAACAGGGACTTTATTTATAGGTGTAATTAAGGTTAACATTTTAATATGGAAGATTATCCTGCATAAGCTAAATGTGCTCAATTTAATTTCAAGAATCTTTAAAGGTAGAGGACCTTTCCAGGTTGTGGTCAGGGAAAAGTATCAGATGTTGTTTGCGGCTTTGAAGATGGAGGAAGGGGACACAAGTTAAGGAATGCAGGTGGCCTCTTTAAGATGGAAAAAAGGTAAGGAAGGAGATTCTTCCTTAGTGCCCCAAATAGGAAGGCAAACTTACCAGTACCTTAAAGTTAGCCTAGCAAACTGACCTGCAGAACTAAGAAAATATGTTTGTACTGTTGTGAACAACTACATTTGTAGCAGTTTGTTATATCAGAACCAAAAAAAAAAAAATGACTATGGAGGCGATGTTCAAGTTAAATTTTGTGGATTATGTATTGTTCCTTGCTTGTGCGAGGAGGAAGTCAATTTAGGTTTAAGAAACATCACATGTGAGTGCCAGAAGCTCAAAGCAGAATCATGCACTGGGGAATTTTTTACTCCCTTCTAGGAGGAACAAAGTAGAAGAGGAGCTCCAACTTTAGCAAAGCCAATGAACAGAATGATCCCATAACCTAAAGTAAGCAAGCCCTGGAGACTATAATTATTTAGTCGCATTTGGCCTACAAGATCCCAAATTAAAAATTTGACCTGTTTTGTGTTTAATTATTCATCTATAATAAGGAAGAATTGAAAAATAGAAAATATAAAAATGCTGACTTTATTTTGTTCAGTATTTTTCAAAAATTATACCACAACTATTCTTCAGGATGAAGTAGATACGAGAAAAAATATGTTTAAAAATCCAGTTTGCACAAGGTTAAAATCTCATGCTTTGATTGCCAACAAGATGAGATTTTAATCTCTACATGTTGTTCTAATGTTGTTTCTTCCTTTCCTTTTGGATAAACAACAAGTTACACTTTGGTACTTAGAAAATTAGAGCATGACTAGGAAAATAAAGGAGCCAAATGGAATCTATTCTAACATTTTCAAAAATGTTCTAGGTGTAGAATTGCTTCCCAGAAATTAATCCCTTTTAGGAAAAATAGCCTAATCTACTTTCCACTTTGGTAATAATTCTATAGAAATTAGGGAAATTACTAAATAATTTTTTTTTTTACAGAAACTCTTTATTGGCTCTGACTTATTAAGAGCTCATCCACGCATTTTATGGGAATTTTTTGTTTGAATTCCAAGTTTCTTTTTCATTGGTTATTGATTTTTATTAACTCAATTGGGAAAAATTTTAGTAGACCATTATCTTTATGAACAACATTCTCTGTTTTTCAAATATTCCTTTGTTGTTCTCATTTGGATGACAACATTGAGAGAAAAATTTGTTCTCTTACATTATAAATATGCTGTGTTATTAATCTTGTAACAATGCTTCTTTTTCTATTTTTTGATGTATATATTTTTTTTAAATTTTTTTTTATTGGTTGTTCAAAACATTATAAAGCTCTTGACATATCATATTTCATACATTAGATTCAAGTTGGTTATGAACTCCCAATTTTACCCCAAATACAGATTGCAGAATCACATCAGTTACACATCCACATTTTTACATAATGCCCTATTAGTAACTGTTGTATTCTGCTACCTTTCCTATCCTCTACCATCCCCCCTCCCTCCCCTCCCATCTTCTCTCTCTACCCCATCCACTGTAATTCATATCTCTCCTTGTTTATTTTCCCATTCCCCTCACAACCTCTTATATGTAATTTTGTGTAACAATGAGGGTCTCCCTCCATTACCATGCAATTTCCCTTTTCTCTCCCTTTCCATCCCACTTGATGTATATTTTTGATGGTTTATAAAAACAGTCAATAAAAATGCTAACAGAAGTTGTTTTTTGGGGGGGTGGGGGAGAAGCACACTAAGTTATCTCTAGGGATCTACCTGAGAATAAAATTATTATTCACTATTATTTTACTATTCTGATATAAATTTTCTTTTCTTTTACTAGCCATTGCCTACCCATCCAGTGCCTTTTTGGATTTTCCCAACTTCTAGGAAATAATTACGGTTTTAAAAACTAATATATTTTGTTCCAGTTATTATATTAAAAATTCTTTTGCTTTTTATTCTACTTCTTAAATATAACTAGAACTTTTTCAAACAAATATTCACATGCAAATCTGACTCACACATTGGAAATCACCTTATGCATTCTATGAGAACGATTTTTTTTTTCTTGGTAGAAAGTTTGTGTTTTTGATTCTTTCCTATCCCAAAGCCTCAAATTTCAGAATTATTTTAGCTTCTCATATGATTATTATACTACCTTATATTATTCTCTACATTAAGGTAACGCTTTTTAGTGCACTAAGAATGTTACGGTACTAGCAGTGTTTTGTTTAAAATTTAGCCTATTTCATTTTGGCTATAAATATGCTTAGTCTTTAAAATTACTATTCAGTACAGTTTCTTTAAAAAAACTATTTAGCCTGTAAAAAAGAAGGAAATCCTGTCATATGCAACAACATGGATGAACCTTGAGGACAATATGCTGAGTAAAATAAGCCAGTTACACAAAAACAAATACTTCATGGGGCTGGGGTTGTGGCTCAGCGGTAGAGTGCTAGCCTGGCATGTTCAAGACTCTGGTTAGATCCTCAGCACCACATAAAAATAAAAAAAATAAAGATATTTTGTCCAACTACAACTAAAAAAAATTTTTAAATTACTATATAATTGCATTTATATGAAATATCTAAAATAAGCAATTTTGGGGCTGGGGATGTGGCTCAAGCGGTAGCGCGCTCACCTGGCATGAGTGGGGCACTGGGTTCGATGCTCAGCACCACATAAAAATAAAATAAAGATGCTGTGTCCACTGAAAACTAAAAAATAAATATTAAAAAATTCTCTCTCTCTCAAAAAATAAAAATAAAATAAAATAAGCAAATTCATAGAATCAAAAAGTAGAATGGTGGTTGCTAGGAGCAGCAGGAAAGGGAAAACAGGGAGTGACTAATGATGAGTATAAAATTTCAGAGAGATAAATATGGAGCTGGGTATAGTGGTACACACCTGTAATACCAGTGACTCAGGAGGTTGAAGCAGGAAGATCACAAGTTTGAGGCCAGCCTCAGCAATTAACAAGGTCCCAAACAATTTAGCAAGAGCTTGATTCAAAATAAAAAGTGCTAGGCATGTAGCTCAGTGGAAAAACACCCCTGGGTTCAATTCCCAATACCAGAGAGAGAGAGAGAGAGAGAGAGAGAGAGAGAATGTGCATTAAGAGATTTGCAGTACAACATTGTACTTACAATGCTTTTCATGCTAGGTGTTCTTGGCAAAAGTTTTAAAAAGGAAATGATTTTAAGAATTTTCATGTTGGTAAAACAGTTTTATGATACTCATTGATTTTTCTACAGTTAGAATGTGGCTTGAGTTTTATTTGTTATCAAATATAATTAGATAGCTTAAATATGGGGGAAAAATCTTTCTCCTTTTATTTATCAAAGAAGACATCCCAGCACAATACACAAACCTGAACAATGAGAATGTTGATGTAATGACTAAAAGACTTCTGAGATCTAGTTAAAGGTGACAAAGAAGTAAAAATTTTCCTCTGGTGACCAAATGATTACAGATCCTGTCTTAGCTTCCTTTCTTGGCATATCCTACAGATCTGCCGATTGGTTATATACTAATTTTTTTTTAAAGATTTGATTGACTGATTAAAAGACTGAAATTTGTCATGATGATAAGGGACATTAAATGATAGATTTAAAGAGTTAAAGGGAGAACAAAGTAACTGAGGCAAACTAGATTCTTACATATATTTTTTATCACAATGGATCAAAATGGTGACCAATAAAAATCTGAAAACTTAAAATCAGATGTACTCCACGTTTTTGTAAAGAGTTTAGTATAACTAGATGGTTGAATAACAATACACAGGCCTACAGATCAGATATTTTGTTACACTTGACTATAATTTAAATTAAGTACATATGTTGAGGGGCCTTGATTTGACTTCATAGAGTAGTCTCAATTTCATAGTGAAAAATTAGAAAGTTAAAGATCCAGGTTAAGATGAAGTTACATAAGGGCGGTAGGAGAAATTTCCTTTTCCAATATTCAATTATACATTTTCACAGTTTAAGTGTGGGCTTGTTTCTGTTGAAAAAAAATACATTTTACTCACAAATATTTCCAACTTGAAAACATTTTATGTTTAAACATATAAGGAAATAGACTTTTTAGAACACCGAAAACCCAAAAGGCAGAGATACTGCTCCATGATACAGGAACACTGATTCTTTTGCTCCAGAGTGGGGTGCTACCTAATTCATGCTGTGTTGGTTTAAAAAGCAGAAGTGGTGGCTGATTGTAAAATTTGCTTAAATAGAAATGCACAGATTGCTAGTATGACCATTTTTCTGGGACAATAGAATGTGCTTTGTGTAAAGGTTTTGGGGGGTGGGAGACTGTGTCTGTCTCCTCACTCTGGCTGGATGCTGCCTATGATGCAAGAACCACTGGACACTTGGTGTCCACTGGGGAACTAGAGGCCAGGTTTCCCTGAGACCACTCACTCTGTGAAAACTCCTGGGGCTTTTGCATACTATATATATCCACAGTAAAACAATATTACTCTGTAGTACATGGTACGTGAGTGTGTGTGTGTGTGTGTGTGTGTGTGTGTAATGTTTTCTATCCATGATCCATTAGAAATGGTACATGACAGGATATAAAAATCAACATTCATAAATCAAATGCATTCCTATACATTGGTGATGTACACACTGAAAGAGAAATTAGGAAAACTACCCCATTCACAATAGCCTAACAAAAAAATAAAGTATTTGGGAATCAATCTAACAAAGAGGTGAAAGACCTCTACAATGAAAACTACAGAACATTAAAGAAAGAAATTAAAGAAGACTTTAGAAGATGGAAAGATCTCCCATGTTCTCAGATAGGCAGAATTAACATTGTCAAAATGTCCATACTACCAAAAGCATGATAAAGATTTAATGCAATTCCTATGAAAATCTCAATACATTCTTCATAGAAATAGAAAAAGCAATCACAAAATTCATTTGCAAAAATAAGAGACACAGAATAGCCAAAGCATTCCTAAGCAAGAAAAATGAAGCAGGAGGCATCACAATACCAGACCTTAATGATACTACAGAGCCATAGTAACAAAAATGGCATGGTATTGGCAACAAAACAGATTCGAGGACCAATGGTACAAAATAAAAGGCACAGAGACAAATTCATATAAATACAGTTATTTCATACCAAACAAAGGCATCAGAAACCATACACTGGAGAAAAGATAGCCTCTTCAACAAATGGTGCTGGGAAAACTGGAAATCTTTATGTAGCAAAATAAAATGATACCCCTATCTCTCACCCTGCAGAAAAAAAAAAAAAAAAAACTCAAAGTGGATCAAGGACTTAGGCACTAGAACAGAGATCCCGCACCTAACAGAAGAAAAAGTGGGCCCAAATCTTCACCATGTTGGCTTAGGAACTGACTTTCTTAACAAGACTCCTAAAGTGCAAGAAGTAAAATCATGAATCAATAAATGGGATGGAATCAAACTAAAAACCTTCCTCACAGCAAAGAAAACAATCAATAATGTGAAGATAGAAAAAAATCTTCACCATACATACCTCAAATACAGCATTAATCTTCAGGATATATAAAGAACTCAAAAAAGTTAACACCAAAAAAAAAAAAAAAACCCAAATAATCCAATCAATAAATGGGCTAAGGAACTAAACAGACACTTCATAGAAGAAAAAATACAATCCATCAACAAATATATGAAAAAATGTTCAACATCTCTAGCAATTAGAGAAGTGCAAATCAAAACTACTCTAATATTTCATCTCACTCCAGTCAGAATGGTAATTACAAAGAATACAAGCAACAATAAATGTTGGCAAGGATGTGGGGAAAAAGGTACACTCATACATTGCAAGTGATACTGCAAATTGGTGCAACCACTCTGGAAAGCAGTATGGAGATTCCTCAGAAAACTTAGAATGGAACCACCATTTGACCCAGTTATCCCACTCCTCAGTTTATACCCAAAGGACTTAAAATTAGCATACTATAGAGATGCAACCACATCAATGTTTATAGCAGCTCAATTCACAATAGCTAACCTATGGAACCAACCTAGGTGCACTTCAACAGATGAATGGATAAAGAAAATGTGGTATATATACACAATGGAATATTACTCAGCCTTAAAGAAGAATGAAATGATGGCATTTTCCAGTAAACTGGAGAATATCATGCCAAGTAAAGTAAGCCAATCCCAAAGAACCAAAAGCCGAATGTTTTCTCTGATATGTAGATGCTAATTCACAATGCGGTGGGGAGGCTAGGGAAGAATAGAGGTACTTTGGATTAGACAGAGGGGCGTGAAAGGAGGGTGTATGGAGATAGGAATGATAGTAGAATGAATCAAACACTATCACCCTGTGTGCATATATGATTATACAACTGGTAGAACTCTACATTATGTATAACCAGAAGAATGAAAAGCTATACTTCTTTTGTGTATGATGTGTTCAAATGCATTCTACTGTCATGTATAACTAATTAGAACAAATAAAAAAAATAACAATTTTCCAGAGTCAGGAAAAATAAAAAAGAAATGTTACATTAATAACAATATATGGGAATGTTTAGACACTGAACACTGAAGTCTTTCAACCCATAATTTAAACAAAAATACTCATTGAAAGCACATTTCTATATAAACTTATAAATAGATGGTAGCAAAAATTAAAAAAAAGAAAGAATCTTCCAGTGATTTCTGGAGAGTGTTGGCCATGACATTCCTCACAGTTAGCAAAGTAAGGGAACCTAAATGCTCTTAGATATTTCCAGCATAACTGATGGTGATCAACCATGGTGCTGTCTCTGCTGATCTCTAAGTCAATTTTGGTGTTATTATTTTAATAGAGAAGAGAACATTTATTTTTATAAATGAAATTCCATGGCCGAATTTTTAAATTATGTGATGCATCTGGCCATTGGGAGTTTAAAGAAATTGTGAGTACCAGAAAACTAGGCATCCGTCTGGCCTTTCCAGGTAGCCTGATTATTAATACACATGCTTTAACTTACCCCCAGTGGCTCAGTACGAGGTCTGGGCAGGCAAGAAAAGGTCTCTCTCAGGAAGGTGGTAATCTCCAGGAGAAGCTGGCAAGCTGCCATCTTCAAGGCAAAGGGGCAGCCACATTTAGAGGGGTTCACAGTACCTAAGGAATGAAGGAGGTCTTCCATTAGAAGAGAAACCAGTAACAAATACAGACAGGCACAGTTTGATGGACCTAGGTACATGCATGCAAAATCAAATTTCATGAGACTATTACCTATGCAAGTTCAATCTACCAATTGCACTTAGCATAATGTATGCATTGCATACACCTCTCTTCTTCATTTTGCAATTCTTTAAGGACTACTTCAGTATTAAAATATCAGACCATACTCTGATTTCTATTTAGATCAGATATCAGATTTTTTACTAAATAGCAAACAAGCAGAACTAAATTATTCATCTTAAAACCTTGTAGAGTGGGCCTGGGGTTGTGGCTCAGTGGTGGAGTACTTGCCTAGCACAAGTGAGGCACTGGGTTCATCCTCAGTACCACATTAAAAAAAAAAAAAGAAAGAAAGAAAAGACACCATTGTGGTTAAATAAAAAAAATTTAAAAATACCTTTTAGAGTAACAAAATATAACCCCAGTAAACTAGAAAATGTTTTAATAAAAAGAGAAATACAAAGTACTCATACATTCAATCAGATGCAGACTATGTAAATGGCAATGAACTAGACTGAGAACTACAACAATCCTGTCAGCTCATTTTATGAAAGGATGTTAGTCTTAATGTTCTGGGGTAGTGAAGTTGTTTCAGCTCTACTCCAGTTATGTTTGTGCAACACAGACAAGAGAAAACACACTTACCAGGTCATCTATATCACATCATTATTACAGGTAGTCTGTTTTAGTAGACTAAAGCTACTTTAGAAGTATGCCAAAGTTCTTTTTTACTCTAAAGAACAGTGGATTTTAAGTTAGTAAGACATTGTATCCACCATATGCCACTAATGGATTTTATCCACCATATGACAAGTAATGGCCATGGTGACACCATGGACACTATAAAAATTCTTATAATCACTTCTCAGATATGTGTCACCATAAATCACACAGAAATGTACTAATTAGTGTTCAGCATATAGCCAAAAACTATGTAGAGTTCTGCCTCTTATGAAAGAAAAAAGAGTTATCTATTTTGAGTGAATCAAGAAATCAGGAAATCATAATATCATTACATGGCAATATACTAAAAATATCTCTAAAATGTATCCTGAATGTTAAGCTTTCTTAATTAGATTGCATATAGACTTCATGATTTCTGTTGACATAGATAGAAATCATGGTCTTCTGATGATATCTGGGATATTGCTTCTTGCTGAAAACCATTATTTGCTCTCCAGAGTTAATATGCAACCAGAAACTTTGCTTCTCATTAAGAATGGAAGAGACAAGCTCCTGTAGAACTTTCAAACTGAAATTTGCCTTCACTGTATTTAGCTTTTAAGTGCAAGATAAGCTAATCTCAAGATGACTTTAAACTAAATCACACATATCATTTTTATATTCAGTGGAGTATGGTTTAAAAAATGCCTAGATGTGCAAGACTGTTTAAAAAATAATTGAACACTTTCTGGATCTGTCCTATTCAGACTCTTCCTATCAGTTGGGTAAACAGTGAACTTAGTCTTAATCCACGATCTCTCATGATTGACATCTGAAATACTCTGTGGCAGTGATCAAGGATTGACTTCTACATGGCCTCAACAAAAAGCTGACATATGAGACAGAACATATTAGTAAATGATACTTTTGTGGTCTAATGGAAATTTGAGTTCACTTTGGCATAAAAGGGTGAATCCATTTAGTGTTGCTTTAGCTCCCTCAGGGCTCTTGGGATCCCCAGGGCAGTTTGGGGGTGCCATTTGGATGGCTGGGTGTTATGTAAGGCCTTCTCTAGGTTTTGTGATTGCTGGATAGTCCTCAAGTCTTCCTGTGGGTTAAATTCAATTCCATGAATCATTCTAAGATAGACTCAATTTTTATCTCCGGGGTCAACTTTCATCATTAAGCTGAAATACTAGTGTGAAAATTTGGTATTTTGTCAACAACTAAGTCTAGAAGGTTTGCTAATTTGATAAGGTCTTAGAAGAGCATATTAGTGGGAATCTTTAAAAAATCAATAGTGTGAAAGTGGAAAGGAATATCATAAGAATTCTCTTTGATTATTGCTGTCCAAAGTTATACTTCTTTCATATCTCATGTCTACAGAAAAGCAATGGATTTGACATGAATTAACTAACAGCAACCCTTAAAATATAATGAGGGAGCTTGAATTTCAAACCAGAAGGGAAGGTTAAAAGGACAGGTCACTATCATCTTCATATAAAGACACTAATTTTATAACCATAATTGGAATTTCATCTCCATCAAAGGCAGTGATGCACATACACACAAGCTAGTATGGTATGGAGCACACATATGAACAAAATGTTGTTGGAGACTATGTAACCAGAATTTCTTTGTCTCTACTCTTCTATGATGAATATAATAAACAAACACAGTACTGCAGAAATTCATAGCTTAAGCAAATTATTTTAGTATTTCAATTTCATGTTAAATACCATAATACAGTCTGATTAAGTAACTGAATATTTTAGTGATTTGGAAAGCATGTCCTGTTCTATTTTATCACTTTCTTATTTCCAAAAGCAATAACAACACAAAAAAATGACAAAATCTCATCTGGAACAGCAATTGTTTACAACTAGATTTTCTCAGAGAGGTTGAATACCAAGCTATGTTTAATAGCAGGAGTCAGAGACTAAACAGTAATGGGTTTTGCACATTGCCTACAGCTCTTTGCCCTTGTCTATCTTCCCTTTCTGGTTTGTGCCTTCTCTCTGTGTGGCTTAATGCACATGCTTACGTCCATGCATAGGGACAGGCGGAAAGGCGCAGTGCGGGGGACATGGGAAGGTGGCAAGAGGATGAGAGAAGAAAGAGAGATATTAAGAGCTCCTAAAGCAGAGGTTCTTACAAGCAGGGGTTCTTGTAGTAAAGGGAGTCTCCTTACTGTCATCTAAAAAGTCTTCCTCCTCATCCTCCTTTCTCAGTCTCCTCTTGGTCTCCTCATCATAAATGAGGCCTAGCAGGTTGGCTGGGCTCTCACTCTCCCCATGACACAGCTCATTCAACCGGACGCCAATTGCCTGCCATGGGAAGAAAAGAATAAAACAGCACAAAGTATGTTAGACTCCAACATCGTCTCTCATGTTACAAAGGACATAATCAGCCAATGAATGGGGATTATTTCCAGTATAAGCATCTTTTGTAGGCTGTAGTATACACCACTATATCGGCCAATAAAGAAACCGAGGTAGAAGGCATTGACCTTATCTCTAGGATCATTTAGTATGAAGTCTTGTAGAAACTGGAATGACATTTTTGTGTACTAATAAAGAAGCTGTTTTTTTTTTTTTCTGACAGCATATCCATTTCCTCAAAGGTCATTTATTTTACAGATCTATTATTAGGGAATATACGGCTATTTTTACTGTGGTATAAAATGAGAAGGCACTCTTCCTCAGAGTGCTTCTGATTATGCTAGTTTATGAGGATATCAGTGTCATACTCATGAGTTTAGAAGTTGGCAAGAATTCTGGTACTGCAGTTTTATTTATATCTGCCGTTATGTATGTGCTTATTGGCTTTTATAGATTGTGTTCCCGCTTCCACAATACTCCATAAATTAGTAAAAAGTACTAGCTTCTCTTTTCATGGAGTACCTAATGACTATATTAGAAACATGACTTTTAATAACTGCACACATTGGACTGGGGTTGTGGCTCAGTGGCAGAGCGCATGCCTCAGCACCACATAAAAATAAATAAAACAAAATAAAGATATTGTGTCCATGTATAACTAGAACAAATATTTAAAAAAATAACTGCACACATTGACAATATCAACTTTTATGTTATATTAATAAAATCAATATCCTTGCTAACTGTTCTTCCGAATCACCATGCACTATTATATGATTTATCAGAGGAAATTTCCTCAAGAAAAGACAAAAACATTACCTCTATCTATTTCCTTCTACATCCCAACTCTATAGAATATGCAACAGTAAAAGAACCTGGGCTTAGGGAGGAGAGTCAGGGAAAAGGCTAAGCTGAGTACTGAACTTGAGGTTTGACTGTTTGGCTCTCTGTGTATTAGCAAGTACAAATTTCACCTAATTTTGTTCTTTCCTCCAATATCATACTTTTAAAATATTTAGAAGAGTTACTAAATACTGGGTATTCAAAGTATTAGACTCAACATTAGAAACTAACATTCAAATACTACTGGATATGCAAAGTAATCCAGAACTCTTTAAATAAAAACACAAATTTTTTGAATGTCTTAGAAAACTTGAAACAAATAGGTCTCCTTAAACTCTAAAATTACATGACAAGCTACAAACCAAGAAGCATAAACCACATTAACAAGAAAGTAGTATGAAAAGATATCACGGGATCCTGAGATTTTAGCTAACCTGGGAAGTTTTAAGTGAACAAAACAAAATATAAAAACAAAACCAACTAGTATTTCCACCTCAAAAGACCTTGTTCTGAGGATGAGACAGGCAATTATGAGGCTGAATCATAAGACTCAAAGGGGGAATTTACTGTATCAATCCTTCTGGGATATTGTAACTAAATAACTAAGTTAATCCACAGTTTATAAAGCTGAAAGCATTATCAAAAATAAATTTGTCTGGGCTAAATTTCTAATCAATTAGAGCTGTACACCTTATTTTTTCTTTCTTTCCTTTCTTCCTTCATGCATCAAGTATTTATAGAGTGAGGTAATTTGTAAGGTATAAAATAGAACACTAAATTTGGTTAGCTGTTATAATATAGTAGTATCTTTGTTTAATGTGCCCTAATACATTATACTTCCACATACAGCAGGGTTGCTGTTGGGAAAATAGGAAGGTTAGAGAGGTCAAGAGACTTGCAGACAGTTGCTCAGCAGACTGTGAAATGGGATTCAAACACAAGAGTGTCTATGTCTATATAATATTTTTTCCTTCATGACTTACAGTCTATTGAGGAGGTAATAAAATACTGAAATAATGCACTAGGAGACTGAAAACACTTAATTAGTTCAGAAGATAGGTTAAATTCATTCAAAGAGTCTTATTGCTGTAGACTCCGAGGAATTGGAGTTTTGATTGATGGAGACTGGAGAGTGAATATGTTCAGTCGCAGGGCCCTAAAAGATCCACATTCAGGGAAAGGCACCATGTATTCAGAGATTGACAGGTAGGTCACTTGGTTGAATCCCAATTTTATGAGAGGAAAGAAACAATGTGCAGAAAGAATAGAAAGGTAGGATAGAACTAGGTAACCTGATCACTGTCTCAGGGACATTGCGATAGCTGCCCAGGAATGCAGAGACAAGACAAGCAGCCTGCTTTAAAAAAAAAAAAATCATCATTTAATGACCTACTGTTATTAAACATATCATTGGTACAAAGTCTTAAGACAAACATTAGGTGCATTTGCTCATTTGACTTTTTCATACATAATCTTGAGTGATTTGAGCAAAGATTCTGCAGTGGGCAGTGATGCCAGATTAAGCAATGTTAAGATTTAAGCCACGGGAAAAGGAGGGCCAAAGCATTTTAAGCAGGTAGAAACATGTTCTGATTTGCATTTTAGCCCAATCACTGCCAGAAGTTTGGAGAATGACTTGAAGAGGAATGTCTGGTGGCTGGGAGACCAGAATGAATGCTGTTTGGGAAGGGCTGTGCCTTGGGGAGATCACTTTACCAGCAGTGTATAGGATGGATTAGATGAAGGAAGACTGAGGAGGAGACCAAATGGGAAAATGATTTAATCATCCAGACGGGATGTAATGAAGATCTCACCTATGGAATTCAGTGAATGGGAGAGATAGGATCAATAGGGGACAGAGGTTTGCAATATATTCAAAGATTGTCATGTAAGATGATTGTGGTACCATTAATAAGAACAGAAAGCTTAAGGATGGTTGCTGGCAGGATGTGTTCATTTGGGGAGAAGGGTTTTATCCAGGTAAAAGTGAGTTTCTGGGTATCAAGTGAATGCCCCCGAAATGCAGTTGGCAATGAAAAAAAAAAAAACATCTAAAAAGTGCTAGGGTGCTATGGATAGAAAAGTCTGTGCTACTGGCACACAGAAAATAGCTGGAAACACAGGAATAATGAACCTTGGAGGAAATAAAACAGGAAGAAATTACAAGAGATCCTGAGTATTATCTGCATTTATGGAGAGGGAGGAGACAGAAGACCAGGGAAGAAGACAGAGAATGGGGCACTGAGAGGCTCGGAGACTCTGGAGCACAGTGGTTATGGAAGACAAAAGGAAGGAAAAGGTCAAGGAAGTCAGCTGAGTCAACAGCTGCAAAAATGTCAGAAGGCATTAATCATGAAAATATTTATTTGGAAAGTCCTTTGGTTAAAACCCTACAAATTGGAAACCCTCATATGGTTAGCACTTACTTGATTTCCTCTTCTTGTGGGAAGCCCATAGGATTAGAAATTGGAACTGCTTTTTCAGAGATACCACTTAAAAGAGACCCAGAATGAGGTAGGTAATAAACAGGGCTCACCACATCTCTGTGCATTGAAGAAATGGGTCTGTTTTATGCAAAACCCACTTTTGTCCTCAAATCCACAATAATTGTGGGAATGAAAATTGCTCACACTTTTAGAAAACAAAAAGGAGAAAAGACAAAGACATCTTATCAGTGGAGGACTAAAAAGGGTAACTGGTCTAATTATCTATCTTAGTGACCCCAAATCTCATTGTTTATTTTAGAAGATCCCAAATTAGGTCTATCTCAGATTAGGGAGTCATCCCTGATTTCATTAATGTTCTTGTATCTGTAGAATGAAAGATGGGAATGATTCAGAATTCCAATAGACTGGCTGCATGGAGCGACAAGCTCATTTGCCTGGGAGATTTTTGCAGTACTGGAGGAGGTGGATTGGAAGGGCAGCATGGAGAGCGGCTTTGTAATTTTTTTAACAGAATTTGCCTCCTCTGTTATGGACCTTTTCTACCTAAATGAGATGAAAACAAACCAATTGTATTTGTCATTTTACTAAGCTAATAAAACATGAAGAAATATTAGGATTACAATAACATCACTATAAACATAGTGATTATCAATGAAGAGTTTTAAGTGATGGTCTACAAACTGTTGAAATTAAAGGTAATTGTGCTTGGTAATGGTTAACTGTTCTTCTTATTAAATCAATATTCTCATTGAGTTGGTAAGTATATGTTATCTATGTTTTTAGGTATGCATAATTTTATATATGCATATATAAATATATGATATATATTTATTATATATAATATATATTGTATATTTATTGCATATATAACATATAAATATATGATTTTATATATACATACTTGCATTAAAAGAACTATTTTGGAAATCTGTTACAGGGACAATACTATCTTCAGGGATAATACTATTTCTGGGTTTTTTTGGGGGGTACCAAGGATTGAACTCAGGGGCACTCGACCACTGAGCCACATTCCCAGCCCTATTTTGTATTTTATTTAGAGACAGGATCTCACTGAGTTGCTTAGTACCTTGCTGAGGCTGGCTTTGAACTCATGTTCCTCCTGCATCTGCCTCCCAAACTGCTGGGATTACAGGCATGAGCCACCATGCCTGGCTATGCTATTTAGTACTATTAATAAAGAAGGGAAGAATCTATATAGGGAACGCTCTTGAATTAAAGTAGCAGTGATATTAGGAATTTTTAATTGCTTGTCTTATTTTGCCTGAAAAAAAAATTAAAAGAGTCAAAATACCCCTCACCTTAAAAGTATTATACAATTGAAGAAAAATACTTTGTCTCCAATTTCCCAGAGAGAAGGTGTGTTCAGAATTACCTGGTTCTTCGTGGAAAAAGGAAGACAACTTTTCACCAGTGGAGTGCTGAATCATTTTTAATGTGATATTGGATACAAAATAATGGGTGTAGGGGATAAGAACAACCCTTCATCTGCTCTCTGCCACTTGTGAACTCAATTTTCCATCTGATTGTTTTATTTTAAGAGTAAAAAGTTTGGTGTCTCCCAGGAAATGTCATTCTAATTTTAGTATGGTCATGAAACAGCATCCACAAAGCTGGGTCCTTAGAAATATCATTCACTGTTTTAATGACAGAAATATAAATTTGAAAGAGATAAACTGCATTTTGCATGCATGTTTAGTGGGAAAGCTTGGGTTGTAACTTGATCATCATCTTGTCAGAGGAGTGACTAGGTTGTAACAATCAAGATGAGGGAGTCCTGAGATTGGGTTGAGAGGTTCCTGTACAATTGGTTAGAAGAACCTAGAGCCAAAAGACAATGGACCCTCCAATTACCTGCCCTTTCTTTCCTATAATCTTACTTACACACTTCTTCCTCTAGCATTTTATCAGAGTGACTAACCCTCATGTAAACATGCTTTACAAATTATTTTAAGGCACCATCCTTGAAGAATGTGCTTAGGGGCAGCCACCCTTCCCACTCTCCACCCACACCCTAGTTTTGTTTCATCTCTCAATGCCAATGTTTAGTTCACTGTGACATTCGTTCTAAGATTTCTTGTTATCATAGCAACTTTATAAGCAAATTTAGGGGAAAATTCCTATTTTCTAAGAAAAGAGATGTATTAGAGCTTTGCACTTAAGCCAAAGGAAACCTTCAAAGAGAGGAGATAAAATATCCCATTCTCACGAAGAAATATTAAGGCACCAGAGTGGTAATCGATGCCATTATTCAGGATATCAAGGGATAGGCTGGAACATTGGTGACAAGAGTCAAGAAGGGCTGAAATATGATCTGGCCATGATGAAGAAAAGAACAGCATTCCAAATGAGCAGAACCTGTGACAAATTCCACTTAAAGGATGAGAAATTTTTACCTACATTCTAAGAAAGACAGTGGTAAAGGTATATCATTTGTTAATTAAGTATTTAGTTTCACAGATAAAATAGTCTCAGGTGTATCATGAGAATATCTTGCCTTCTCTCAGATATTTGTGGCAAATACCCAACTTTTGGATATGAACTTCCCTAATCAGGTTTGATTAGAATTCCTAATGAAGATTCATTTCTTTTTATTCACTTATACACATATGTAGGTACATGAGTAACTATAACATGTAGTTATTTCTGAAGGCTTTCGGGTAACTAAGAGATGGCATATAAACAAAAAAGAAAATTCTGTTAAAAAACTGGGATTAAAAAAAAAAAAAAAAAACATGTCCTGGGAAAACATAAATTAGAATAGAAAGCCAAAATGGGATGTAAGCATTAACTATTACAACAATAACTTTCACAAAGATGATTCTTGATGAATATAGCAATTGAAAGCAAAAATTTGGAATCCAGAGTAGGAGATGGAATACCAGTTCCTCCTTGTACCAGATATGCAAACTCTGGCAAATAGCTTGACATATGTAAACTTCAGTTTTGATGATTTAGTAATCTCTCACCTCATAGATTTATTTATTGGAAAGATTAAATGAATGGTTCATTTCCCCACAAAGTGTTTCATTCAGTGCCTGGTATATAACAATGAATTGTCTTCAAAACCAAACACAATCAAAAACTCCACTCAAGTACTTTAAGTTTGACAGAAGAAAATTCAAAGCTCACGTCTCCCCACTGGTAGAAGAGCTTGGCAGCATTCCACTGCAACTTCTGGTTCCTCTTATTGCCCACGATGGGGGACCGTCCCCGGGAAAGGCCTTTCTTAGTAATGTTCACATGGTGCCCTTTCATCCACTCTGGCCAGTTGCCCCTGTTGCAGCGGTGAACAAAACGGGCACATTCCAGGAACAAGGCTGCTCGGGCCACCACAGGGGCTTCCTGAGTAGGGTTGACAAGGAAATAATAATGTATGGTTAATAACTAATACCTTTAATTTAATTTATAAAAAGAATAATGTGGGATTAATAAACAGTAACTCTATGTTGACAATATTTCTGTGAATTTAGTTTATTTTAGCTTCCATGTTTGGATTTAGCTTGGCCATATTACCCAAGTGATGTCAGCACAGTCATGGAAAATCTGAAAAATGTTACCACAAAGGCAAATCTGCATACTACAAATTAGACTTTCTAAGCAGGTTTCTATGCTTTATTCCTTCTGAGGAATCTCAAGTAATTACATGCTTCCATTTTGCATTTCAAGGGCAATTGGGATTTGAATGTAATAGGGAGTTTTTTATGTTTTTAAATATGAAGCATTTTAAATATAAAATCTTTTTTTTTAAACCTAAAATCTTAACATGAAGGAAACACTTATTACATTTCTAGAACTAGTCTTATTTCAATCAAGGGTGTTGTGATGCTGTACCAATGACAATCTGTTATCTATGACCATTCATACATTTCAAGGGGGTAAAATTGCTTACTGCACATTTTGGCTAGTAAGAAAGATTTTGTTGAGTTAGTCTTTATTTTTTTTTCTTTTTATTTTGTCATTGAATAAGAGATCAAATTCTGCCTCATAGGCATGGTTTCAATGGAAAATATTTTGACAAAGAGGGAATTATTTTGTTGGTAAATGAAAAAGCAGAACATTTCTTCACGAAAATAAAATTATGCACCATCTTGTCATGTCAAGATATCGTTGAAAAAATAAAAAAGATACACTTTGTTGTTGATACTCAGCTACTGGTGTGAAAATGAGATGCTCTATTGAACTATTTAAAAGATTTTTAAAATCTTTTACATGTGACATTTCCCATAGCTTAACAGGTCATAAGAAAAATATACATGAAGTATTAATGTATATTTTGAATTGTGCCAGTTTTGAAATATATATCACAACATTAGCCAACAACTCAGGATTGCTTAATAACCATGGGTTACTCAGAAATGTCAGATTTTCAAATTGAAGCCATAGTATTCTTAACAATACATTGACCCATGAGGTTAAACAGGGGTTAATATGTAGAGAGAGTCATGTAGCAGTTAAATTTCTTTTATAAATTGTAATATATAACAACCCTATGATGTAGAAATAATATCTTTGCTTTAAGATTTTAAAAACAAGGTATAATTTTCCCACTTTCACATAGTTGGGAAGAGGTGCACACAGGATCTTTTTGTAAATTTTTTTTTAGTTATACATGGACATAATACATTTATTTTGTTTGTTTATTTTTATGTGGTGCTGAGGATTGAACCCAGTGCCTCACATGTGCAAAGCAAGTGCCACTGAGTCCCCAACTCTAGTCCACACACAGAATCTTTGATGCCCAGATCTATACTAGTTCCATTTTGGTATCTAAATTGTCTCAACTTATACTCATATAAATCTCAGTAAAAGATGATTTTTAGAATGTAAATTGACATTATTTTATTTTATTTATTTTTTGAAATTAATTTAAAATGGGACATTGGTCCCATGTGATATTATTTTTTAAACAAATATATGATCCTATCCTTTCCCAATTCCAAATCTATTACAAGATCCATCCACCTCAATTATATAATGACTAAAGATGTGATTGGTTTCTTTCTTTCTATTCCCATCTCAAGTGCTCTATAACCCCGTCATATCAAAGTAGTTGTGGTCTCCCAAATAGAGACCACATATACCTTTTCTTATGTTGTTTCCCTGAACTTGCAGAACCTTTAAACTCCTTTTCCAACTGGAAAATTCCCACTTTTAAGATTCAGGTTAGGTACCTCCCCTGAGAAGCTTTCTTTATTCCCATCCCCTTTCAGGCAGAGTTGGTTGCTTCATGGTTTTGAGTTCCAGAGTATTTCAAACACTAGATAATTCAAGTAATTTTTTTACTTTAGCCCGTTAAGCATTGTCTCATTGTCTATGGCTTTAATGTAGCATCAAGAATATCCTGAGGAAGGGGCTTAATTTTACAAAGCATGTTACATAGTGCCACAGTTCAAAAGGCAATCTCTGAGAAAAGGCAGAACGCAAAAATAAACACTAAGGGTGAGACTCTGTCCTTAACACAATGGACACAAATGACAAGAATCAATCATTACCTCTGTGGGGCCAAGACTCGGGAATATGTCACTGGGATAGTGATCTTGAATTACACTGCAAAGCATCAAATAAATGATTTTCTGCATTAAGCTCATACATATTGTGGTGCTGTACCATATAGTATAAATATCTTACTTATATATTCTTATATTAGTTAGTATTTATTTTACTAAACATGTCAGATATGCTTGTCCGTGTCTGGAAAAGGCTGGAACATCTGTCTTTAAAAACGAATGCCAGACTGGAGGGCAAGGCAAGCGATGTAATTTATTTTTAGCCTGTCACATTGTGACACATTCTCAATATAAAGTGATGTGAATTCAATGCTTAATGACAGGGAGACAGAAATAACATTGCTTGAGTAGCATTATGTCATGAACTTTGCCTCTTCAGGATTAAAAGGGCTGAAACTATTCTAGATCAGGACTGAGGGGTCAAAGATCTTTCCATTGCCCCTAACCATGATATGGCAGCTGAGAGGATGAACAGTGGATGAACCACTCAAATCGTGGTATGTGAGGCTGTGTAGGAAGCTCAAGGCATTTTATGAATGAAAAGTAATTTAAATTCTTTGTTCTCCAAAACTTCTCATGATAAAACTCAGATGTTATCAGTATATAGTTATTGGCCCTGGGAATTCTAAATTATAAATGGACTTGAGATGAATATGAAAATAATTCCCATTAACTGTACAGCACAATATTAAGGGAAAGGTTGGCTATTTTCTGATGAATTTGACCCATGTAAAGTACCAAATTCAGTATTATTTGGAAATGTCACTGTTTGCAATATGGAAGGATGACAGGAAGTCATTCAAACATTGTTCCTTTATAATAGTTCTCATGAACCTGGGGGCTGACAGCAGTCTTGGAGTTCCATATTCAAGATGGCAGTACATTATACCAATTTCTGGGGAATAGAACTGTGCATATTATTGTCCAGAAAACTAAGAGATATTGAGGCACAGAGTCAAGGACACTACTCTGCATACTAACGGAAGACACTTAGCAACAAGAACAGACTTAACACTGCATGTGCAACAGCATTTAAAGCATTCTAATGTGAGCAGGCCTGGGGTGATTTTTTTTTTAAATTTTTAGTTCCTTTCACAGTGTAGTTTAGAAAGTACTGATTTCAGAGGCAGGGTAATGAGTTACTTTGGGCAAAGGATTCTTTGAAGACATGTGGGAAAATCAGTTTCCTTCTTCTGAGGGAGTTTACCTCTCAAGGCTCAGTGCAATCTGAAGTAAAAGCAAAAAAGGGAGGCATGGCATAATGGATAAGGATGGACTCATACTATGGGTAAAACCAAGCATCACTGGAGAAAAAATGAATCAGAAGAATGCTGCATGCTGCAAATAACCATAGAATGTCAGAGGCACCATTATAAGTGAACAGCTAAACAAAAATTGACATGTCACAAAACATGTGCCGGTGGTCCTAAAAGAAAAATAGGTATATGAAAATGTCTCTTTCTCTACTTGTCTGCCTATATCACTTTTTTAGGCACTAATTAATGAGACAGAATTGCTTCCTTTCCATTCCATCATAACTTCATAGTTTATAGAAAAGCAAGAATAAACTAGGAAGACAAAGATATTAGGTTGAACCGTATGGAATTTCCAAATACAAAGGACAAAAGTAGTCAAACACCAGCAGTTTCATATGGTTTACCCCATCTTATGTAAGGTCTTCTCTGCAAGGGGTTACAGTTGTCTAGAAAATTACAAGAATTCATGAGAATGTCGTTAATGCAGTCTGTATTTCTCTAATATTCTGCAACTAAAACACTTTGAGCATCCATCTACTTTTCTTGACTTCCTTTGCTGTTTCCCCGTGAATTTTATAAGATTGTTATGTATATTGAATGTTTCCTTTATGAAAGTGAAACAGAGAATTGGGATACTAATCTAAGCAGCTGTGCTTTCTTTTGCCTGGGGACCTAGAAAATATTGTTAGCAAGATACGATGGTTAATTGAAGGTTATAATTGCAATGCATTCCTTTCCCTGAGGGACTATATCTAAGCTTATTATGTGAGAAGAAACCTTGACTGATCATGAAAACTCATATAACACTGGACAGGAACTAACTGTTCTTAAGGACTAAATATTTTATGGTCATCCCTGGGGAATTACATATTTTTTTACTGCCTTACAATAAAACAAAAAGCGCTAGCTGGTACAAGATATCTGTTTATTTAAAGCCAATGGGAATAAGCAGTTATTGTGGGTCTCAGTATGTAATGGGACCTTCTTTGCTAGAGGGCATGTGCTTCTGAATCAGTATTTATTACCTGGCTTGTATTGAATTCTCTGCTTGACGAACATCATTAACTAACAGGCACATAAGCCAAGGGACTGCCCTGTCCCTGCTCATTTCTACAGTAGCTATGGGCAGACAGGAGGCAGGCATTATTGTTTAGCCCATGATCTGGATGGCTAGTTATTTTAACACCTACTCAGATCATGGTAATATTTTGAATATTTTAAAAACGAAATGAGGTCTTCTATTTCTGAAAATATAATAGATTAGGTGCAAAGATGAACTTCTTTTGGTTTAAAACACTTTAAAAATACTGAATAAAATATTCAAAAAATTCTTTATTTTGATTTTTGCTTTGTGTCTAGAGTGATGTACAAGAACTTTGAAAAATAAAAAGTACAAGAAAGTGCAATTCTGGGGTGAGGGTGGAAATGAGCTAGCATAGATATTTTGTCCTAAGGGTTTCTGTTGATCATACAGAGACAAGAGCATGGGTGTTTAATGGGCCACAAGCTAAATATCTAGGCCCAAACATGTGGGAGGTGAGGTCAGAAATTCCTGTGCAAAGCTACGACCTCAGGTAGGAGCCCTCTCAGAAGATGGATGAAAAATTCATTAATTTTAGACTGCATTTAGTTAAATATGTATATAACTTCTTTAAAAAATTTATCTGTAGACTCCATGCAATTCTGAGAACAAATTTAAGAATTATTTTATAGAATCTGACAAGCTAATTATAAAATTAACATGGAAAAGCAAAGAGCCAAGAATAGCTTACGTTGTTATCTTTAAAGTTCTAAGTATAAAGTAGATATTCAAAGTAGATGTGGACTGTAATAGAACAAAACCTGGAACCACACCCATACTTGTATGAAAACTTGTCATAAGATTAAGAGGGTACTGCACATCAGAGAAGAATACATAAACTAGTCAATGTATTGTGCTAGGGTAATTGTTTTTCCATATGAAAAAGAAAAAAATGAATTCCTACCTCATACCATTTATATAGTACATTACAGTTAAAGACTTCAGTG
Source organism: Marmota marmota marmota (assembly GCF_001458135.2). Classification (NCBI taxonomy): domain Eukaryota; kingdom Metazoa; phylum Chordata; class Mammalia; order Rodentia; family Sciuridae; genus Marmota; species Marmota marmota. The sequence goes on along the minus strand of NW_026000005.1, from coordinate 28,297,754 downwards.
TAAAAGATAAATTTTAAAATTTTTAGCGGAACATAGGAATACTTTATTACTTTGGAATTCCCATAAAGGAAAATTTGAATGAATTAAAATATCTTAAATTAAAAAATCTTCTCTTGATTAAAATGTTCCACAAAGAACAAACAAGAAAAGCCACAAACTGGAAGATGAAGCCATGTAAAGAGCAAAAAATGAATTAGTATTGACACTTATCCATATTCTTAAAACTAACAACAAATGACAAATAATTCTCCTTTGAAAGAAGGAACTAAAGACATAAATGGACTCTTCCTTAAAAGTGAAAACAGTAATGGTAAGCATACCCAGGAAAATATGCCTCAAACTTCAGACTGAAATATAAAGTTTTTTACTTTACTCCACTAGATTGGTAAAAATAAAAATGATGAACAATATAAATGTCAACAATAAAGCAGAGAAACGTGAACTTCAATTACACTGTTGGCACCTGCATGGAATTGCTGCAATTACTTTGGGATCATAGAGCAAAAATTATGAATCAATAATTTCACTTATATGTGTATTTAGAAAACTATCATGAATTAAGGCCCAAGTGCAATATTTATGGAGGTATTGAAAATGGACAATTTGTGAAAAAATAAAAATATCTCTAACAGAATGTATACGTAAATTGTGATATGTTCAAACAAATACTATTCATTAGTAAAAATAATATATTAATACTCACTGTCTCAATAAGATCAATGCTGAACAAAAAATAATTGTATGACTTCATATAAATGAATTTTAAAATCAGGATAAACAAAGCAAAACAAAATAATATAATCTTTGGACACATACTCATGTAGTAAAATACACAGAAAAGGTTAAAACAAAGTTCCAAAGAGCAGTGTATTCTGGGAGGTAAGGGTTTATCATTAGTAAGGAAATATAGGGACTTTAAGAAAATAAGGAGTTCTAGGGCTGGGGAGGTGGCTCAAGCGGTAACGCGTTTGCCTGGCATGTGTGGGGTGCTGGGTTCGATCCTCAGCACCACATAAAAATAAAGATGTTGTGTTCACCCAAAACTAAAAAAGAAAAGAAGGAGTTCTATCTTTTTAAGGTGTGTCATGGATATAAATGCTTTAAGATTTTTAATATGAGCTCTATTTTTCTATCAGCATTCTACCAACTTTAATTTAAACTTTACCTATTTTATCTGTATAACTTCTGTGCTACCTTTCATTAGTTAGATTCTTCTTAAAAATTCAGTAATTTAGGAGTACCACTAGAATTAAGGGGATAATTTGGTAGTTTATTTTTCATTATTATTCAGTTATCTCTATTTTTGTAATAAAAAAAGAACACAATACTATCTTGCTTTGATATTTCCTCTTACACATATTTTTCCATCTCCTTGAAAGGAGCTGATGTGTTCTGGTCACCAAATAGTCTTGTGATGGTCAGCCCCAATATGAACTACATTTGATGCGATGAACCTTAAAGTGTGAATTACACCTAAGGTAAATTTTTCTCCTGAGGAAAGAGTACATTACATGTCTGTTCTCTGGAAGAGTCCTGATTTGGATCTATTTTCCTTGTATAATTATAGAAAACACTCCATTTCACTTATAAAAATGTCCCAGATTATATAAAAATTATACATTCACTCCCCCTAAAGTTATCTAGTTATGAAGGACAAATAAACTTAAATGAATTAATTTTCTTTATCCATGACTAGGGAAAAGTCTAGTCCCATTGACATTTTCATACTCATGTAATTGCTACTAAGCAAGTTGAAATTATTATTAGTATTACTCATGATAAGAAATTACCAAAAACTAGAAATAACTGTATGTGTTACAAATTCAAATGGATACATAAGGACAGAATACTTAAATATACAGAAAACAGAAGTTCCTTTCATTTGAACTGTTTACTTTTTCTTGTATTTTTGTACTTATAGATTATATAAGCCTAGAGGTAAAATTAGACCTTTTAAAAGCATCTATATCTTTTTTTAAAAAAATGCTTTAATATTTGCAACTGATAATTCATACTACTGAGAAAGATTATGAGGAAAAGCTGTGTTGGACTTAATATTAAACCAATTATCCTTAAACTTAGTAATCATATCAATAACAATAAAATAATTATTTAAAACAAACAAAGCCATTCATATTGGTAAAATTTTAAGCACTCAAGTTTCCAGTACTACTTTCATCTACTAATACTTTTAAATTCTGAAGAACACTGCAATCTTTTAAAAATCACATTTTAATTATATGATTAAGGAAATAAAACTATAAAAGTATTCAAACAAAAATTAGGTCATAATGCAAAAATTGTATTTAAGCTACACTTAAAAATAAGAGTGACAAGACAAAATTAACAAAAGAGAGGTGGGAGATAAGTTGGACTGAACTATGATGATTAACAGGACGCATTTGGTGTTTCCTTCCCCACTTAAATTCTATTTGATGAACTAGCAGAATAGTAACTATGTCTATATTATCTATTTATCTACACATCTGTATCTATACCCTCATCTGCTTACCTATATATATTTTCTATGTGTACATCTATGTATATTTCTACATCATATCAATCTATATTACACATATATGTGCACAACTATAAATATACTGGGAAACCTAAAGCATACTCAGAAACTGAGGCATTCCTGAAAGACAGGAAGCAGAGGGACCAGATATTAGGGGAAATCAAAGAGAGAGGAAACAAAAGTAAGAATACATTTTAGCAGGAGAATGTTATGAAACTTAAAATAACCCTGAGGAATTTCTAACTCAGATCAATAGGTCCAAGCTATAGTTGTCACAGCTGTACAAATGAACTTTGATTCAAGCACATAGGACATATGGCTACATTTTCCTTTCTCTTGCTTGTTTGTCAGAATTTACCAGTGACCTTACTTTCTTCACTTTTTCATAGCTGGGAAACCAATCCCAAGTGTTCCCTCACTTAATAATCATATCCTAACTTGATCTTTTTGCTTTCATACCAATAAATAAGATAATGAACATGATTTTTTTATAAATTGTCAAGTACAGTGAAAATGTTACTATTATTAACCTCTACCACTGCCTCCATCAACTGCCACCATCATCACCACCATCACTACCATCATCATCACCTACACCTTTTATTCAATTAGCCAGTTCTATCGAGTTTTCTCTTATTGCCTGAGAATGGAGCTTCTTTAAACTTTGATTGATTCTGACCTTCAGAATTTTGACCTCTGAACTATGTTTACTGCTTGGCCTTAACCTAGGATCAAAGACTCTCAGGTGTGAAAGGAACTCCTAGGAGCCACCAACTGCTTCGGCCCTCTGCACATATGCTCGCAACAAATCCAGTTTGATGGCAAAGCGCTCATGATTTCCCAAGGTAGGCTACTCCATCAGTGAACATCTACAGGGATCAGAAAATACCTTGAAGCTCAGGAGACACTGCTTATAACTATCAAAATTCTCTGTACTTTGTTTCTTACCATGAGATTTATGAGCTTGATGAGATCAAACAGGACCAGAGTAGGTTCCACAGGAAAGGGATAAGGAGAATCTAGAGGTCTAGCAACTAGTCACAGTCATGTTTTGGGGAATTAAAATAAATTTTAAGTTTTCTGTGGTTTCCAGTTTAATCAAATGGCAGAAGTCATGCTCTGGCAGGAATACAGTGTGCCTGAAAACTCCTGTAAAAAAAACTCTTTGGAAAATAAAGAGTATCCCAGTTGGAAGCCAGATAGATATGGAATTGTTTTGATGAGAGGGAAAGAAATCCCAACACCCAAAGGTTTGATTATCAAGCTATTCCTTAATGTTCACTTTAAAATAATCTCTATTCAGAAGCCAGTATTAATTCGTTCTACTGGGATTATTTTTCAAATCTCTAAGTGTGTTGTTCTCTTTGTTACAGGTCTTATGTTTCTTCTGGGCCCAGATATCTTATATAAATCCTGAAAGCTTTCCCTGTATGAAGGGATTATGAAAGGCTTCCTTCTGTTTTTACATCACTAGGGAATGTTAACAAAGTAATTCCAATTACTGGATGAAAGAGTCTCTTTTTTGCCAGTGATAATGCATTTATTGAGGAGAAGTTCTTAACATGTTTTTGTTTTGTGGATGATTTTGGGGCAGGCGTCTATGAATTTTCTGATACCATATGCTAAATTTTGTCTCTAAGTGTGCTTTTCTCGGGAGAATATCCATAACTTTCATCCAATTCTAAAAGAATCTATATCTCCAAATGTTAAGAATCACTGATTTAGAGAATGAATGTGTTGTGTGAATCTTTAAAATTGAAAATCTCTTATATTTTCCTATTATGAATTCACAATGTATTTGTACATGATAAGGAATATCATGTATAAGGAATCAATTGTTTTTTTGAACCATTAAAAATCATTCACCATTTTCTTTGTTACAGGAGGTCTTATACATTTAAGGGTATTTTTATTGTATCTAGAGAAACTTATTCTGATTTAATTAAATATGCATGCGGTGTTGCCCAGAGCCCTGAATGGAATCAGAGGGTTTTTCTCTGATCCCAGTTTTAGCATCAACTAAAACATGACCTTGAGAAAATTCACCTTAACTTTCAGAGCTTTTATTCTCTCATGTGGAGAATATGTTAATGAAAAGATCTGCTTGGTAGAGTCCCTAACACTGCATAATATATTTATGTGCAGATTTCAGCTCAAGATCTTTGGAAGGCCTAGACCTTTCCAGTGAGTGAAGGGCAATCTGTCAAATCTTATCAGGTGCTTATTTGATGAACAGTTTTCAAATACTATTATCTCATGATTTTCCAATTGATATGGTTGTTTTTCACTCAGTTTTTCAACAAGTTGAAATAAAATGATTTGTTGTAATATTTTCCTTTATCTTATTAGACAGTTGCCTGAGAAATTTGATGCCTTGTTTGTCTTAAAATTTTCCAAAAGTAGCTATGACTGCAAGATAAAGACAAAGAGAGATATGATAGTATCTTTGGAGCATTTCAGCTTAAACTGTCTGTAAAGTGGCAATACACCATTGTTATTGTGTATTTAACAACTGTTCAACTAGCTTCTATCAGCTTTATATTCTTAACCACATTCAAACTAGTGGGTATAAAATGTGGGGTTTATTATTTTTGAATGTTTTAAAGTGATCTCTCCTAATATTTTAGCAAGAGTCAGCATGGTAGAATGCAAACTACGGGCCTATGAAGACAGACCTAGGTTCCAGTCGGACTCTATCTTTAATGGCTTTGTAACCTTGGACTATTGGTTGGTCTTTCTGACCTTCAATCTTTTTCTTTTTATTCTGGAAATATAGGAAGCATATAATAAATATTGGTCATTCATGTATATCAACCTTGGAATGTTGTGCACTATGAAGATCGGAAAATAGATCCTTTTACAAATATAATCTTCAATGGGAAATGTGAAAAATAAAGTGAAGCTCTCCATCTGGGTTTTGTTGCATTATCATGAGCAACTTAGCACCATGCCTAGCACAAAAGACAGCTGTTGAGTTAATTATTATATCATGAGTATCTTGATATAACAATTGACTACAGACTTTTAAAGCCTACTACCTCCATCATTTGGTATATTTGATATGTAGAAAACTGCCCCATCCCTGCAATGACATACAGTTCAGAATGACTGTCTACTCAGGGAGGGGCCAGAGAGAGCTCCATTCAGTGTCATTGCTCTACCCTCCCCACCCTGTAAGACTAAGGCCTCTTCTGTTCCTTGATCAAATCCTGTGCTCACACTACTGCCAACACTGTGTTGTGCTGTCTGCTATTTTATACCCTTATCAATACTTTATAACCATTGCAAATCTGACAGTTATAGAATAGGGATTTATGAATATTTAATAAGCATTATTATCATCTTACTTTTCCAAATCATAAATCGACAAGGCATTTCTTTAGTATAAGTAAGATGAGGCATACTTTACTGACTTTCAGTATTTTCAGGGAACAGGTTATTAATATCATTTTTTTCAATATTTAATTGTCCTTGTGAATTTTTCCATTTGTTTATTTTGATCTGCCCCTTTAGAAACACATCATGCATGATTTAAAGGAGTGGCTGGAAGAGGTGGGTCACTGGGGTTGTACCCTGAAAGGGTGCATCTTCCCTGCAGGCCCTTCCTCTTGCTTTCTGAGGTGCACAGTTTTCTTTCTCTATACCCTTCAGCCATGATGCTCCATCTCATCTCAGGCCTAGAGCAATGGAATTGGCTGACCATGGACTGAACCTCTGAGACTGTGAGCCAAAATAAACTTCTCTTCCTTTAAGTTGTTTTTGTCGAGTATTTTGGTCACAGTGATGAAAACCTAACTAACACAAATACTTTACACTCTTCAAAGTGTTCTACAATTCATTTTAAGTAACCTTTGCTTTATGTTTTCTGATTGATAGGTAACAAAACCAAGCCTTAGAGAGTTTAAAGTAATCATATAAAAAAACAACACACAAGACAAATAATATAATAATAATCTACTTTACTGTAGTTATCATATTTCAGGCATTGTGATGAGGATCTTCCATCTAATTTCTCATTTAACCTTTGCTTCAGCCCCAGGAGGTAAATATAGTTCTACTATTAATTTTACTCTCATTTTACAAATGTTCAGAGCAATTTTAACTCAGGTATTCTGACTTAGATCCCTCACATAATTTTTAATTGTTTTATGATACATTCTGCTTCCCAGAACATGTTTATTATGATTATTTCCTTCTTTGTTTTCTTCTCTCACCTCACTACCTTTCTTCTTCTTGTTGTCATTCATTCTGAGGGGAAAAACAAAATAAAAACAAAACCCCCACAATTAAGTGTTGGGTTTGGCAACTCAGGTTTACCTCCAGTAACAGTGAACAAAATCTTCCAACAACTTACTAGATCCAAAGCAGCTGCCAGGATGGATGCATCAGGTATTGTCCCTGGCTCACAGCAGTTTAACAGAAACTGGAAGCGTCTCATGCCTTGTCGGATTGCTCCAAGATTCACCACATTTTTGCTTTTTCCACCATCTTGGTTGGGAGAAAGATGGTCATCAAAACTATGGCAACCTATAGGAGTTGTGCCATTGCAGAGGAATAAAAGAGAATGCATCACAGATTTAAAAAGAGCTTTAGAGATGGCCTCAAAAACTTCTCTCCCACTCCTCCTCCCTTCTCTGTACCCCTTAAATGCTTAGTTTCAGTTCATCCTGACTTTTGGGAATCAATGATGCATGGCATCTGAAAATCCAGAGTTTACCTAACTACTTGAATTGTAGGGTCTGATCACTTTGCTGCTGGGCATCTCTAATACTGATAAGAGCTCTTGGTATGTTTTAAATGGTCCTTCCTGTAATAAGCAGCATTTCCCCCATGAAGGTGATGGCAGAGCTGAGAACATAGAAGATGTGCAATGAATTTGTTGTTTGTGTGAAAACAAAACAAAACAAAAAAACAAAACCAGTTGCTCTAATCAACCAAATATCTTCCCACAAACATAGGCCATTTGATCTCTTAAATAATTTTAGTGAATATGAAGACAAAAGAAGCTCTCTGAATGTCATCTCAATTCTAGCAAATGTTCACCAGACATGTTTTTTATTTGTTGAAAAAAATTTCTTTAGATTTTAAGAAAATTGTGCTCTATATGTGTACTGTGAATGTCATCTCAATCTCTGAATGTCATCTCAATTCTAGCAAATGTTCACCAGACATGTTTTTTATTTGTTGAATAAAATAACAAGGCAACCTGTTTCAGATATTATTCTTTTGCTTTCTAGACAGGCAGAAAGAAACTGAGAGTTACAGAAAGAAACTGGAGTTACTTGTACTACGAGAGTCCAATAAATAAATCTGAAACAGGTTGCCTTGTTAAGTTATAAACTCCCCCTCGGTGGAAGTGTGCAGAGGGTGGCTAGCCACCTGTGAGGGATGTAATTAGAATAAATTTACAATAAAAAAAGAAAATTCTATTGGCAATTTATCTCAACTAAATGAATTTCAAGTACTACATTTAAATTGAGGATAAGAATGTTTGACATTTATTTTCTTTAATGGTTTAAAAAAACAAAACAAAGAAATTATGTGGTTAAAATAATAAATGAGAAAAGGACAATACATCTCAAATGGATGCATAGGGATTGTTTATATGCCTAGATTTGGAAGAAAGGAAGGAAAGAAGGAAGGGAAAAGAGTAGGAAGGAAGGGAGGGAGGGCAGACTCAGAGGGAAAGATGTTCACATGGATAAGATTGTTGAAAAATACAATGTTCTTAGATTAGCAGATAATGTTGTTTTGGTTCATTTAGAACAGCAGGAGTTACTTGTACTACTAGAGTCCAAAGAAATTATCTCACAGAATATCTTTTTTTAAAAATTTTTAACAAGCCAGAGATCATAGACAAGAAGCAGTGATGTATAAGCTATATTCCTTTGCCAGTCAAAAGCACATAAATTATGCTAGTTTGGAATCTCAGATATTACTCTTTTGCTTTCTAGACAGGCAGAAAGAAACTGTGTTTCAGATATGTACATTGTTACTAGTCATAGGAATCAAGTTTAAGGATAAATATATTTTCAGAAGGTAAGGAAAATTTTCCTAACAATTAAAGTTGTTTAGCTCTGAACAGGTTGCCCTGTTAAGTTATAAATTCCCCCTCAGTGGAAGTGTGCAGAGGGTGGCTGGCCACCTGTCAGGGATGTAATGAGCAGGATTCCCATGTAAGTAGTGTGACGATAAAAGTTCTCTAAGATTTTAATAAGGAATAGAGCAGCAGAAGAATCTCTGTCTTATTCTTCACAAACTCAGTGCCCACAGGGACTGAGGAATGTAGCAAGGCTTCTATAAATGTCTTTTCAACCAAATTGATAGAGAAGCTACACATAGTAGTAAAATACATGTAAAAGAAGCAAATGAATGAAAAGCCATTGGTAATAGAATATGACCATGTAAAAAAAAAAACAATTTCAAATAAAGAATTTCAGAAGTGAAAATTGAAAAGAAAATGAACCATTTTATTTAAACAAATTTTTTGTTCTATGTGATGAAAGCTGAATGGAATTCTTAGGCTGCATGACATTTACCAAGACGTTTGAAGAAATTATCCTCCTCTTCTCTTCCATTTTCCATTCCACTTCCTGGCCCACTTTCTGAAAGCTTTACAGCACTGGTGAATTTGACCTGAGAAGAAAAGGAAAGTAGTCCAACAACCAAATTCATTGGCAAATTTCTGGGTTAAACTAATCCTTGATTTTAAACATCGGTTGTTTAGAATATGAAGATTGCTTCCTTCTCTGACTTCCATGTCTAGTTTTGTCACTATAGTTTATTGCTATATACCAAAAAAGATATCACCGAAACTGCTTGTCGAAGGGAGATTCCAGGTCAGAGATAAAAAGCTGAATAATTGGGCACCTTGAAAATAACCTGGTAAACACCTCAGATACTCCTAGAATTAAATTCTAATGAAGTGAAAATTCAAATTCATGAACAGTAACACAAATTCATCTTTTACAAACACCACCAGAGTTGAAAATCAGACCAAAGTGAAAAATAGTGAAATAAAATATTTCAAAATTTCAAATAAATTTAAAGAGTTCACTCTAATGAATATGCAATATATTTCTCTTTCTAAGCATTAAAGTCTGTTTTTGATCTTGTCTATAATCTGAGCCCCCCAAATTTTGAGCCTAGAAAGAAAGCTGTGGGACATCCAGACTCACACATATTTGGCCATTTTTTTTTCTTAGCAAAAATAGTGTAAAATAAGAAATGTAAATGTATTTCCTCAATGTTCTGTAATTTTGCTATATTCTTTTTATAATTTCAATATATTACTTCTAAAACACTAAATAGGAGAAACAGGTTTTAGTGAGATTTAAAAAAGAAAGAATGTAAGCAAATGATTGGTAAATAAGGAAAGATAACTCATCATATACTGACAAGCAGGTATGCAAGTTTCTTGGACATGAATAATCCACAGGGAAAACTCTCCTAAAAATCAATTTCACTGAGAGTCATTCCAAGTCAAAAGCTACTATAATGTGCAACAATAGTATGAAGAAACACTTAGTGAGAAAAAGCATCCTATCTTTTGCAACAAAGAGAATGGTCAAGATCTTCCCAAAGGTAGTGTAAGGGGAATGAATGGTGTGCATGTGCATGTGTATGTATTTGATAAGTGCAAGGAATCACTATTGAATTACTGCCTCCCTGGAAATGAACTTGGGACGCCAAAAATTTCACATGTGTTTAAATTTAAAACAGCTGGGAAATGATGCCTATCTACATCTCTATATCTGCATTATCATTTTATATAATTTTTGCTGCACTTTCCCTTTTTTCTCTTCCTAGTATAGTCTACTACCTAAACATTTAAATTTTTCATTGTTCATTAAAATTTCCAAAATTTATTCAATAGTCCCTTAACTCTTCCTCATTTGGCCCCTCCAGGTGTTTAGCATTCCTTAGCCCTGACATTTTTCTATCATTTTGTGACTCCAATTTTCACTTACACAAGTAACGTCCTGTTTACCTTGGAGCTTTGCCTGATGAAAGACAGGCGGTCCACAGAGCTGATGTCCAGGAGGTCCTCCACACCATCTGCCAGGCCCGAGAGGGAGGATCGTTTCAGCCAGTTTCCTATTTAATAATTTTTAAAAAAAAAAAAATTAGACTGTTATAGCATTCGCTCTCAAATGGATTAAGCAGAAATGCCAGCATGTGCTCAACAAGCAATGAAAGTTACATGGCTTTGATATAAATAGAAGCAAAACAAGTTGTTTCCAGTGTGTGTGCTTTGAACCAAAATGTTCAGTATTGGACTATAAAATTACATAAGCAGGCAAGACCAGGACAAAAAGAACCTGGTCCTCTCCAGTGAATGAAATCATAATCCATCCACTTGTCCCTGACAAATTTCACATCTCTCTTTAAAGCCTATTCATTTTACCTCCTAAATACCTCTCCAATCTGCCCACTTCTCTCTGTCCACTTAAAGTAGTCACCCAGCCCAAGTGTCCATTTACTTACACCTAGACTACTAGGCAGCTCTCCATCTGGTCTCTTCTAATGTTCCCTCCAGGATGATTTCCATGCTGTGATCTTTTAGAAAATGTTTATATGCTTGTGTTACTCTCTTGCTCAACAACCCACTTGGGTTATCCAGACTCCAGGATGAAGAGCCAACCTAACCTGCAAGGTGCCATGTTCCCTGGTCCCATTGCGAGGCAGCTATTCTTCCCTTGTTTCGGTTTCTCAATTCCCTTCATCCTATTATTTTTGTACATACTATCACTTCTTCTTTAAGTATTCTATAGATCTTGATGTCACTGCCTCTAGGAAGTCTTCCCTGACTCCTGCCTCCTCTCTTCATTTAGGTCAGGTCTCATTGCTGCAGGCTTTCCTAGTGCCATGTATATTTTCTTCTCAAAATTCATAATTGAATCATTATCTGCTTTAGTGACAGGGGCTCTTGTCTGATAGCAAGTTCAGCAGTCAGAGTAATGTGTGTTTTGCTTACTATCTAATTGCTGATACCCAAAATAGTGTTTGCATACAGTATAGGCACATAGTAGGGACTTGAAAAATAACTGCAGAAACCTAAGAGTGATTTGGTGAATGAGTGGATGAAGCAATAAGCCTGGGCCTTGGGAGCTGACACCTTTCCTTTTCTGTACCCCATCATGCACTGCTCTGTTTTGATGGTAAGTTGATTTGATGACACGGTAGGTAACAAGAGAATCCATAAGTAAATACAGACATACTTTTACCTATGGGGAGTTTAAGCTTCTTCCGGAGGGAAATTCTGCGGGACCTTGAGCGGGCGCGCCTGTCGGAGGTGTTCCCTGAGTGGGCAGTGGTGCATTCCGAGGTGTCCTGCTCAGACTGGCTGCTGGTGTCACTTGCTGCACTCTGGGATTTGAACATCTTGCGCCAGAAATCTTTCCGCCCCAGGTTGCCCCCTTGCATTTGTTCATCGCTGTAAGCAAGCAGAGGATAGGGTTAAATGCCTGACAGCGCATGTGAAATTCTCCTAAATTACTTTCAACCTCTTGCTGATGATATTTAGGCAAATTATGCAGAAAGATCTTTGACAGGCTGGGTGTGGGAAGAGTGGGAGTCAGAATGGGAGGAGGCCCAAGGTTGACTCTGAGCTCTTCTTGAAAACAGTCATGTCTCAGCTATCAGGTGGAGGTGGTCATTTTCTTCTAACCTTAATAAAAAAGACTAAATATTATTGCAGGTATTCACCTGCAGTGTGAGTCATAATAGAAGAAGCACTTAAAATGTCAGTAAACATTTAGCTTTTTAAACTCCCTGGGGCTTCTGCAGTATGGTTACTCACTCCCCAATCCTTACACCTGACACTAGTTGAACTCACAAAATATATTTATATGATTGAGTGAACAAACGAAGAAAGTGTGATCACCATACCCAGGGGATACATCATCCTACTATCAATAAGTCAAAAAGACATAGGTGGAGTTTAAAAGTAAAAAATAAGCCCAACTCAGTAGGACATCCGCAAGGAGATTTTTGATTAGGGCAAGTGGTCAATAATATGCAGAGTTTAATCTCAGCAGGAATAATAATAATAATAATAATAATAATAATAATAATAATAATAAAGCCAGCTGAAATGAAATTTCTATTTTCACTTACCAAATTGGCATAGAATAGGGGTAGGGGAGAGAAAGTTATGGTTACTATCATATACTGCCAGTGGTAAGGTAAGAATGGCTACATATTTCTGGAAGATAACTTGGTAATATGCTTTTCAAAACCTATATCCACACCTTTGACAGAGAAATTCAGTTTCCAGGAAGTAATCCCAAGGAAATAATGGAACAGCATACTTAGTTGAAGATACACTATTGGTCAACATTTAAAAAGTGGAAACAGTATAAATGATTAGCTGTAGAGAAACAGTTGAATAAATTATGAGACTTCCATATTGTGATATTCTCTTCAGTCATTAAAATCTTAATTTAGAAGATTACTGCTATGGGCAATGTATGTGATACCTTGTGAAGTTCAAAGGCAGTTACTGAATGGCTTATCCATGAAAACACCTTCATAATGTAAAATTATGAGTTTGAATTTAAAAAACTAGGACAATGCACTCATTATCATTAAAGTTATTCTTACACGAATTCCTTAATAAATTAACTGAAATTTTTTATTTTCTCCAAAGATTGTTTTTCTAATTATTATAACCACAAAGTGCTTGATTTAAAAATTAATATATCATAACTGATAACTAAAAGCATAAAATTGTAAATAGAAAAAATAACAGGATAATATACATCTGGGTATGAGTTTGTGTGTAAACACACTCAAAATCATACCCAATATAATACACCAAAAATTTCGTTATCTTTATTTGGTGGTATTTTGATTTTAAGTTACTTTTTTTCTTTTTTTAATATTTATTTTTTAATTATAGGTGGACACAATATTTTATTTTATGTGGTGCTAAGGATCGAACCCAGTGCCTCATGCAAGGCGAGCGCTCTACCTCTGAGCCACAACCTCAACCCTTAAACTACTTTTTCTTGATGCTTTTTTGTGTTTTCCACATCTGTCAGCATAAGCAGCATATATTACTTTAGTAGTTCAGAAAGAAAAGGTTATAGAAAAATTCTAATAACATGATGAAATTTATTTATGGGGTTTTTAATAATTATTTGCTTATAAGCTTTGAGGCTGAGTCCCCAATTAACCTCAACTTTGACAATATTGTAAAGCATTCATTTTCTGGAACTATTTACATGAAAATTCAGATTTTATCTTTCCAAATGTCATCAGCATACTAAATACTTTTAAATTCTTATTCTAAACTCTTATATTCTGTTTATCAAATATGGTATGCATTTAAACTGTTTTTTTAGAATTGGACCTCTTGGCTACTGTTGTATTTTGGGAGGATGGGGGTACAACGATGAGTGTGTCACTACATGGTCTAAGTGGGAGAACATCCAGGGAGGCTGTCATTTGTCAACCTTCTCAAGAAAATGCTACATCAGCTTTGTTCAGAAAAATATAGGCACATAAAATCCACTTTCTGTACTAATCAGTTAATGAGACTATTATTTAAGGAAGAAGAAGATGAGTCTGGACAAGAAGGATTGATAAGAAAAGAGAAACAGAGGATGGAGGAGGAGTCAGGATCATCCAAGTAAGCGCTCACATTTTCCCCAGCTAAACAGAGGAAGTCTGGCATGCTCACTCCTGGGCCACCTTGAGTCATGGACAAATTCCACACTTAATATTTTATGACATTCCTCCAAAGTGAAATGTTTATGTAGAGGCATATTAAAACATGTGTCTTCATTCAAGAAGAAAGAACAGACATGTTTTAAATGCTGAGAAATTGGGTGGTATTTACAAAGGAACACGGAACAAAGAGAATATTTTGGAATCTAAAAACTGTACTCACATCTAAATGTGATTATTTTTAAAATCCAATTTACCTTTTAGATCATTCTCATTGATCAGATTAGCTCAATAGTTACGGGTGTTATTTGGGGACAAAAATCTTCTGTCCGCTTTGGGGCAGATTTTCTATGGATAAGTATTATAAACTAGATATTCATCCATGGAACATCTCATTCATATTCATTTTTTCCCCCTGACAGAGTTTATATTTGGGTTTTTACCATGTCCTTAAGGGTTTTCTTAAAAGAAACTAAAACTTAATTTTGAGAAAGGAAATTAATAGATCAAAATCTTAATGATTGTATATGATGAATTCTGCCCTTTCATTGATCAATTGAATCATTCATTCTTAAAATATATATTAAATGCCTCTCATGGGCCAAGCTCCATCTTGGTTCTGGGGTGACAATGGTAAGCAATAATTCACATGGTCCCTGAACCTGTGAATTTGATCTACCTTCTTCTTACGTTTATCTACCAATAGGGGCAGTCCAATTTTGAAGTACTACAACAACTGTGCAGACTTTGGTACTTGAAGATTTTATTTGCTGTTTAGGGATTACTAAATTCCTATTAGGTGGTTATTTGTTTCTTACCTTTGATTTACTTGACTGTGGAGAAAGGATAACATAATACCTAGGATATTCTATACAATTACTGGAAAAACAACTACTTAATACTGAACAAGGGTTAGAAGAACAAAATGATGAATATAAAATGATGTACATTTAAAAAATATTGTGGGCAAAAAAGAAAAATGAAAACAAATGTGTCTTGCATAGAAGTTGGCTATATAATCAATGTTTACAGTAACCCTTACATTTCCTGGGGGCATAAATTTAAAGATGCTTTTGTTTTTGCCATTATGAACAGTGAAGAGCAGCTGATGTTGGAATGAATCTTAGGGGAGGACCTCAGTGCAATGGAGTAGAACCTATATTTCAGCTAAAACTGAGCAAAAGCTTTGTTGAGCACATTGACAGCCACTCATGCATTAAAAAGAAAAAATCGCAAGTGATTTTAAGCATGAAAGCGGATGACACTGTCACCCCACTTGATATACATGCTATTTTAAAAGATGTATCAGTAGCAGTGTGCATGAAAGTCAGAAGTGGGAAGGAACGAGACGGAAAAGGCAATTAGGGAGGCTTTCTCTAGGCACAAGCCTGGTTATTTGACCTCGCCTGGAGAAATTAGTAGCATTGGAAATAAAAAGTGTAGGACAGAAAAGAGGCTAGTTTCAAAGGAAATGAAAAACAAACCAACCCCCCCCCCAAAAAAAAAAAAAAAAACAAATCAAACAGCAGTTTAGAAAACAGAATTTCCTCCAGTGTGAAGTGCCTAAACCTCTGCATTGGGGATGATAACATGCTACTTACTGCTCTGGAGTCTGTGAGGGGCGACCAGACATGAAACTGCGACATTCCTCAGGGGCCGAGGACACCTGGCCTTTATCCACAATGCTTCCCGCCTCTGACCTATGCAGATGGGCACATTTCAACAATCACAACAGAACAAGACACCACCTCTTAATACTTCAGACCTTCTATGAAGCAAAACATCTGTTATACACATGCTACATACTTGTGTCACCATGAGTTTGTGTTATATAGAATTTATGACCTCATTCTGCCTTATTGCTTACCAATACCAGTATTATTGCAAACGGTCATTAACTGAAAGCAGGATTTTAAGTTTAGGAGTTTCTTTTAATCTTTGTAAATGGTATTTAGTATACAATAGGCATAAAACAAATGTACGTTTACTAGTAGGATAAACTACATACCGATACATAGCAATATGTCTTTTGCCACATTTAGAGTATCACTTACTGATATGGTGATAAAGTCTCAATAATCGCTTTTCCTTTCTAGCCATGTATAAAGGTCTAAAACATACATAGATATTTTACCATATAGTTAAAACTTATGAAGTGAAGTTCAAGTATATGAAAGTGTGGAAACAAGTGAACTCTAATTCTCATATAGGTGGCAATATATTTAATAGTAACTCATCCCTTTTCCAAGCCACAGCTCAACCACATCAGTGATAGAACTTATTACCACCCCTGCATTGAAGATCTGCCACATCCAGAGCATATGGACAGTACAACTGAAGACAATATTCTACTCACACAAGAAAACACCCTTATTCAGAGAAATCCAGTGCCAACCTTTTACTGCCTGCAGGCTTAGGTTCCTGTTCATTCTCTTCTACTTTTTTCCCTGGTGCTAACTTCTCAGCACTGTCAAGCAAAGCACTAAGAGCCACTCTCCTGAAGACATTACCATGAGCTTCTTTGATGAACTGGACCAGCTGACGGATGTCACAATATAATCCCTGTTTGAAAACAAGAAGAGAGTTTGGGGGAAAGAAAGACAGTGGTATGATTAGTTTTCATAGAAAGAGAGGGAGAAGGCAATTCCTTAGGTTTAGACAAGCACTGGAGTGATAAAGAAAGATAATTACCACTGTTGAAACTTACAGTATATTCCCTCAGCATTGCTCCTTTGGAACCTTACCAAGGACCTTGCCAGTCATTCTTAGCATGAAAAAGCATGGTTACTAAGCAAGATGCATATTCAGGAGGTTGGCTGTATTATTAGAAAGACATCAATTTATATTTTTAGTCATTGGATTTATAAGCTTTTTGTCTCTCAACTTTAAAGAGATCCAAAGAGATGCCTGCAAATAAAAGGTAGTCAGAATTTGTTTAGAGATTTCAGTCCCTGCTCTGCTTCTTTAAATTTTCTGATTATGACAAAATGTTTATGTTCTCTAGATACTTCTAACAAAGCCTGATTAACCAAAACATGGTAAATTTTGTTGGACACATTAATCAAATAATATGTATGTTGTAGCCACTTTGAGTGTGAACTTGACTCTGAATTCAATACTATTAGAACTCAAATTTTGAGTTTAATTAAAACTCAGATATTGATAAATCAACTTTTAAAAACATATACAAGATTTTTATTAAGATATTAAGCTTTGCACCACCACCAACATTTCCTACCTCTCTCTTCCTTCTTTAAAATGTAGTTACTGTATTCTTTGCTTTAGGAAAGTTCATGGGAAAGCAGGTTGCAGAGGTGTTTAAAAAAAATAACACACACACTTTGATAGCTTTTGCTTTTATAAACCTAACACTGGTGGAAAATTTATACCTGTGATTTTTAGGAATGTAGAAGGCAGGAACCTTGAGGATAATAGAAAGAGCATGTATCCTTGGGGCTTGTGGGTATCAGGGCCCTATGCCCTTCACTCTGCTCTTTAGTAGCTCCTTTATGGAAGGTGCAAGACCCCCGCAAAAACAAGAGTTCCAAACAACAGACAATAAACAAATCCAAGCATGCAGTGGAGAGCACCATATGAAATAATAGCTGTAGACTAATAATTGAGATCTGGGTAGCCTCCAGTATTTGACTGGCCCTGGGAGGAGTCAAATACTAACCTTTTATAGCCTGATTCTCCTCCTCTCTACACTACTAGTGGCTTAAGTGGTTTAATTAACACTCTCCTTTAGGGAGATCTAATGTGATCTAAAATATCACCGGGCTCAATTAAAGAAAACAAAACAAATTTCAGTAGCATGTTTGCATTAATTTTTAAAGTAAGTATGGTTTTAAGTAATGCTTGGTATATCATCTTTTAGATTTCATGAACCAATAAACTGTGCTCTTGCACCTTCTTTTGAAGGACTCAAAATACCTTGCAACAATTTCACCAGACACTACAACCTTTGAGATGAACAATGAAAATATGTCAATCTGCAAATGAGATAATAAGGTAAGGAGGAACAAGGAGAAGCAAGCATGGATAAGGCCCCACTGTGATTTACTGGGAACATTCAAGGAAATGATATCTCAGCATTAAGACTTCAACATCTCTTCCTCATGGCCACGATGTGAGCAATTTTCTCAGAGCAGAGGCTGACAGCTCCGTGGGGAGAGGAGAGCTTCTCACCAGATTCTCAGGACTGTGCAGTTCGTGTGTGGTGGAGGCACAGCGGGTGATGAGGGATTTAAACATGGCACTGACGATAATGCCTTCCACGTTTTGGGCGGAGGATTTGTTGTCCACTGTGGTGAAGTTATTTCCAAACCCAGCCTTGTCTGGAAGGCAAAGGCACAAGTTAAAGGCAATATTTCCATGAAGCTCTGCAAAATTGAGAGGGGCAAGGAAATACTCAGCACCCAGGAAATAGAGAAGGGCTACACAAAATCCAGGCACTAAGCCTTCAAGCTACTTCTGGTTCAATAATCTCTATGCAAACTTGGAAATAAAAGAATCAGAACCTCCTTTACATTCACTTCTATGACATGTACAACTGCATTTGTGAAGCATTTTGATTGATTTCTTAAAAAGTGGTTGCTTATTTAAAACTGACTCAAAACCTAAAGCCCACAACTGATCCCCTTTCCTTTGCTGTGTTCCTTTATAGAACACCAGGAATAGTCTGTTATCAGAACTGTTTTCAGCCAAGCATATTACAAGTTTGAAAAACAATGAAGTGAGGATTGTAGTTGAGATCTTTATGTCTTTTAATGTGATAATAAAATAATAAAGTCTGGGATACAACCAGGAAAAGTACTTCTAAATCCATCAAATGTCTTCATTCTAAATTAACCAACAATCATTTATATATGATATAAGCAATTGTAGCCTATATTAAGGTATTATTTCTTCCCAGACTTTAACCAAAATGTGTGTTTTACTTAACTCAGGCATCATGCATAACTTTCAGTTCACTGGTGCATTTGTATTCAAATGGTAGTGGAGATATTCAGTTTATTATGAGTGCAACTGGAATTCATTGATTTTGCCCTTTAACTTAGGTCTCTATATTGAAGTTTTCTTAAAATCATGAAGCTATAAAATAGGTTGTAGGTCTATGTATGGATCCATTTGCTTGGTTTTTAAAAAGTAAGTCTATATGTATGTGTATATGTGTATGTCAAAGTTGCGTTATTATTGTGTTTACTATGACCATGTTTTTGGTTTTTTTATTTTTCCTGTTTTATTGTGTGAAAAAAAATTGCCAAGCACTGTGTCTGACACATAATAGGTATTCATTTCATATTTATTGAACTAGCACATATGTTCCCTGTCTCTTGATTGCTGCCTCAGTTGCTATAAAAGAGCAGGTCATCTGAGACCAGGAGTATGAAGAGAGGTAGGATAAAGATGGCTAAGGTGAGGATGCCAAATGCTTTAGCAAATTCCTGCTCACTGAGGTGAGTTATCCTCTGAGGACAAAATCTGTCATCAAAGATTATATGCAAGCTTCTCTTGTTTATATATTCTTACACACACACACACACACACACACACACAAACAAACACATACACACACATACACAAACAAACACATACACACACACAAACACACACACACACATGCACATGTACCTTTTTTCTCTTAATCTTATTCCCACAAATTTAGTGTGCCCCTGAAACACTACCTGCTTCATCTTGCAGCGATTTCTCCTAGAACTCAGGTACAGCTTTACTTACTGTCAGTGACCGGCTCCATACAAAATCCTAGCAAAGCATGCAAGAAGTCCACTACATTATTTAGAGAGTCCTTGTTCACATAGTCCCTCATGGTTTGTCGGAATTGCATCTTATCTAGCTTGTATAGCTTAGTGAGGCAGTGCTGGGCCTGCAATGAAGGAAGAGAAGTGAAAAAGTCACAAGTACCAGCTTAAGCTACAGATGTCGTTAACCTGAGACAGAAGCCTTCAGAAGGCAAAGACTTCCATCCATCCCTACTTTCTGGTGCCAGCCAATCCTACCAGCTCCTCCTGTCTGAATAAGAAGTAGGCAGAGACAGACTGGGCAGTGCAAGGGGAAAAACCCAAAGCCAAAGTCTAATGCTGATCCCAGGGGGAGTTCAGTATTTACACTAAGATCAAGGCTTTAAGATCTTAATGAAAATAACTCAATGTGTAAAATTTAGGTAAGTGATAGAATTAATAATGCACACTTAGAAAAACTCAAAGTCTTTATGCAATGGGAAGAAGCATGCCACTGCCATGTCCAACACATTGAAATTAAGTAGATTTAATACAGGAAGTGAGGCAAGAGGAGTAGGAAGTGAGTGTCCGGTGTGTTCCTACATGGCCCGGAGGAAAAAAAATTCTTGAAACACTAACAGGTGAAAAACAAAATCCAATTTGTTTATTTATATGTCTGCATTTGAATGTGAAAATATGGTATTTCAATAGAAGTTGACCTCATAGATGGGAAAACAAGTGACAACTGACTAGGTCCTGCTATTCACAATAGCTGTGTGTTTCTTATGGTCCAGCAAATAATTTTGCCACCTGGCAAAGGAAAAGGGAACAATTCTCAGCATTAAAACCAAAGAAGACACAATCATTAACTGTTGAAGGTCAGCAGACAGAATGATCTGATATTGCCTGGAAGCATTAGGGGTTAAAAAGAAAACTCCTATCCAAAAGAAAAAACCTATTTATGAGGAGCTTTGCTACTTAAAAAGCATTTCTTGCAATGTAAGTGCATCAAATTTGACTTTTGCTCCACCTTTATGATTCACCAAGTATCTCTTTATTACAGTTGAGACACAAAGAAGTCAAGGACTTTATCTATGTTGAAACTACAAATTCTACAGCAGATTCAAAACTGGAAGTCAGGGTCATCGTACCTCCTAGTAGTTATTTCTCCCGTGATACAGTACTGTCATTAAGAGTGATGTTTTTGAGGAAATATATTTAGATACCACCCACTGCCAAAAAGGATTTAAGATGATTGGTAATAGAAATCAAATTAGTATGTTGAAGAAGACTTCATCTGAACAAAAGAGATACGAGAATGTCCACAGCAATGGAATGAAATGGGAAAATGGCAGAAATCTTTAGGATGAGGGGAAAGAGCTAAGCATCTAGAAAGAAAGGGCAGCTGGGGGAGGACTGCCTTAATTGAGGATGGAGGATTTTACACAATCCGGTATAGGAATGGAAGTTAGATTAGGGAGGCAATTACTGAGAATCAGAATGGTGGGTTCTTTGTGGTAACCCAGAAGGAAATTTAAATCACATTACCATTTTGACAAATCAAGATTCAGGGAAAGATACTTAAAAATTTTGAGAGGAAACAACAGAGTATAAAAGAATGAAACTTGGATTTAGCTACAGACTTCTTGGTATGACCTTGTTATAATCGCTCCATCTGTATCCTAGTCAGATGGTTTGGTATTTTTTTTTTCATCCTCTCTTTACACTGTCCTAGAAGATTTGAAATTAGGTCTTTTTATTCCCAGAGAGTTTATTAGTTGCCAGATCTCAAATAGGCTCATTTATTTTTAGTTTATTTTATTTATATAAAATACATGCTACTTGTTCTAAAATGAAGTTTACAAAACACTTAGGTAAAATGTTCTTCATGAAGAATTTAATTATCATTCCTTTAAGAATTTGAGAAGCTCTTCATTATATTAATTACAAAGTGCTTTTAAAAAATCCTAGATTGTAAAATCCTAAAGTTCAAGTGTTCCCCATTCTCTACAAAACACACCCAAAAGGCATAATTTCAAATCTACAATTTGGTGGCCCTTAGACTATCTATATGGTCTTCCTGAGTTCAGTGGGAAGTTTAAGCAAGAATAAGATTCCCAAGCCTTAAATATTTTGATTGTGAATGAACAGACTAAATTTCTTCAAATGATGTAAAACTGATAGAGAATGAATTCCTTTCAATAACTTGGGACTATCAGCTAATGATCAAATTAATAATCTAAAAGGTATCAAGGAATCATGTGATGGAATTGCTAGGCACTTCAGTAAATAACATTACAATAGTCTTCTGTTTTTACAAAAGAAAAATAACTCACAATACAAAGAGAAAAAAAAACTATAGAGTATCTAACCTGAGAAAAAGTGAAAGTATTCTTAACTTTTTAAAAGTTAGGTAACTTCTCAGTAAGGACTTATTGCTTTGGGGGGAAAAGTAACAGCTGGAATTCCAATGGTAGAGAAATTCAGAAATATCTAACTTCTTGATCCACATATTTCCCAGGGAAATTTTCTCAAATTTTGTATCTTTTGGACAATGTGTTTACTGAACATGGGTAAGCACATATGATCTCTATAATGAGTAAAGCATAAATCTACAAAATAATGGAAGAATTGCCCCATAAATCAAGTTGAAAAGCCAGATAGGGAACAGTCTGAATGCCTCATAGAAGCATTCAATACCTGGAGAGAGAAAAGCATGGCAGACAAGAAGTAACAAAGCTTCTTTTCTGATTCAGTTAGTCCTGCTTTCTGTTAATCCAGAGAGACAGGACACAGTTGTCCAAGGCAGTTTATATTAGAGAATGACACTTAGTATGTTTTAGCATTTAATTTCATGAAATTGGTCTTAGCATGAGAAGTAATGTGGTTTATTTAACCCTGAAGGGTTTTACTCATGCTGTGATAGAATTAAAAATCAAAGAATCACATAAGTATGTGCAAAGATGGAGGCAATATAAGCTTTCTAATGGCTTACTAGTTATTGTTTTAAATTTTTTTCTCACTTTAACCTCAAAAATCCAGATCTTGGTCAAGATGTTCACATTTCAAATTAATTATCTTGGTTGTTACTTCCCATATACACATTAAACTAAAATAACACAGCATAACAGAATATTTTTTTTTAAAAAAATGGATAAATAGATAGGTGATAGAAGATACATTAAGCAAGAATTCAGCATGCCAATACTATGTGAACACCTCATGACAAAACCTAACGCCAAGGAACACTGGTCCAGCATTAGATTTTGACATTATCCTAAAACTCTGCCAAGATATGCCAAAGGGTTTTCTGGACTCAGATTTGCATCCAATCTTTTTTTTCTTTCTTTTTTGTGAAAAGAATATTTTCTTAGAATTTCAATTCACATGTGAGGCAACTGCCCCAGCTCAGGCTTGCTGTGAAGATGGATCATTGGTCAAGTCAGAATGAACAAGGCACAATCAGGAGAGCTCACTGAAAATGAGCTGTAATGTTCCATTACGGAATTACACATGGCAAGCCCAAGGGCAGAGTTTCAAGTTTCACACAGTTCAAAGGGAAATGATCTCAAATATGTAGAAGTCGAGGTTCATTTTGAAGCAAAGCAGCCAGAAAACAACTGGCTACTTTTACAGTCCTGTTTTGTCCCAATAAGGGCCATTTTCCATATCTAAATAAGAACAACAAACTGAGTCTCAACTTTGACCCCTTTCTCTAATATGAAATATGCTTTTATAGTAGCCAGACAGATGATTGAAAATCATTTGTCGCAGGTCATCAGAAGCTTGCTAAATGTATTCATCTGTGCAAAGTTCTTCCAAACTGAAATTCACACATTCCAATCATCTTGCACCAATTGGTTTGTTGGTCTGCTCTAGGTAGGAGGCAGAAGTGTTTTCCCAATTAAACTTTCCTAAGCCAGTTTTAGTTGTTGAGATATCTTGTTGGATTTCTCCCATCCCAAGATACCATTAAAATGCCCTATAAAATACAATATTTTTCAGGGAACACTGACCCTCATTGTCAAAGGACTCATTCCTCAACTGGAGGGAGGGAAGAGGGAGAGGAAATGGAATCTACTTTAATTCTCTTACATTCTCTCGGAATACCTGGTGTCTCAGACGATCTCCGGAGATCCCTCGGTGTCCTTCTCCGCAACCATAGGCACATCCCAAAGACTTCACTATTTTGATGAGCATGGTGAGAGCAAGCCTATGGTTGCTTACAGGTGTACTTTCATCCTGGTACCCATGATCAAGAAACAAAAAGAAGTCTACTTACTTTGCCACTGAACCACTATTGCTACGAAGATTCTATTTTACAATTAAATAAAGTCTGTACGTTTTACAATAAGCACCTGCAATTTGAGAAATAGAATTGTTCAGGGTTTAACAAACAAACTCACTTTTCTAAAATCTATTTCATGAATTAAAAGAAAATAATTTATGCATTTTGAATAGCCTCTGGTGCTAGAACATGAACACAGACCTTTTTCTTGGAAGATATCCTTCATACCCTTGACAGCCTATTGGAACGGCTACCGGGGTGGCAGGTGGGGATCATCAGCAATGAAGGCCAATGAATTTCCTTAGAAACTACCCTCATGAGCAGTCTTCTGATAATACCACCAGGTAAGGATTACTGCTGAATTTCTTCAACTGGTCAAAGTCTAGAACTTGGCAATTTCTGCTATTTTTGAAGGATTTTTTCCAATTGTTTCACTATATTATAATTCACATGCATAAGAAAAGCAAGAATATGCAGAACTTTATAAGCATTCAGATTTATTCTCCCCTTGAGGGTCAATTGGGAGCCCTCCTGAGATGAATAATGAAAATCATTTTCATCCACTTTTTTGTCTCTTTAATCCTTACTGTGAGTGGAGAACATGATGTCCAAAAAAGGAACTTCCTTGAATCATTTCCAAAGAAGCATAAGGACGCTGTTGCTAAGGGATGATGCTGAGCCCAGTGTGGGGGAGTCATTACCTTTGGGAAGCAGCAACCTGCCTCTATCATCCTAGCTACATTTAGAGTAAGCACATTCATTGAGGACTTGGGATTCCAGCTCCTGGTCCTTAATCGCGTGTAACATTAGATAAGTTAACTAATCCCTTTTTTGTTTCCTCACCTGTGAATTAAGCACCCTAATAACTGCCCTTCCTACTTCACAGGTTTGCTGTGTAAAGCAAATGATATAATGGTGACCACTGCTCAACAACATAAGGGATTTTCATGTTAGTTACATGAACAGGTTGACAGATAAACTTTTGGGCTACACATAGAAAGAATACTCCAATGGAGGTAGGGTGTAAAAGAAAGGGCTAGGGATTTATACAGAAATTATTATCTGCCTTGATGTGATAGTGTAGATACTCTCCCCCCCCCCATGCTATGTAGTTGGCCCTCCTTTTCTTATCCATAAACTTATCCATAAACTCATGTAGTGAATGCAGTGCTGGACCCCAGAATTTCTCCCGTCAGGAATAAAACATTCATTCTCTGAGTTGTTGGAAGTGTTGATGGCTGAAAATCCTCAGCTGACTGCCTCTGCTGGAGAGCTGCCTCCACCAAGCAACCAACTTTACAGTATTTTCCAGGAGACAGACTACATCCAATGACAGGTCAGTGGCAGAAGAGTGGTAAAGGCACTCCTTGCTTCACCTAAGAACTGCTTTGAAGAGTCATCTCAGCTCCAGATATATTTACAATTAAGATGTCATTTTTAGTTTGGATGAAATCTTCCCTGCAAGATTTGATAATTGTATAACTTTGGGCAAACTACTCAGTGTCCTACAAAATAGCAATAATATAATAATCTCATAAGTCAAAAAAGTAAAAATATGTAATGTCCATAATAATAGCAAAACAAATGTTAACTATTATTTCTAGGTCTAGGACACTGCTATTGTATGAGGCACCTTTATGCAAATTAGAAACACGCCTCTCTTGGTGGATGAGTTGGAAATAGCCAAGCCTCTGGGTGGATGCAGTGCTTGGATGTGAAGCTCTGTGAGCAGAGCTTGTACTGGATTTCATTCCTCACCAGTTCCCACAGTCAAGATTTTTTGGACAATATGTGGACAACAGAGTCATATAGTAGTGTCTCAGAAAAGATCACCCCAAGCAAGGGCTTATTTGGAAGATTGGTTTACATATATTTTTAAATTATTATATGTCCCTTTAAAAATTCTCTAACCCCGAAAACCCTTTGTAAGGATGGATTTAGTTTTTTATTCTTTAGACCTTCAGGTGTCCTTGGGATTTAAGTTTCTTTCATAGAGGATATTCAGAAAGATGTATCAAACTACAGGCAGAAACCAGAGTACTAAATAATATTTCAACTTCTCAGTATAAGCTAGTGGCCAAAATGGAAATAGAAATTAGATCTTCCTTTCTGTCTTAATCAATTTCCCATGTTTCTGATATTAGTGGGGCTGAAAAATTAGATAAACTTTCTGATTCCACTGAAAAGAAAAGATGTTTTTAGGGAAGAACAGACCTTTATGAATCATAAACACAAGCCACTTGACCTAGCATCACATTTTATTTTATAAATTCTTTGTCCTAAAAAGAATATCATTTTGAAAACTAACTACAAAACAATTGAATCTTGGTTGCTCTTTTAGAGACCACATTATCTCTTTTTAAAATCATCCATACTGATCAAAAGTGATAATTTTGGTCAAAATAACATTTATAGCACCAAGCTATAGTATCTAAAATAATATCTAGATATACTCTATGATTAAGGCAGAAGAAGAAAATCCTAAAGATAAGGCTAAGGAATCCAAGAATATTGAAGCAGGAATATTTGGATCAGAATATTGGGAAGATAAATCATGAATATTGGGAAGATAAAAGTAAGCCATGAAATAAAGAAACACAGATGATAAATGTGCATTAATTATGTAGTAGGTGGGAGTAGAAAGAAAGAAGAAATTTTTATAATTTCTGCAATCCTCATTTGGATGTAAAAAATTAACACCCTATGGATAAAAATGGACAATTTATAGTTCATATTATGTCTGTAGATGTTAAAACTCTATATAGTATAATCTTTCACTTGTAAACACTTGACATGATATGCGATTCTTACCTGTTAGAGATTCAAATCTCTTGTTGGTTTCAATTTCTGAACAGCACATTCCAGCTACAACCTCAAATCAGTGTGAGTTATGTGAATTTAAGCTGTGGTAATTTGTATTTGAAACTCAAGAAGGAAAAAATGAATTCTTGCTGTTAAATGCAGAGTTCATAGCGAGGTTTTGCCAAGGCAGAGGGAAAGAAATTCAGGAACAATCAATAATAGGAAGGCAAAACCCTCTGGGAGGTGACACACTGAGACACAAGGGAACTGAGGCTAGAATAGTTGTTGCCATGCCAAACCAATATCAAATAAATCAACCAACTAATCAAGCACCATTCTTCTCTTGCTTTCCCCTTAACTATGGCTAAAGTTGTCTGCCAAAAATATGTTATATAAATACTTTATTTAGAAAGTCCACACTGCTTCTTATGGACTGGGTATTTGTGTCCTCCTGGAATCTGTATATTGAAATCTTAAACTCTAATCTGATTATATTTGCAGATGGGCCCTTGGGAATTAATTAAAATTAAATAAGGTCAGACACTGGGACCTGGGTCCAAAGCGATTAGGCTGTCTTCCTGCACATGCACAAAGTGGAGGCTGTGTGAGCACACAGCAATGGTGGTCACCTACAAGTCAAGCAAAAGGCCTCACATTAAACCCACCCAGCTGGCAACTTGACCTTGGACTTCCCAACCTTTAGAACTGTGAGGAGTAAATTTCTGTTGACTAGGCCATACAAACTATAGTATTTTCTTATTGCAGCATGAGTGGACTAAGATACTACTCAATTTATACCACGAACGTCTCAAGAAAGAGGCTATCCATCCTTAGTGGCCCACTGAGAATTATGGAAATGGAATGCATCTGAGGTGTTCTATTGCAGAAATAACCTAACCAGAAAATTCATTCTAACAAAGCATAAATGACGGACGATATGTGTGGATTCAGAACACTGTTCAATCTGTTTCTACTCATGCCTGCTAAAAACCTAATTAAGATATTTCTACATTCAGTACTTTCTTACTCTAGTGATTAGTTGCTGCTCTGAGTCAATAAATTGCTAGCAAGCCAGCATTGGGAAGAAATTCAGAGCAATATTTCATGAGGACACAGAAGGTGGTTCAGTCATACCTTCTCTTGATTCTTATCATTCTTCTCATAAGGGCCTCCTCCACCTCCTCCACCTCCTCCTCCATCACCTCCTCCACCTCCTCCATCACCACCTCCTCCTTCTTCTCCTCCACCATCTCCAGCTCCACTAATGGAAGGGCCCCCAAATCCACAGGTAGAACTTCCAGATACTCCTTTGAACTGGAAAGTTCCTTCACTTGGTCTCTTTTCCACAGTCTCATTTTCCTTGTTTTCACTCTTCTTTCTGTTCTTTTCTACACATGGTACTACACCAAGTTGAAGCAAGCATTCCACAATGTTTAGTGCCACATCACAGATGCGAGAGCTGATATCATGGTTAAGGACAAGATAAACAGCCTTCAGAACCACCTGCAGAGGACAAAGATAAACAGGACAATTAAGTTACCTCTTCCTAAATAGATTTAGTTATTCTGTTTAACTAGTTATTCTTCTTCTGTGCTATGTGCATAAATCAGACAATTTTCAGATTTTCTTATCTAAGCTGCATGGGGACCTTGTATACGTGCTTAATATAGACTTTATATCACCCAGAGAATTAAAATCATGTATTTTCTCAGTTAAGTCTCTCCAAACTTCCCATGATATGTACAGTTAATGGGGATATTGAAGCATAGTGAATTAATGGGACACTAATTACTCAAGTGGAAACTTGTATAACTGATATTTAAAATCAGGGTGTTTCAATTCTTTTCACTTTCCACAAATAATGAATAAAGAAGAATAACATATTTATGCTCATAATAAAGCAATACTTGCTTATTCACAATTGTATCATTATTTACCCTTCAACTTCAAATGTATAATATTTGCATTTTTAAATTATGCCCCTTTATTGATTTTAATATTTTAAATTATTTGCTAGGCCAGGTTCCCTAATGTGCAATAATAATGTTTGTGAAACATAATTATAAAATATAGCAACCCTTTCATTTGCTAATAACTATACTCAAGGAAAGCATTCTTCAGAATGCAAGTCTAAATAGTTTAAGGACTTCCATTCATTTTTTATGACTATGAGGTTTGTAGTCTTGTTGCTTATATAACCAAATGAAATAAATGAGCTTCTTACTCTTTTTCTGGGAAAAAAAGAGGTTTAGAAAACACACAAATATATATTTATGTTTAGGATTCACTAAGTTTTTAGAATTATAAACATATTCTTAGATCAGATCAAATATAATGTAATGCCTAGGGAAAAACAAAAGGTTCATCTATGATGGTTGACACATTTAAGAATTTTTTTATGTGGGTAGTTTTTTCATTTTAAGATTCAATACTTCTAAGAATCTCTATGCCCTTTTACCCAATCTTGTGAATATTGGATTTAAAGAATCAATATCTTTCTGGCCTTCATAAGAAAACTTCTTGTTCCTTACGGAAAGATCAAGCATGCCATTCTTGTGGACAAAGTTGTTGGTCCCATCGATATGCTCTGTGTCCTCCAGGTAGCTGTAATTGATGCAGGAGTCTGTGAGGCTGCGAGGCAGGTTAGCACAGGCCAGAGGTTCGTGAGGCATCTCTGGGATAGGCACTTGGTTGCAGAGCTTCCTCATATGCTCGTTGAAAAAGTCTGCGTAGCCTACGTTGAATGATGCCAATGTGGTATTGAAGGTTGCTACTGTGATAGTGGAGATCTGGGATCGCACTAATGATACAAAAGAAACATCTTAGTTTTCCTCATATTCACCTGCTACATCAGTTAGATAGTTATGCTATTATTTAAATTATGACCATGATCAGGGCTGTAGCTTTTGTAGATATATGACTTACAGTCTCAAATCTATCCTGAACTCCCATGGAACTCCTGAAGCTGTAAGTCCAAGTAATATTGATGGAGGCTATAGAAAAACTAAATTGCAACTGGCTTCCTTTAGCTGAAGCTAGGATTTACCTTTTGTTAATGCTGACTTAGTTCACTTGATCGTAACAGGTAGATTTTACACACTGTTAGATGACAAACCATATTAACAAAAACTAGTTTAACTGAACTATTTTCCCATAAGTT
The DNA here is from genome assembly GCF_001458135.2 of Marmota marmota marmota. Taxonomy (NCBI): domain Eukaryota; kingdom Metazoa; phylum Chordata; class Mammalia; order Rodentia; family Sciuridae; genus Marmota; species Marmota marmota. Next base: position 28,267,572 of record NW_026000005.1, on the reverse strand, counting down.
ATGGAAGTTAAATATCTTATTTTGATCTGGTGTATTACAAAAAAAAAAAAAAACAAGATGGAATTTTTCTTCTCTGGTTAAAGTAATAGAATGTAAATTTATAACGAAGAATAGATACTTGAAGTACAGTTCAAAGAAAAGAGGGATTAAATTTGTGTTCCTATGAGAGCATAAGAATAAGAACAAGAATAAATTATTCTGTTAAGAGTAAAGAAAAAGAGCCTGCCTTAGATTCCATCCAGAAACACATTCAATTTGTGTAAAGCCCATAAATCACTTCTCTGAAAGAGAATCTGTGTGAAAAGACATTAGTGGCCCTGGAAGGCAATGACTTTCTTCCCACGGAAGGTGTAATCCTTCCGAAGCATGTCACAGAGGAAACTAAAGCACTAAATGCTTTGCAAGATGCCCTTTAGCCCTATGGGTCTGTGATCTTTTGAGATGAGTGGCTCATCTTTGCTCTTCCTCTAAAGGTCTGGTGGTCTCAGTCTAGTCAAACGGCTCTTCACTAAGAATGACTAAACATTAAATTACCAAGTGATAACACAAGAATGGAAGTTTTCAAAGAACATAAGTAAGTGGAGTACAATGAAAATGGAACCTGCGGTAAGCAGAGAGACTAAGAAACCTAAACTCCTGCCCCCAGCCCTGCCTGGGACCTACCTTCCTTGACTGTGTTTTCTCCGTGGCTGTTGGAGGGGTCAGGCAGGTCGCTCACCAGAGTGTGGTGGGAGTGGGAGTGCCTGGCGCTCAGGCTCTCCATCTCAGTAGCTGCATCTGAACTGCCCCGCCGCGTCAGCTTCCCTGAAGTGGACAAGAGCATCACAAGGGTTTTTTAAAATCTGAAAAGTTCTCTGCTGAGATTTTTGTCTTTCCTACAGACAGCAGTGAGAGTGAGGGGGTATTAGGAATAGCAGAAGGCCCAGCCAAAATAGCAAGAATTGAACTTGCCTGGGGTATAGTCAAGGTCAATATGATTGATGGAACTGCCTGTGATAAGGTCAGCCCCAATCTAAGCCAAATGTCAGAAACCATCTGTTGTGGACCTGCTAACTGTCAGCTCCTGGTTTTAAGCTGGCTGTCTTAATATGCCATCCCAAACAGAAAAAATTTTTTCCTTTGCTTCACTTATTCCTTTATTAAATAACAGAGTTAAATAAAGGTCTGTCTTTAGATTAACCAATGAAAGTTAAGGCACAGAACCCTCTAGGGCCATGTTTCTGAATCTAAGAAATAGGACCTTTAACCTGGCTAATTACACAGAATTCTTACGTAATTACTTATTTGCATTTGTTTGGCTGTGAAAATACAGCATTATTTCAGTTACTGGGGAACCTTCAGTTAGGACCAAATTTCTTGGCTGAATTAATTGTCCAAGAAAGACCCAGACTTTCCAGGGAGCCACAGGTCAAGATTCCTAAATAGGTCACTCAAGCTCTGCCCTACTTCAAAAGGTCTTTTGTGATCACCTAAAATGGTGGTTGGCCAGCCTCCTTTTTCGATGCCTCGCCTGTCTTCTCCAAGCCCAGAGAAACTTCCAAAGGAGAATGTGCTACGAGTGGGGGACACATCCAGGTGGTCCTCATGAAGCAGGAATGGCACACCCATTCTTCGGGGCCTCCTCTTCCCGGTGTGGTGGAATGGAATGGAGCCTTTCCTCTCTCGGTCTTCTTTACGGCTCTTGAACTGCAATGGTAAGATATGAATAGTCAGGCACAGGGCAAAGGAAAGGTTGTAGTTTACTTCTCAAAGGGCTCCATATCCTTGAGTAGTAAAACACAAGCATAGGGAATCCAGGAAGTCATTGGATGTCATCCAACAGAAACGGGTGAAATTTCCCTAATTTGTTAAAAGAGAAAAAGAAACTAAGCAAAGGGCCACACATTTCACAGGTCTTTCTGATTGGTGGATTAGAGGAGTGTTCTCAAAGTCTGATCCCTGGACCAGCAGCATCAGCATCATGTGGGAACTTTCTTGAAAGGCACTTTCTCCAATGCATCCCCAGACGTATTGCATCAGAAACTCAAAAGGTGAGGTCTAGCAATGTGTTTCAACATGCCTCATAAGTGATTCTAATGTACACTAAAATTTGAGAATCACTGGATTAGAATATAGGATTCCTGGTCACTTGGACCAGGCTGTCCCTTTTTCAAAACTGAAATTCATTATTTTGGTCAACCAACTTCGAATATGTGCAACTGCTCACAGGATATAGTCAAAGATGATCCAGAGGAAACATTGATACAAACCCATTATTCCTACAAAATAGTTCAAGATCAAGTGTAATTAGGAGTTTAGAATTGTCTAGATAACTTGTCTCATATACCAGCGCCTGAGCCTATCTTTAGCAATTCTGATATAATTGGTCTGGGATGTGGTCTAGGCACTTATCTTTTTATAAAAGCTCCTTAAAACTTCTATATGCAGCCAAGATTGAAAAATCTCTTTTTTTTTCCTCTTAAATGAGGACTGGTTTTTAAAAAATGATGGCCATTGCCTATTGTTTCATTTTTAATGAATGCAGTCATGACAAGCTGGACTCATAGATTAGTTAATATGTGTTATATTATTCATGGACATAATTCAGTTAATAATTTTAAAAGCAAATTATTTTCAAAATCAAAGATAAAAAGACTCTTACTTATGTGTGTGTGCGTGTGTGTGTATACACACACACATGTACCTGTGAATCTATACATATTATTTTCTATGCAATTAGTGCCATATATTTATTTAAAAAAAGAGACAGTCTGATGGGTTCAGGAGAGCATAGAAGTATTTAGCTAAAGATCTACTTTCAGATTTGGGTTCACTCTTTGGTGAACTATCTAGTTTCTAAGGGTCAAATTCTTCTCTGGAAAACAGGTAGAATAAAGAATTTCGTTGGATTATGTGAAAACTCTTTATATAAAATACTTGATGAAATGAGTTGGACCACACAAATGTAAGTTATCAGATTACTACTACAACTACCTCTACTACCGCAATGCATTATCAGGACTGAGCTTCCCACAACCCTGTGGAACTCTGAGAGTAGGAAGCACACTCATACTAATAGAGAGACTTACAAAGGCCTATAGGGTTATGCTATGTCATAGTCAGTGTTGTAACCACCCCCATACTGTAACATAATTAGAAAGAAGTACCTCATGCCCCACTGAATTTAATTACTAAAATATCAAAAGGTATAAATGATCCTACTCACCTTTTTAAAAATGTTCATGCCCAGGTCTGAAGAAAGATCTGGTACTGCAGACCTTCGCAGATTGGTCAATGAAACCTTGGAAAAGGCCTCAGGGCTAAGAGACTTTTCTTCTTCATTACACTTCATGGTGAGATCCTTAACATGCAATAAAATAGACAATGATCAAGAATGTAGGGCTGTTATCCAAGTATTTTGTTACTGATATGTCACATTTTTTAATAGGAATACACCTACTGTTTTGATATCTATGAAGTATCTAACTTGCATGTCTGGACTTTCAAAATCCAAATTCTACAACCTCAAAGAAGTATTTCATACTAACTTCTGTTTGTAATTTTCAGCACTGAGGCCATGTAACCCCAGAGAAAATAGAAAATAGATATCTCTTTTTCTTTTTTAGTTAAAAATATAATTTTTCCAGGGGCTGGGATTGTAGCTTAATTGGTAGAGCATTTGTCTTGTATGTGTGAGGCACTGGGTTCAATCCTCAGGACCACCTTAAAAAAATAAATTAAATAAAGGTATTGTGTCTATCTACAACTAAAAAAAAATTTAAATATTTTTCTATTTAAAAATTCATTAAAGGAAATTATTACTTTGGACAGAATACTACTAATAAAGCAGAGCATATTTCTTTTCCACTCTGATATTGCTTATGTATATCTTCACAATATGCAGAAAAGAATTTTAAGCCCAAAACTGTAAAACCCTGAAAGTCAGGTTTTTCTCTATATTTTCAACATACAATGTTGATGAGAAAGAGAGGAAGAACAAGATTCAACTTATATTAGGCAGTTGTTCATCAGAAAGCAATTTTCATGGGGATGTCACCACATTAGTATACACTCAGTTTATTTCTCCAGACATTTATAATAAATAGCAAGACTATATATCAATAAACAATATTTCTAATGATGATACTGAAATACTGAAAATTTTTGAATTATGCCAAATCAGTAAAATGGTGGTGTCCCATATTTTATGATATTGGTAACTGACAGATGACGTGTCAGAAGTCTTTATTACCTACTTTGACTACTCAGAAGACCTCATTTTCACCATTCTGGATAAACTAAGACTTACACTACCATAGCATGTGTAAGAGATGCACTTCTTTTAATGGTAAACAAGAACTAAACAACAGCAAAAAAGTCCAGCAATGAAAGATGGAAGGGAAAGGATAATGATAACCGAGGAATCCACCAATCAGACAGCACTGGATGCACAGAAGAAAGAGAGAGCATGGTATGGCCAGCGTTGTCAGTTCAAATTACAATGGACAGAGTGTCTTACTTGGGTTTTGTGAGTGTTCACTAGTGAGGGTGCTGCCGCCACCATTGAGCTACTCCTGGGTCTGGGCAGGAGAGGAATATCTGGCTCTGGAGCCTTCTCTGGCTTCTCTTCCAACATATGCCGCAGCCTTTGTAGATAGTACATCAGAGACCACTGGGTGCCTTCTTCAGACCAGTGGGGCTGGAGTAGGCAGCGGAGAACAGCAACATCAAAGTAGGTGGCATAGCGGGATCTTTGGCATGGAGGTATCACCAGAGAGGCCCTGCTCCCCAAAGTGGAAAGAAGACAATTACCCTGGCAGTCAAGCCTTCCAAGGGGGGCAGCGCGACATGGCTTATAGCTCTACTTTTCTCATTTTTTCATTTATTCATTTGTTTATCTGTTGTTTGATTTGTTTGAAAATCCTAACTGGTTTTACTCATTTTGCTTTTGCTAACCATTTCTTTGAAACATAAACATTGAAAGAGTTTTGAAGAATGGGTAGAAATTAGCCAGGCAAAGTTGAGGTTGGGGCAGGAAAGTAAATCAGCATTGTGCTTGCAAATGTTGTTCAGATTTTTAAAAATCATGAGTTTGGAGAGGGAGAATTCATAAGTGATTAGTTAGTTGGTGAGTAATTTGGGTGGTAGGTAATGATGAGAGTCAGAGCTATAGAAATAGTTTGTGTCAAGATGTTTCTTTTCTGCTAAGCTATGAGGTTTAACTCCGGTAGAAACAGGAATGATGTTTGTCCTGTCTACTACACTGGGCTATTTTAATTTCAGTTGTGAAAATATTATGTAAAAGAAAAAGAAACTGCAAATGCTAAACACAATTTTACTACGATAAAATGAGATTATTTTGAAAATTCTTAGGTTATGTATCTATGTAAGATAGCAAAACAAATTTAAAAAAACAACACAAGTTTCTGAAATTTTATTATTCAATTTAAAACTTGATATATTCATTACTTAGTGTTCAATTTACTCCTAATTAAAAATAGATTCAAATGATTACTCAGCATAACACAGCAATATAAGCATGGTAGATGCAATGAACTATATGTTTGTGGCTCTCAAAATTTGTATTTTGAAATCCCAACTTCCAATGTGATGGTATTAGAAGGCGATGCCTTTGGAATTTGGAAAAGTAATTAAGTCAGGAGGGTAAACTGCTCCCCTTATTAAAAAAAAAAGACATACATAGCTTTCTTGTTTTCTTTCTATCATGCAATGAAAAGACAGTTCTGAATCAGAACCCAATTGTACTGCCACCATGATCTGAGACTGTCAGCTTCCAGAACTGTGAGAAATAAATTTCTATTATGGATAAGCCACCCACATTAAGGTTCTTTGTTACAGCAACCCAAACTGACTAAGGCATTAGTGGGTATGTAGGACCATCCTGGGAAGCATATGATCCAGTCAGAATGACAGACAATAAATGACAAAATATAAACAGAATTTCTGGGATCCAAGATGGCATCTGGGTTCTAAAATCTAAACTTAATCACCAAGGACTTCCTTCTGAGCCATGTGATGCAGAAGGAAATTTTTGTACCTTTACCTCAACTAACAAATGTCACTATCTACACATGAAGACCTCTTACCAAAAATGCAACCACTGAGAGCAAGAATGAGAGAGTTTCCTAAATTTCTCAGATCTATCTGTATTTTGAATTGAAGATATTATGGTTTGGATCTAGAAACGTCCCCTGAAAAGCTCATGTTTTAAAAGCATGATCCCCAAAGCAGCAAGGTTCAGAGGTGGGGTTTTTAGGGAATGATTAGATTATGAGATGTATAACCTCATCAGTGGATTCATCCATTTGATGGATTAATAATTTGAATAGTCTACTGGGTGTTAACTGAAAGCAAGTGGAGGTGTGGTTGAAGAAGGCAGGTTACTGGGAGTGTAGCCCCTTCACTCCTTTCTGACTACCACAAGCTGAGCAGCTTTTCTCTACCACACCTTTCCACCATGATGTTCTGCCTCATCTCAGGCCCAGAGTGATGGAGTTGGCTGACAATGGACATGGACTGAGGCTTCTGAAACTATGAGCCCCAAATAAACTTTTCCTCCTTTAGGTTGTCTTTGTCAAGCATTTTTGTCACAGCAATGAAAAGGTGACTAATACAAATCATTAATGTTTCAAGAAATTAATTTGATAGGACACGGGTATTATGAACCTTCTAATTACAAAAAAAAACAAAAACAAACTATGGAGTAAAGACTTGTATGTGTGGTGAAATTTTTGTTTCACTTCACACATTTGTCAAGCGTAATTTAGTCAAATATATTTCTTACTGTGTGTTGCAGTACAAAGTTAAAGAAAAATACAGTCCTGGACAATGTCTAAAGCATTGTTATTTTCATAGCCTTTCTAGTTTCCTATTGAAGCATACCATATTTGTTATTTCTATTCTTATTAATAGAATTGTCTGGTGTGTTGAATGACAACTGCTATCATATACAATGGTTTTGAATTTCAATGTGATCTTATAGTTTAATATTCTTAAATATTTTAATTGACAACTAGGGAACTAAATATAAATTCAAATTCAATCACGTAAGATGCTGCAATACTAAATTTTTAGCTGGATTGGCAGTCATATTGAAGAAGCTTACTACAGTACCCTAAATTCTCATATATGTAATACCAGAATTTATCTTTTTTTCAGAAAGCTAGAATATTCTGTGAATACTGGTTTTGTGCCAACTTTGAATACATTATAGACTCCCACAGATTCCCTATCCACCACTTCTCATCAGCTCTATCTGTGGATACCACTTGTCTCAGTCACCAACATCTCTCATCAGGTAGATTGTAATTACTTCCTACAAGTCTTGTTGCTTCTCTTACTTCTCCACTGTTGCTCAACTGCTTCCAACAGGCAATCCAATCAACCTCAGAATAAGATTTGAGCTCTTTACAGTGGTCAACAAGACCTGTATAAGCTGGATGTGCTTACCATGTTTGCTCTGATAGGCCAGTTATCAATTATTGTCTTTCAGGTTAAATTTACCTTTTATTTTTTTAAATAAAGCTCCTGTTTTAATATCTTCTCAAATTCTCCAGCATGCTACTTGTTTCTTTCTGAGACTTTGACTGATTACACCTCTAGAAGAACCTTCCCTCTCCTTTCTACCTATTTCCTAAGAGGCTTTCTTTATGCTCCCTTTCCCCGACCCCATTCCATTTCTCTTTCTTAATGAAGCATGACCTCCTCTAAGCTTATCATTTGTACCTGAGATAATATGAATCCTCTCTTTTTTAGTGTTATACTTTTGGATTTATAAAGAAAAGACAAAGCTGGCTACCAGCTGTGTAATTTTAGGTCCTCAAGTCTTCATGACAATCATGTGACTTATGAGAGCCTGTGAAAACCATTATTTTCTTGACAAGATTTCTGTAATGAAGGCAGATATTAGCAGTTTTACAGAATTATTTCCCCCTTCAGACTTGCAGTAGTTATTTACTCTTTACTTTCTGCCCCAATTATTTTGTTACCAAATTAGATTATGGAATACCATAAATTCTTTCAAATCCCTAGAGCACTATTCCACATAAGATGCCAGTGGACCCTTCCATTGGAACCTCAAGGTGGATGGGAAGAAAAGAGGCTGTTAAAAACACAGGCACTCACATTTTTAACAGCCTTTTTATTTTTTTTTTCACCCAAGACTTCTAAACCAGCACCTCTGAGGTTGGGTCCCAGGAATCTTTTTTATCTTAAATATTAACCTTGGGTATTCCTTAAGTATTCTAAATAATATTGAATGACAATTGCCCTAAAAAATATGTAGTTCACGATTTCTATACTTTTAGGCCAACATCCAAAATGATTCGTATTTGGAAGCTCCATAACTGGAATGGTATGTTGACAATTTCATTCCTGAGGGCACCAGATGACTAAACCTATATCTTTCCCTATGTACAAAGCTTATTTGACTGAAAATATTACTAACTGTACAGTGAAGTCCCATAGGCATTAACTACTTTCCAACAAAGCTTGTCAGTTCATCTGGCGATGGAATGCAGAACAGCAAGACTCCATGAACTCAAGGATGTAATCAGAGACAAAGAACGTGTTATATAACTATGTAATCAAAACTTGCTAAATAAATTCACATTTCAATTGTTTAATATTGAAAGAGACTCAATTTGAAACAAACTAAGACTTTCTGTAGCAATTATTTACAACTTGAAGTAACTCTGTTTAAAGTGTTATTCAAGCACTAGTTTATTTGACTTAAAGTGTGAGTTGTACTAGTTGGAATAGTCACTAAAAAGCAAAAATGATTACTAAATATTTAGTAATCATTTAGGGTAGCATTGTCAGATGTAATTAACTGTTCTTTAACTGATAAATAATTTAAATTAACTAACTAATTAACATAAGAGTTGAAAATTTACATAACTGCTAAAAACAGTATGGGGAAAACTCATTGTATGAGATGACAGAAAAGTCCTTTCCTATTCTGATATTCTATGACACTATATGACTCAGTAGAAAAAAAATAAAAAGTGAAAATTTTATAAAGAATATGAACACAACTTTTCTTCTAAATGGTACATATAAAAATAATGAAGAGAAACACACATACAAAAAGTTAATAATGTGTATTATTAACACATTATTAATGTGGACTTGTGGATGGATTTTACTTTCAATATTTTATACATTTAAGTGATTATCCATAATTAGATTCATAAAAATTTATATACATATACTAAATAGTACATTATGGTGAAAAGAGATTTTCAAAACAGGTAAGAATTGCTTTCATCTATTTTCCAAGCACTATGGCTTTGGGAAACCAAGTTAATATTAATGAATGCTGGAAGATAATAGTAGAGAGCTTAGACGGCAAATAAGTACTCTGGAAATAATAGAGGATCTGTGGAGGCAGAGAACTCTGAAATCAGTCTTGACCCTATGCAGAATTTAATGAAGCATAAATTAAATCTATGCATATGGTAATTAAAGATGAAATCTCACATTAATTTAAAAGATTAGCTACCTGTTCACTGATGGCAGAGTGCAGGGAAGAGTGATCCTCAGTTCAATCAAGGTCAAAGAAAAAGACATGATGAATTGGATTTGTTTGATAAAAGCAAACTGCTTTTGTTGCTAGGATATTTGCTCCACTTTGTTATTAAAGTTTTCTCCATGTCTGATTAATACAGGATCTCCCCCAATGAGGGCACTTCTGAAAGGTCTATCTTGTGCATAGTCATGTCCATGGCAACCAGCCACTAGAGCTAGCAGAGAAAAGACAACATATTTTTTCGAAGTGCCACTGATTTATGTCTAATTCATACATATGGGTTTATGCATGCTGTGGTGATGTGTGCACTTGTGTGTCAAGAAATGCATAGATATGTAGACGGTTGGGTGTAATGTCAGAAAACAAAAACAAAAACAAAACAATGTTCTTCCACAAAAAGGAATTTTGGATATTTCAGTTGGTTTTATTTTTATAGGCAAATTATATTGGAACCATTGTAATTTGATTTTTTTTCAGAGAAAAGAAACATATTTTCTGTTTATGTTTGTAAATTTCTAATTCTTACAATATAAGCTATATAATATAAGCTCATGAGTATTTTATAATCTCAAGATTTAACTTGATATAGGTTTTTATGACTTAAAAAATGTCAGGCACAAGCATAGTAAAAGAAGTAAGATATTAATTATTCTTATCCTAACTTAAAATTTGAAATTCTAGAATTTGTATTAAATAGAATTAATGGAGGAGGAATGTGCAATAATTGATATGAAGAAAAAGTGGTCATAATAATTATAATACATGAATAATGGTAATTTATTTTCATTTTTATTAGTTGCATCTGGCCTTCAAGATAACCTCCAATGATTCCTGCCTCTTGGTATTCATACCCTATTGTAGTCCCCTTCCATACCAAAGCAGGATTGGTTGGCATGATCCATATAATGGAGAAGTAATGGTATGTTATTTCTGAGATTGGGCTGTAAAAGACACTGAAGTTTCCATCTTGGTTGCTCCCTCTCTTTCTTGGGTATTTATTTGAGGGAAAGCCAGCTCAGGAGTCATGTGAAGCCCTATGGAAAAGCCCAAGGGTGAGAAACTATGGCCTCTGACCAACAGTCATCTGAATGAGCTTGGAAGCAGATCTTCCATCCCAGTCAAGCTTTGGAGGACTTTATCTCTGGCCAACATCTTAAGACACTCTGAATCACAATCACCTAGCTAAGTTGATTCTGGATTCATGATCTTTAGAAACTATGTGAGATAATAAAATTTTGTTATTGCTGCTGTTTTAAGTTAGTAAGATTTGGGATGATTTGTTATACAACAATTGATAATTCATAACGATTTAGGTGCAAAGATAAACCCCTAAGTATTGGGAATGGCTGTAAAACCCTGAAGCAGGTGAATCAATAAAGACTTAGAGGAATATATATATACATATATATATGTACTATATTTATATATAGTACAACTTTCCTTGCACAGATTGTCAAGTAGAACTTCTGAACTTTGAGGAGGCTGCTGACAAGGGTTTAATGGAAATAAGGAGGATGCTACTGGGAACTGGAGGAGGGGCATCCTTATTACTTGGTGGCAGAAATTTTCTTGCTGTGATATGGAAAGTTTTTTAAAAATGTGCCTAACAAACCAGGTGATAGAATGAAAAAGATTTCCAAATACAATGTCAAAGATATCTTCTAGTTTCTTCTTGCTAATTATAGCAAGTCAAGAGAAGAATATGAACTAAAGGAGAAATTATTAACAGTTAATCAGAGTGAACTTGATGATATTGAAAATTATCAGCTTTTTCTGATAACAAATGGTATTAAATTTATGAAATGACTTCCAAGCAAACAGAATAGCTAGTGAGCTGCTGGAAAAACAGTCTAAAGATAAGGCTAAGGGTAAGCTACAAAGTCATTTGTATAGACTCACAATGAATGATCTAAGGTCATCTCAGAATATTGCTTCAGCAGACAGAAGTCCCTCTAAAGACTATGTGTGTGTGTGTGTGTGTGTGTGTGTGTGTGTGTGTGTGTGAGAGAGAGAGAGAGAGAGAGCGAGAGAGAGAGAGAACACTGCATTCACCAGGGACAAAATACAAACCACAAAGTNGTCACCCCATTTTCCCCTCCTCTGAGCCCTTAAAAATCACATTCTAATACTCTCTGCTTCTATGAGATTGTCTCTTTTAAATTTCACAAGTAAGACATTTGTCTATGTCTTGTATATGTTACTTAGCATAGTATCATGCAGGTTCATCCATGCTACAGAAAAGGTAGTTCTTATTGTTATTCTGTGTCCTAAGTAATTACATTTCCTCCACATACAATTTAATTATGTTCTTGATAACTTTGAATGTCATTTTTGTCATCAAATTAAATGAGAGCTTTCTGAGGGTGGGAGTGGTCATGATAGTTATTTTTTGAATAAAGACAATATGGGAGGAATTTGTACATCTTCCAAAAGACTGCAGACAGACCTTAGGAAACCACCCTTAATTCTCATCTGAGAGTGTTCACAACGTATGGAATCTTCCCTTGGGTGTAGGCAGAACCTTTATCTTGCTCATAAGCAGCAGAACATGGCAAAGCTAATGGAATGTCATTCCCATAATTAGATTACTTTATATGACAAAGGTGATAAGATGTCACTCTGAGTTTATCTGGCATTACAAAGACCATGAACAAGCAGACTGGAATTACAATTTGTAGTCCTTGCTGGTTTTGAAAAAACAAGCTACCATTATGTGAGCTAGCCTATGGAGAGGATCACGTGGAAATGAACTTTGGGTAGCCTCTACGATCTAAGAGCAGGTGCAGCCAATATCCAGAAAGAACACAAGGATCTCAGTCCTATATCACAAGGAGATGAATTCTGTCAACAACCCAAGGAAGCTTGTAAGTGGATCTTCCCCTATTCAAATATTTGAGTAAATGGCAGGCAGCCCATGGTGACACCCAGGTTACAGGATGCTGAGATCCTAAACTAGAAGAAACCCAGCTAAGTTGTGCCTGGATTTCTTCCAACAGAAATTATGAGGTAATAAATGTGTTTTGTTTTACTAAGTTTGTTGTAGTTTGTTATGTAGCAGTAAACAAAACAAAACAAAACCTAATACAAAAATCATAGAAATCACAGAGCAAATTGGGTCAAATATAAGGACACTGCACTAAATAGAGCTATCTGAAAATGAAATAAAAAATAAGAAAATACTAAATTCCCTATTGCTTAAAATCCTCAAGCAGTTCAATGCCACTAATGCATCAGAGAGATGACAGGAGATTGGATTACTCTCAGAGTTGCTTCCACATTCATGTGTAATTTCATTGAGAAAGAATAATTGTATATATTCTATATTGAGGGCATACAATGTGATTTTTTGATGTACATTTAGATTGTGGAATGATTAGATTAAGCTAATTAGCAAATCCATCGCTTCACATATGTATCTTTGTGTGCATGTAGAGAAAAAATTTTACATCTACCCTTTTAGTAATTTTGAAATATTCAATGAATTATTATTTATTATAATAACAAACTACTGCTCTGTGCAAGAAATCACTAAAGCCTATTTCTCCTCTTCTCCTGAAATCTTGCATCTTTTGATCAACATCACCCATTTCTCATCCAAACCCCTCCCCAACCTCTGATAACCACCATTCTACTTTCTACTTCAATGAGTTCATCTTCTTTAGTTTCACATATATGTGATTTTAAGTACTCATCATCACTATTGACCTGGGACGTAAATGAGTGGATAAACAAAATCCATTTTACTTACTACATAACCAAGGTTGCTTTCAATCTTCATATTCTCACCTAGCAGATGATTATCTAATTAGGTTACTTGCTTTTAAAGTTCCAATAAAGATGCAAAGATAAACACACTTTTACATATCATTTTTTAAAGCATAACATATAGTATTGGGGTTAAAAAAGGAATTGCATTTATAATACTCTGTGTTTTCAATAATTTTAAGATCTTTTGAAAACACTGTATTCATGTAACTTGGATCTGGTACCAGATGGAGGTAGACTGTTTAAAAATTATCAAATGAAAAGGTAAACCAGATATTAGGAGGAAATATCTGTTAATCTTTTCTTTTTTTGAGAAAGAATTTATATCCAGAATATACAAACAACTTTTAAAAATCAATAATAAGGTAACCCAGTTAAAAAGTTGGTGAAAGTTTTGAATAGATGTTTCATCAAAGAAGATCTTTGAATGGTTAATAGGCACAGTAAGATATATTTAACATCATTAGTCATTAAGGAAAAGTAAAAAAAACCACAATCAGATCCCATTTTACACCCTTTTAAATAACTATAATAAAAAAGACAGACAATAACAGATGTTCCCAAAGACATAGAGGTACAAACTCTCAGAAGTCACTGGGAGGATGTTAAATAATGCAGCCATTTTATAGAACAGCTTGGTGTGTTTTTTAATTAAACATGAATTTGCCACACAACACAACAATTCTACTCATGACTATCCACCCAATAGAATTGGAAACCTATGCTCACATAAAGATTCGTAAGTGAATGTTCATGTAAGCAATATTCATAATAGACAAAATATCCATTGCAGATGAATGAAGAAAATGTGATAGATTCATAGAATGGAATATTATTCAACAATACAAAGGAATGGATTACAGACACCTGCAACAATATGGATAAACCTTAAAAAATTATGGTAAGTGAAGGAAGCCAGATGCAAAAAAACAAAACAAAACAAAAACTATATTATTCCACACATATGAAAAGTCTGGAAATGCAACCCCAAACAGATGGAAAGTATAATAGGTGTGAGAATGGGAGTGATTGTAAATGAATACAAAGGACATTTTTGAGTGATGGAAATTTTTAAAAATTGAATTATGGTGATAGGTACACAGTTTTGTAAATGTGTTAAAATAATTAAACTAAGCTTAAAACAGGTAAATTTTATGGGATAGAAATTGTATTTCAATAAAGCTATTTTGAAATGCCTACTTTTAAAATACTACCCACTAGACTATGACTTCATTTGGGAGTAGAGATATACAAATGATCTTAGGGTCTCTAGTGCCTTAGGTGAAGTAGCAAACTTCACGAATCAATAATTTAGCAGGGACTAGGAAGTAGACTAGCTGTTTTTTCCTGGGGAGGGTGTTTGTAAGCAAGTTGGAATATTTGCAAAGAGCAGATTTTATACTCCCCACAAACTTTAACCTCTTTCAATACAAGGATCTGTTAGAATAAAGTATCCTTAAACATTAAAGCAGATCCTTTAATATATCTGCAACACAATCTTTTGATAGCATCATTGGCATTTCTGCATATAAACATTTAAAATAGCTTCTAATTCAGACATCTCATTAAATCAGACATGTCTTCCCACTTCCACCCTGGTTAGCTTAAATGAGAGGCATTCGATCACATTTCTGCAATTAATAATCTAATTATACTTTCTCCCAGAATATGTATACGTAAAGCATGCACATATATATTTTAAAGAGCAGAGGATATGAAAGTAGCTAAAAATGCGCATTTAATTCTTGGCAACCAGGAATACATTTTGTCTCAAACATTGCAATCATGTACCTGGAATGTGATGGGCCTCTTTCCTGGGAAGTTTGGGAGGACAAGCTTCCATCAAAGGAGTTTCCTCGGTGGCAGCCTGAAATGGTGGCCTTGGGTGAGATAGAATCAGACTGCAAAGTTTCACAGACCACCTGGAGTCCCTTTTGGAGGTGGAGACATGGAGACAGCAGATTAGGTTTTGTGTTTTTTCTTTCTTTCTTTTTTTTGCCTTCAGGTATATCCTCTAAAATTACCTCCTATATTACATACATAGTTTCTTTTCATCAAAACTAATTATAATGTCATAGACAGAGGTATTTTTGCCTCTGTCGAAAAGGAAATGGAAAGAGATTTCTAGAGAGCACCTCTGTCATTCCAAGCATTAGGCTAAGTACTTTCATAAATTTTATTTCATTTTGACCTTGATTTCTTTCTTTTTTAACTTTGTATCCACTATCTGTAGGAGATTTATGAACCTGACAATTCATCAAAGATATACTCAAACTGAGAACTGAATGGCAGCATGAGGCTAAAGACCAGAACCAATTGAGCAGGAAGTAATCAAATTAAAGCTAGCACATAAGAATAAATTGTAAGGTTTATGTTACATTCAGAAATTTAAATTACACATGGCTGATAAATTTAATCTGAGATATTTATCCATAGGTTATGGATTAAATTCTTTGCTAAAGCATTAAGATTCTCAAAAATCTATCATATTAATTTTGTCCTTACACTTTCTATTTTCATACACAAAAGAAGTCATGATTTAAGAACAATTTACAGAAAAATAAATATAGCTAGAAATTTCATGAAACAAGTCCCCTGAACTTGATCCAATGTACATATGGTGAGTACACCATATGTACACTATACAGGCGCTTTACTTAAAAATCTGATTAGGTGGTTAAAGCTGCAGTCAAGTTATGAGGTTCTGGATTTGGAGGGTGGTAGAGGGCATAGAAAATAAAAAGCACATCTTAGTAACATAATGAAAAGAAACACTATGACTCAGCAAGAGATCAGGAGGATTATATAGAAAAGTATGAGATTTACATATTTCACTGTATTTAAGATGTCATCTCTTATAAGACATACATTATTTTAGGCACCATAGAGTTAAAAAGGTACACTGTTAAATAAATTAGGACACTTGGCTTATTATCAGTGAGGACTTTCATTTTATACTTATTGAAAGAGCTATTTTAGACTTATATAGGCATAGCGTTTCATTACACATCCATCCTATGTATATATGAAAGGAGTGTATACATGAAATAAATTGGTGTAGGTATTCCTAACATTTCTTCATATTCAGAATTTTTAACTGAGAGTTGTTTATATTTTTTTCCAAAGAACAACTTCCTATGTCAAGATGTGTTATTTTGTCGAGGCATCATTTCTCAAGAGTATACCACAATTCCCTCTGACATTCTTGCAAGTCATTGACCCTGATGCTGCAAATTTCAATGCTAGAAATGATCAAATTCAGGCTGCACGAGATTGACAACCATATCAAGACTGCCACCAGGCAGGGAGATAGTAAGAGGTCAAAGATTGTCAAGTACACTCAATTTCAAAGATGTTAAATGTGAAAAATACATAAACCTTAAAGCACATAAATCAGTGTAAGAATGTTCAGTAAATGGCATATATTCTAGGACACCAATATTTCCAGCTTAGAGGGTAAGAAGATAAATGATGATATTCCTGACAGTAACACATCGGTTGAAAAGGGGGTCCAATTTCTATGGAAGGCAGCAAGTTGCACTTTGCACATGTTGAAATGAAAGTGAAGGCAGGTCAACTAATGACATGCTACATTAATAGCAGTATACATTTCCATGTGGCTTTCATTTCCCTGGCCTTCACTTTTTTCTTACAAGAACCAAATGTGACAAATTTGCATTGAATTACATTGTTTTTATCTTGCATCTTCTGTTTATGTGGATAAGTTATGACTTTTCATTAAACTTCAGATTCTGTAATGGATAGGATTGCATCTTCTCTCTCCTTCCTACTCCCCCACCCTAACCCCCTGAGACATTATTAAACCTACATTAGAGTTACCTAATAAACATTACAGGATTCAATAATTGAGAACAAGATGATACTTTATTTAATGTGAGATGAATAATGATAAGAGTGTTATATACTAGCCAGTGAGATAAAGCACTACTTATCACATACTAATCATGGAGATAAAACAGGAGTCACACAATATATTTTTTCAGCACTTCTTCATTTTGGAGAGATGCATAATATTGATTTTCATACTTGACTGATAGAAAACTTGAGGCTGTTAAAAATTTCACATTTAGAAAGGAGGGCTCTGAACTCAGTAGTATGATTCTAGAACTTACGTCTCACCCTCCACAATACACTACACCAGAGTTCCTTTCTCTCTTCTTACAATTACAATAAACCAACCTCTCGGTGTCTTGTCTCCTGATTTGGTGATTCACAGGTCAGACTTTGACTGTTTATAGGAGAACTTCTCTTGGCTGGAAAGATCAAAGAAATTCCATCACAAATTTTATAAGATTCTACGTTCATTTTATTTCATAAGTTCATTTCATTCCAATAAAAAGCCAATTTAACAGATCATTGTCACCTTGAAAGAAGCTGTTTAATAAAACATGTAAGAGAAATTAAATAAGGGATTCAAAATAATCTTAGCACTTCTAGGTTATCAATGTCAATATTCATTAACCTAAGTCTAACTCAGGTTATGATGCTATGAAGTTGGGAATACTAAAAATAATTATAGATAACATCTACCTAGCATATATTATCCACAATTTCTGTTCTAAGGATTTTATATATATTAATTATTGTAACCCTTTCAATAATCCTGGAATACTGGTATAAAATCATACTCATTTTACAGATGAAGAAACTAAGACACAGGAAGTTTAACTTGCCCATGGTCACTTAACACTTACATGAAGACTTCAGGCTTCTGACTCCAGACTCTGTTTTAACTACTACATTAAGCTGCCCCTAAGTAATGCTCAAATCCGTTACATCTTGACCTTAGAATGAGGATCAGTGGGAAACTAAGATGGCAATGCCTCACTTGAGTGATGAATAGTCTGGCGCTGAGAAGGAAAGGGATTTGCCAAGGTCACCAGGTACCATTGCTCTTTCTGGCCATGCTGGCTAAACTAGTCTAATGCACTCCGATGTTGGCACCATTTCAAATGCACATCATCAGACACAGGAGAAAGAAAACAACCACGAGCATCATCCAGAAGCAAAGGCAGGGTGAGGTGAAGAACCCAAATGTTCATGGAGGGGCATGGTTTCTTAGTTATTTTTGTATATCAAATGACAGTGTGTGTGTGGTGGGGGAGGGTATTCCAGTGCTTGGGATAGAATCAAGGTCCTTGTACATGCTAGGCAAATGCTCTACCACTGAGCTATTTCCCCAGCCCCACTTTATATTTTAATCATAGAGAGAGACAAGGCTGGGTGAAAGATGGTAGCTCAGTGATTGAACACTTGCCTAGCATGTATGAGGCCCTAGGTTTGACCCCCAGAACTGCAAAGAGAAAAGGAAAGAAAGTGATAGGAAGACTTAAAAACATTAAAAAATTAAGTCTCTTTAATCAACATACCATAAAGATGTGGCTTTTTCACTAATAATTTTGTTACATGTGAGCATATTTTATTATTTTTGTCTTAAGTCTCCTTTTTTAGATTTTAAAAAACCTCTTACATCTATTCTATATTTACTTTCCAATTATTTGAATCCAAAGTAACCTTATTATATACACAGAATCTGAAGTAGATTTTTGGGTATGACACCTTTACTGATTTAGTTCTTCGATGTTTGGAACTATGGCAGGCTGTCACTTTTGAATTGGTATTTCAAACATAAATGTTTTGTATACATGTAAGTTCTGGGATTAATCTACTTTTATAATTTGAAAATTTTAACTCTCCTTTTGAGTGATTATATTGACTACTAAAAGCATCCTACCAAATATATGAATAACATGGCACTCCTTGGTTATACAATTCCTTAACATATACTTTGCAAGGTTGTGTTAAGTTATAGGGAGAAAATGTGTATAAGAGCATGCTTAGAGTTTCCTTCCATTTATAGAGAGAGTCCTTTTACACGCATAATCCTCCATTGTCTGCACAAAAATCTTACAAAGTTAGCAAACTAGACACACACATATTTGTGTGTATAAGATGTATGTATGCAAATATACATATATGTGTGCATGTATATATATATATATACATATATATTTCTGTAGATTTTTCCACATAAATAATTTTTAAAAGTTTTAACTACTGTTGCTAAAAATAAGGTTGGGAATAGAACAATGGAATCTTTTAAGCACATACTATAAAATGGGTACTTTATGTACATTCTCATTACTGTTTACTAAGATGCCCTGTAAAGTGCATTATCATCTCTATTTTACATTAATGGAGACAGGAAAGTTCAGTTACATATCCTTAGCAAGAGACAGACTTGGAGGGAAGTATGAGCTTCCATGCATTTTTTAAGCTATCCTGTTGTGCTCTTTCTGTAATTCAATAGCACAATCTCATTAAATGACTCCTGAAGTGAAATGCTTTGATAGCATCTACTTCATCTACTATGATAATGATAAAATGATAATTATAATAAGAGATACTGCTTACTCATTTTCTGTGTGCCAGGCAGTCACTGTGTTTTTAGAACATTTTACATATTTTAACTCATTTGTTCCTTACAATAATCCTGTAAATTCTATCAACATGATGCTTTAATTCCCATTTTACAGATGAAGGAACTTACCCAAAGTCACACAATAGAAAAGCATGAGTCCCTGTTGGATATGAATAAGCCCTGTACTTGGGACATCCAGATACGACCCCCCCCCCCCAGATGTTCTTATTCTAAACTTCTTAAGGGAAAATCATCCCACCACCCTTACATCAAAGCGTGAAGGAATCACAAACCTGTAATGATGTTCCTAATGGGTTTTACCAATGCTGTGAAGCCAGAGACTTCCGGCTGTCTGTGTTCCCACATAGGCTGCCATATTACAAGACCACTGGCCAATCGGAAGGTGAGGTCAGATTCCTGGGGAGAGAAAAATCTGTCTAATAACTGGTTTGTAAGAACTGGTTAGAGGAAACAACGCATTCACAAGGTTATTTCCTGAATGGGTTGATGTGCCAAACTTTCTTTGGGTAAACCAATAACCCTAAGCTATCACTGCAATCACTGTGGAAATCACAGTCATCTGCTTTATGCAAAATAAATAATTAATCAAACTGTAGCTTTGGGCAAAGCATAGAATGCACAAATTAATGTTTTGTGTTGGCAACAATTTCAAAAGTCTTGGTGGATCTCTTCACTGGAGATTGTCATTATAATTCCTCTTAATTATTTAATTGTCCTCATTTTTCCCTAATAAGGCAATATCCTCACATCCTGGCTATTTCGACTTTCTATGCTTCAGTCCATTTCTCCTTGCATTTTATGGAAGTAGGTAAATATATTTTAACCCTTTGTGGTGTGTTATTTTGTTCTCTTAATAATCTTTAATTCCTTGAGGGTAGGGACAGATCAAGCACCCTCCTTCCTTCCCACTCCAACATCACAACTCTTAATACAGCACTAGGAATTGTGGACACAATAGAAATCCAATAGGTACTTGCTGAATTAGACGGACTTTACAACCCATGTTCACACGACTTATCCCTAGTTAAAGGTCTCTTCCAAAAACATATTCTCTGCTTCATCATTATGTTATTTCCAGAGGCCTAGATATTTAAAATGTAATCTCACATTGTGTAAATCCAAATACATGGTGTTGTGAGAATGCATCTTACACAACTCAGCCTCTCAAAGAAGTGTGAAGTTGGAAGCAGAGAATGTGATCACAGGTTAATGAACACATCTGAGACCCAGGAATTCACTTAGGACCATGATGTATAACCTTGCCTTGCATATTGCAGTTACTTGGGGAGATTTTAAGACATAAGCATCCTAGGTCTCACTTCCCTCCCATACCCAGACCCATTAAATAAGAACCTCTGTGAGGTTTTCTAAAGTTCCCTGTGGCGACTCTTACATGTAGCCATAGATGGAAGCCACTGAGCTAGAAGGATAAGAGCCTAGAAGAAATTGGAAAATAGAAAAAGAAAAGTGATTCTGCAAATGGTGAATCAATGTGGTTGAATGTCAAAGCATCTTTTGCTGAAAACATTGTTAAAGTCCCTGAATAAGTTCACCCACACTGGTAGAGAAGGGGCACTTCTGCAACACTGAAGACCAGGCTGGGAATCTGGCAGCATTAGCAGCAGAGCCCCAGCAGTACCCACAGTGGGAAAAGCCTCCAGGGTTCCCTGGGAAATAACTGGGATAGCTCATGAAGCATCTGGTCGAATTCATTCCACATTTATTCTACAGATATTTATAGAGCACATACTATGTGACTGGTACTATTCTAGGTTGTCAAATACAATGGAGAACAAAGAATGCAAAAAATCCTGCTCACAGTGCAAAGGAGAAGTAAAGCAGGTAAGGACATATGTCAGGAAAGGTGTTGATATCTTAGGAAGGTCAGGAAAGCATAGCATTCCATGAAAGAGGACCAGCAAGCACAAAGGCCCTAAGTTTGCAGAGTGTCAAGAAGCAACCAGTAAATTGTGGGTCTGGAATCAAGAGAATGAGAGAAGAAGGGTTAAAAAAAATAAGATCAGGGAAATTATCATGTGTCAGATAATTTATTTCCTAACAGGACATAGCAAGAGCTTCAGCAATTGCTGAGTAAGAAGGAAAGCTACTGAAGGATTCTGAGTATCAGACTGTCATGACTGGAAATGGGTTTCAATAGGTTCACTCAGACTATTGAGAATAGTTTGAGAAAGAGCAGAGGTGGAAAGAGAGACAATTTAGCAAGCTATTGTTATCATCTAGGTGAAAGATGGTTAGACTAGGGTGCTAATACATAATAAAGTAAGAAATGGTAGATTCTGAACTCATTTTAGAGATCTACCTACAGAATTTGCTAGCTGATAGGATGCAGAATGTGAGAGAGAAAGAGGTACCAAGATTTGGGGCTTTGAGATTAATGAAGATGAACAAGATGAAGAAGAGCAGGTTTGGGGATTTCAGAAGCATGACATGTTAAGTTTGAGATGCCTTAGATTTTCAACAAGAGATATTAAGCTAGAAACAAATAGGTCTGAAGGTTAGAGGAGGGTAACCCACATTTCCTTGAAATGGCCCTAGGGAAGTCTGCATGATATTATCCAGCAAGCAGGGAGTTACCATTAAGCAAAGCTTATCAGATTTGTCTTCAGAAAAGCAGGACACCAAAGCTCAAATGACCTGGTTTTAATGATATCTTAGTTTTTTTTAGCTCAATCCTTGTCCATGTTTCTCATAATATCAACACAAGTAAAACTCTGATGGACATTGTAACAGGAAGTGCTAAAATCTCTGATACTAAAATTTCTTGTACTAAAATTCTAGCTTTTTGCATATTGCATCTAACGGCATTCACTGACTGTCATCATTTTGTTTTCTTGATATAACCCCAACTAAATTGCATTTTTTTTGGGGGGGAGGGGTACCAGAGATTGAACCCAGGGGCACTTTACCACCAAGAAACATCCCCCTGTCTTATTTATTTTTTATTTTAAGACAGGGTCTCACTAAGTTACTGGAGGCCTCACTGCTGAGGCTGGCCTTGAACTTGTAATCCTTCTGCCTTAGCCTCCTGAGTAGCTGGGATTATAGGTATGTGCCACCACACCCTGCTAAATCACATATTTTTTGAAAACAAGTCCAGAACTTCTTCTGAACATTTCCCTTTGAGCATAAATATATAATTGTTAATTAAATGAACAATATTTTCACTTTCTCTAAAAAAGAGCAATTAAATTCTATCACTCTACAGACTTGAATATCTGTATGCAGCATCTTTGGTCTCCTCTTGTGTTGGTATGTTCCTGTGCAAATTGTTTTAAGTTGGCTGAGTGCATAAACTCTGAGACCCTAATTTTTCTTCCAGAGTCTTCTATAGTGGGAATCCAAGGCTATTTATCCACACACACAACCAGAAACTCAACACTTGGAGAAGATACTTTTCAATCATTCAAATAGTTGTAGAACAAGTAGTCTAAAAGGTCCTGAGAAAAAAACAGAAGGTGTAAACACTGATGGGTGGAATCCACATCTCCACATTTCAGATGCTTTTGTGCTTTCCCTCAGGGTCTGTTTCTAAGATGTCATGAAGCCATTCTAAATGTTCTGACTGGTTGCTTGGAGAGATTTAATCGAACAACTATTATTTTAAGTTCCATTTTAAAGTTGTTTACTTCACACATAGGGATTTAGTTAAAATCCCCCTGCAGGCATGCATTTTGTTTTATTTCCTATTGTTTCTCCATTACTAGTGGTGCCTAGATAGAGCACTCAATAGGTGTTCCTTGAGGGATGAGTGAATATTATAAAACTGTGACAATATTGACACCATATTTTAAAAAGATTCTTTAACATTCATCATTTTTCACTGATAAGATTAAATTTAGACTAAAGGCAATCATATACTTGATTTTCAGACTGTTGATTTTATGTGAACTTTTTGAGCTAATTATAATTTTAAAGGAAAGGAAAACATACATTGAGTCATATGCTGTCTTACCAATGAATGAGTCACTTAAATTAGAGTTATTTGCTAATTGGTGAATTCATTCATTCAACAATGATTAAGTACCTACTAAACACAAATACTACATTAGCTACCAGAGATATAGTGATAATTTTCACCTGAGAGAGATAAAGAGATAATGATAAACAAATTGAGTACAACAGTGAACATGCCCCTGAAATATCATGGAAATAGAGGAGGAGTAAGGATGGATCCCTAATGATGTTCTAAAGGATGAATAGGAGTATTCTAGGAAAGGGGTGGAGTTTGAGGACATTCTAGGCAGCAGGACCTACATGACAAAAGGCTTGAAGAGAACCGTATTATATTCTTAGGAGGCTCTAAACATCTGAAGCTCTAGGAGAAGTAGACAGACATGTCATACAGGGCCCAGTGTAGCAGATCTCATTACTGGAATTTTACCTAACCTCTGTATTTTGAGAAATCAACAAATTATCATAAGCATGTTGGTGACATGGTCAGATCTACACTACAGATAGGTCATTTGGGTGTTAATGTTGGATTTTATGAGGGAAACAGGAGACTGTGCATCCATGGAGAAAGAAAAAGTTCCAAGAAAGAGAGACACTTAGGTTAAGGTTGTAAATAGGTATCAAGAAGGTGTGGTGAGTCTGAAAAATATTTAGGAGAAAAAATGGGTGGGAATGTGTGATTAGTGGAATGTGCAGATAAGGATGAGATTATAAGTAAAGGTAGTTTGTGTGAAGGATCTGAAATACAGAATATAGGGACAAGGGCTCCACCAGAAAAAGTCTGAAATGCCCATAGATGAAGTGAGTTGAAAATCTGGTCCACAGGTCAAGAGAAGAGTCTGCCTTGGATATGCAGAATTATGTGATCTCAGCCTATAGGACACAAATGGTAAATTAATGGGGGGGGGGGTTCCAGGGAAATGATAGAGTAAGAAGAGCAAGATGGCCATACATGGTGGCATGCCAGTAATCTCAGCTACTCAGGAGGCTGAGGCAGGAAGATCACAAGTTCAAGGCCAGCCTGGCAACTTAGTGAGATCCTGTCCCAAAATTTTAAAATGACTTTAAAATAGGGTATTAATGAATCTCAGTGCAGAGTGCTCCTAAGTTCAATCCCCAGCACTCCAAAAAAAAAAAAAGAGCAAGAGAACCAGGATGCATCTCTGGGGGACCCCAATATTAAATGGACAGTCAAAGGAGATGCAGTCTAGAAAAGAGAGGGAGCAGAAATACGGATGCAAGGAGAATCGGCAGTGTGTGGTATCATGAAGAGAATTAAAAGCTTCAAGAGTATGTTCAAGTATAGCTGAGGTTTGATGAAATAAGGATTGAAAAATACAGATGAGGTTCAGTAATTCAGACCTTAGTGGGGAAAAAACAACAACAACTGCAGTACAGAAACTTAAGAAAACTTTGTAGGAAGTCAGATGGAATTGGGGTTGAATCTCTCTTTGGTTATTAACAAGCTTGACTGTTATCTCTCTGAACCTCAGCTTTGGAGATAAAGGTACTCACTTCCATGTGGGTGGTTGAAAATTGGAAATGATGTGTGAAAACTGCCTGACATATCATAGAGTCAAGCAGAACAACTGCAAGGAGTTGAGGAATAAAGGAAGATGAGGATGTAGAGGCTTGGCCTCATGCCGACTGAACTTAGGCCTCCCCTATGAGGCCCAACCTACAATACTGTGTTGTAAGTGCTGAGTGGGGACTCACGGGAGTATAGTCAAGCAAAGCACAGACAAGTGTGCAGTGCCCTGGGGTTGGAGAGCACAGGTCTGTAGAAGTACAAGCCTGGATGGCCGTGTGGTTTCCCCAGTTGCACACCTTTGTCTGCAATAAGAATAGAAAAGATGGTCTTGCGGTAGGAGTTTTGAAGGGCAAAGGACAGTAATGGTACTGGTGAGGGAGGGACAGTTCATATGGGCTTATATCAACATGGAAAGAAGATAGTCTTCTGCATAGTCTGATAATCAGCAGGCAAATGGGGCACAGAATTCCCTTCTGCTCACTGCCTGGGGACACTTGCTGACACCTGGAATCACTTGCAGTTGTTAGAACTCAGGGAAGCGGGGATGTTACTGGCATTTAGTGAGTAGAGGACAGAGACGATGCTAAATATTCCAGGACAAGGCATTATCTGGACCAACATGCCAACTGTGCCAAGACCAAGAAACTGATCTGGAGATTGTACGTTCCCTAGCAACACTGAAAAAAGCAAATACCTCTTTTTTAAATGGAAAAAAACCTTGTAGCAAAATTTATTGACTAACACTTTTTATTATCCATAGTATCTAGAACAGTACTTCCCTCCTAGCAATGGCAAAATGATAAAATAACAATCATGCTACTAATGTAACTCATAATAATTATTTATTTTGTATCAACCACTGTGCAATATTGGGTCACAGGTAAATGTGGGTATTTGGGGCAAGCTTTTCCAACTATCTGTAGTCTCTCCTGAAAAAGGATCTCAATGTCTCTCTCCCCAAAATACATGACGCCAACAGCAATAAAATATCAACAGCAAAAACAACTAGCCTTTCTGTGTTTCAGGCTGAGTACTAGAACTTACTGAATTCTCACAATGTACCATGAATGTATCCTTAAGTCAACTTAGACTTGAGAAAAGTGAGATTAAATAAATTAATTGCTTGATGTCATATGGTAGGAAGCAACCAGCACTGAATTCAAAGAGAGTTTTATCTATTTCCAAAACGTAAACTTCTGCCATGTCTTTCCAAACAAAATTATGGCCATTCTGGGCATGCCTGTTTTTCCAATGTGGGTGATATTGGTTGGCACATAGATATGTTCAGGGGCAATGGGTTCTTCTGCCCTCTCTATTTTAAAGACTGTGTGCCCATTTAAAATTGCTGGTTTTAGCACTTGGATCAGCTTCTGATAATGGTGTGGGTTTTCTCAGTAACTCATTAAACACTTACTGAGAGCTTCATGTGCCACATACTGTTGTGACCTGGACAAGCAGCATTCCTTCATGCCAGGACTGCTGTTCAGGTGGGCATGATGGGCAGTGCACATGTACACAAACACTGATAGTCATTCCTGGTAGTGGCAAGTGCTATAAAAGGGGAAAAGGATGCAATCATATATTGGTGACACAAAGGTGGTCAGTGAAGAACTTTCAGAGGTGTTCACATTTGAATTGTGAGAAATTTGATGAGAAAGACAGGGCCATGTGAAAAATCCAAGTAGAGGATGTGGATGAATGTTTCAAGCCGAAGAAAAAAAACAGTGCAAGGACCTGAAGACAGGAATGAGCTCATCAGGTTTGAGGTGAGCCCACAGTGAGCCCAAAGGTTAGTGAACAGGAGAGAAACTAGTGAATGAAGGAGAGGCTCCAGAGAGGGCTTGGGTTCAGGTTCCATAGGCCAGGTAGATGTTCTCATTTAAAGAGATGCTTTCCATTAAGTGTCCTTTTAAAAGATTTTTAAAATAGGATGTTACAGGTTTTAAAACAACAATTTGACTTAACAATACAAAAAAATTAGCATATTTTATTGGTAATGTTGCTAGTGTATGTGTTGCTTTTGGGGAATTTATAGGTAGTTTGAAATGGATTCCTATCAGCAATGGGACAGTGTCCATGGGAAATGAACTTTTTTTTTTTTTTTTTTAGAAAACTAAAATGAGTACAAAGAATCTCTAACCCACTCCCTTTGTAGTGATTGCTCATGGTCACAACCCCCTTCATATATGCATTGCTATCTTGAATATTTATTCATTAATGTCATAATATTCTACTGAAAGATTAGTACAGTACATTCCTTCCAGTGTGGTGCTTAGATATAATATGATATGTGTGTCTTCACACAGATCCATGCTTTGTTGGAGGTATCCACAATCTCATGCAATTGGGGATCCAAGATATTAAGTAACATCAAAAATAGGGTCACCAGTTAGACAATGGTAGCACACTGATTTCAAGTTATATTGTACTTTCCAGATTCAGCAGTAGATGGATATAATTGTATTTTAAGACCATTGGTTTTCATGTAATCTCATGCTTTGTATTTTATACATTTAAAAATATTTTAAAATGCACTTCTTAGACTGAACCTGTCAAAAAGTCCATAGCACGTAAAAATTTTAAACTTCAGCTTTAGACCCTGTATTGTAATGAGGTAGTTACAAACTGTTATAGAAATACAGAGAAGATTGGTGACAAAGTCTACATGGAGAAGGTCAAAGGAAAGCTTCATGGATATGATGATACTGAAGTTAGAGTTTGAAGGACCATGAGGAAGAGAGGAGAGAACAAGAGCAGAGCAAACAACAAGAGCATATTCAGGGAATGGTTCCAGTGGCTCCCAAGGCTGCATGATGAGGGGGCCAACAGGGGCTGACAGTTGGTAAGTCAAGAAAGGGACTGAAGCTTTAGATCATGCTTGGTCTTATACACCATGTTTAATAGGTTGGACGTTATCTTGAGGCAGATGGAGAACTACTGAAGATTGGTAAAGGATATATGCAGATTTGTGTTTTTAAGGTAATGTGCAGAAGTTTAATCCCAAAATCAAACCCTCCCTGCCTTGATTTGCCATACGACCATATGAAGACATGGATAACCAAATATGGAAATATCGTTTGAAGCCCACTCTCACCTTGACTCCATCCCACCCATGCCTAATGCCTGCATACCGCTCACCTTAATCCTGTGTACCAGAGGAGCAAACAGAAACACAAAGAGCTCCACAGTAGCCATGGAGTTCTGGAAGATCTTCCTCCGGTTGTTCTCCTCTTCATCATTGGAGCTGCTCTGGCAGGGCTGACCTGGAGAACCCTGGTTTTCAACCTGGTGGATGAAAGCGCTGCTGCTGCCACCCCAGCTGGAGCCTCGGTCTGTACCCCCAAACCGCTCACTGCTGCAGTCCTGGGGGGCCTCTAGGAGCATCCAGTGCAGGGTGTGAAGAAGTTTGGTCTCAGCGACACCGAGCTTATCTTGGTGGCCTGCATTGGACAACCACACAGCCAAGAAATAGTAAACGCTGACCAGAACAACAGATGTTAACCTTTGGTCTGGGAAGAATATCTCTACTTAGCTCTGCAGCTTGATTTTCCAGAAGACACTAGCATTTCTCTACATCTCTAACAACTACTATCAGCAGGGCTCATTTTTGTTTGGGGGGCTGTCTTGCTGGCTGAAATCTCTGTACAAGAGCATGCTATATCATGTAGGTAGAATCTGCAATTATATCTCATCTGTCAAATACCCAAACATATTTCCAAGCAGGTAACATAGTGGTTAAAATATAGACTCTGGAGACAATAACCATTCTATTTTAGACATCATGACCTAGAAAGGCCCCTTTATAGAGATAACATTTGAGCAGAGGCCCAGATGAGGTCAGGGAATGAGATGGAAAAAAAATGTGCACTCTAACATGGGATATGGCTAGGACATAGTGCCAGATGAGAAAATAATCTTTATGTACACACACCCACATACACACACACAGGCCACTACAAAGTTGGGGAAATGTCTTCAATAGTCAAATTCATGAAGTGGTTGCTTGAAGAACTGGGAGGTCGAAGAGGAAACCTCTAGGTAGGACTCATCTAGGACAGATGAGAGTCATTCACTTAGAACAATTAAAAACAACAGTCAGTTCACTGGTAATATTGAAATAATGATGGTACTGATGTGAGTAGAATTTTGAGAATTAAATAAGATGATATGTGAACAGTGCATGGGACGATAACAACCACTCAATGCATGTTTTTTTTTTTTTAATGAGTATTGAACACATAGGACAACAATATGCAATAAACAAGTAATGTAGGAGCACCAACCTAGCTTGTTCCGGTTGGAAAGCAGAGTTGCAGTACAGTGGAGAACATGAGGCAAAGCAGCTTGCACCAGTTCCCATCTGGAAATGCTCTGGATGGCTTCAGAAAGGGCTGGAGAGAGGCCATGCAGCTTGTTTTCTACCAACACTCGTTCAAAGGACTGTAGATTTAAAAAGAAAAGCATATAAAATAATGAATTTGAGATTCTGGTTGGTAAAAAGTAGATATCAAGGTACTATATAACCTAGAAGATACAAGTTGCTGGACCAAATTCCTTAGGGTTCACTCACTTGCATCTTACACATATGTTGACCTACACTGGATCGGTCATGAATTCCTATTATCTGCCTGTTTGCAGGCTTTTGATCCAAAGATATGGCTTGAATTGTTAAATGATTATCATTTCTGTCAAAATAAGCTTCCTATAACAGAGATGTATTTAACCTTGTGAGATTTTTGAACACAATATTTTTTAAAATGTTCTGAGTCATCCAACAGGCCTGTCACAACTGCAGACCAAAATGAAATGTGTTCTGCAAAGGTGTCTTGAGAGATAGAATTTATGTCAATTTGTTCAACAGGTGTTAACTAAGACACAACTCTGCCAAGCAATCTGTTTTTGGGGTCACTGATTTATTCCATGTCCCTAGCAATGACCTGGCAGAGAACACTCCTTAACTTAATACTGGAAACATTAAAAAAAAAAACCCACTTCATATCTGTTGAATAGAGAAAGAACAGAAGGAAGAAAAGGAGGGAGGGATGAGAGAAGCCATCTTGTCTTTGCAGCTTATAAAGTCTTCTATCCCTGCCAGGGATGCTCTCAGAGATGAGACACCCTAGAACAAGTAACAAATTTGATCTGCTCAGGGTTTTTGTTTGTTTATTCATTTTGGTTTTTATTTTGTTTTGTTTGAGGGTGGAGGAGAATGTCATTGCAAGGTATTGGGGAAAGTAAAGATATCAGATATTAGAGTGATGATAATGAATATGTAACTTCTAAGAACATGTTTGATACCCCCTTACACATGTTTAAGAACCTTGTGTAATTGTCTTGGAGAAGGATCATAGTACAAGACCCAAGTGTTCTAACTGAATGACCAAGGCTTTGATAAGAAGCACAATCATATGTAATATTTGTTTTTCTTGAAGAAATGAAATAAAGGCCTTTAGATATGCTGGCGATACAGATTCAACTACTTTAAAATTCCTCAACTGAAGTATTCATTAAGTAAAGGATGAGTATGTTAGACACTAAAAGATTTTTAAAAAATTTATATAGTCTAATGAATATACTAAAGAGGATGCGTTATGTATTTCATTTTGTTCTTAAATGCTACTAATGTAACTTTTTATAATTTATTTTAAATATTGTTTTTTAGTTGTTGGTGGACCTTTATTTACTTATATGTGGTGCTGAGAATGGAACCCAGTGTCTTACACATGCTAGGCAAGCGCTCTACCACCAAGTTACAACCCCAACCCAACTTTTTATAATTTTTTAAACCTTGAAAACTGTTTTTCATATGGATGTCTAAATACCTCTATCCCTATCTATCTACCCATCCAAAAAATGTAACCGCTATTTGATATTTTGTGGCTAAACCAAAAATGTCAGACACGACTTTGCTAAGAACAGAGAAAAATAATGGTTGGTTTAAAATACTGTAATTGGCAGCATAGTTTTAAGAAAGACTTAGAGATTTCAACTGTCAAATTATTCTAATGAGTCAAGTACAACGAGAAGTTCCATTAACAGGCCCGTATAAGAAAGCTACATTTAAAAATAATATATCTATGTGGCAATTTTGACGGACAGGAGACTCAATAAAAAAATGTTTACTTGAGTATGTGTGTGTTTCTAGCTCTCCTGTTGGCTTCCATCACAAGTCACGATTCCTAAGTGCTCCTCACCAGAAAGTCATCCACGTAGCTGTTTTTAAACATGCATGGCAATATCCAAAGGGGTAGGTTTCTACTTTCACATTATAATACATGAAATGTCAAGGCATTTGTGAGAGCTCCACATTTTAAGGAAATCTGTTAAAATCTATTTCAATTTTGCTTCATGATATCACATCTTATTTTTTTTTTCCATTTACAAAATGGGACTTTGTAAGGAAATGGGATTCTCTTAGAATCTCAAGACAGGTGCACATTGTATAAATATTAATAGCATTATTTTCACTTGTAATAATTTTACATTATTCATTTCAAACTTCCAGAGTGTATGGCAAACATAAAACAGAAATGTCTATTATTGTGTTCAAGTGGCTCATAGCAATTCATAATAGGAACATCCACTGTATAATAATCTCGATTTTGCTGATTACCAATGTGACTTTTCACACATGCCTTGGAAGGCGCTCCATGCCTGGTTCTATTGTCTCTCTCCTTTCTTCCAGCACTCAGTTCCTCCCCACTCTATCCCTCACTTCCCCATTGGGTGCCCATGTCCTCTAGCTCAAGGTCTCTCAGCTCTTCCCTCACTATGTTATTCTCTCTCCCTTCCTTCATGTCTTTGCCCAAGCATCGCATTAATAGTTAAGTCTTATCTACTCTCCCCTTATAAAACAAACTCCTACTAAGGTGTTTCTCAATCCCCTTTGTTGCTTTTTTTTTTTTCTCCAGTGCTTATCACCATGTGGCTTATTATTTATGTGTTTTATTTTCACATTTGTTTGTGGCCTATCTGCCACCGCTCAATCCCATCAGTAGAATTGTGTCTGGTACACAGTAGGTGCTCAATAATATTTACCAAATGATTTAATATGTGTAGTCAGTATGATTTAATTCTTTCTTTGAGTTCAAATCACCACACAGAATATGAAAATAAACATTTAATGGTGAAAATCACGTACCACACAAGAAGCTTCATATTGCTTCCCCAGTTTAGGCCTCAAAAATGCACTGAAAAATTAAGGGAGACACTTATTATAAACATGAGAAAAATTATTATTAAAGCATCTTATGACACATTTTTCAATGAACAGACATGGAGCTATGAAACTCAAATTTCATGCTTCCTTATAGCTGGTTAATGAGCAGGTGTTGAACAGCCGAGGACACTTGCTTTTACACTTGTAATTCGGTATATGAAAAAGACGTGAATCTCTACAATTTTCCAGATCCACTCTAATTCTCAAGAGTTTTACCTAATCAGATTCTATATTGCCAATGGTCAGAAGTGGTGCATTACTCTTGTGCACAGTCATATTAACAACTGAAAAACGAACACTCTGTGGATCATGACTGCCAGGATCTAATTTCTTATCTGATAAATCTCGATGATAATAGTAATAATAATGATAATAATAAATAAATAGGGAACCTTCTTTGCTCTTTATTGGAATAGGTTTCAGGCCTGTCCAGGGTGGGGGAGAAATCCCTTATCAAAAACCATTCTCTTCAGGGGCTTTTACCAGAGAGATTACGCCAGATGAATCTGGGCAAAAATGGTTAACAAGTGGGCATAACAAATATCCACCGAACAAGAGCCGGAAAACAACAGGTCACCAGGCTGGAATTACAGCCGGAGATGGAGGGGGAATTGGACGCAGGAGCACAACCAGTCATAATTATCTTCCCTAGCCATCCACCCCCTCTTCCCAGACTCTTTGCCCTCCCACCCTCTAAATAATGTATATATTTATTTGAAAACTGCCAATCTGCTTGTCGTCAAACTTCACTGATTTTTTTTTTTTTTCCAAATGCGTGTTTCTAAACCGGTGCAGAGGGCTGGCTTTCCAGCCCCAGAGAGGGAGCTGCAGGCTGTGGCGCGGCCTCAGCGGCAGCGGTGAC
>NW_026000005.1:28222158-28233872 GCF_001458135.2 Marmota marmota marmota | reverse complement strand
TGCGGGAGGAGGGGAGGGCTGGAGGCGCCGCGGAGCGGGGAGGGGGGCGCTCGGAGGAGCTGTCCACCTCGCCGCCCCCGCGCCCGCTCCTTGCTTTCAGCACCTCCCACTGTGGACAGCGGCCCGCGCCGGGCGGCACAGCCGGAGAAGCGAGTCGGGGGCAGGTTGAGCAGCAGGGGGATGGCCGAAAGAGTCCACGCTCCGCATGGCACGCGCACGCCAGTCCCCTGCGCGGCCTCTTCAGCATCCAGGATCCGGCTTCCCCCGCTCCGAGCTGCACCCCGGGAGTGTCCCCTGTCCTGCTTCCCAACCTCTGCATCCGAAGAGCTGTCGCTGTCTGGGGAGGAGGAGCTTTGGAGAGCCGCAGAGCAGTCACTAACCCTGGCATCATTCGCACATCTAGCAAGGAGGTCAGGAGTCCACCCTCGGGGTTTAGCAGGAGCAACTCACGAAAATCATTAGAAGTGTAAACCAGGAAGGAAGGCAAGCTTGGCAAGTGAGAGCACGATTGAAAGTTCTCTGGTGTGAGGATTTATTTTAAAATGCTAACCACAAGAAGTTAACCTTGCTTGTTTTGCCAAAGCAGAAACACAAAGTCCCTCCAAACTAACCAGTTTTGGGTATCCGTTCATCGCAAAATGAGGAAGAGCATTTGAATCAGTCTATGGGGAAAATTTTGGCTTATTTTAGCCCTTTAAATGCATTGGGTGATCCTGTTCACTCCAGTGATGCCTGCCATTTTCCTTTAGTTTTAACAGTCAAGGGTCTATGCAGTTTATGGTTGGATTAGCTTTAGATGAACCATCTAGCAGTAAAACAAGTACAGGTAAGGTGAGGCAGGGTGAATCAGTCTTATTAAAAACCCAACAGTTGGGTCTAGGGTTGTGGCTCTGAGGTAGAGCGCTTGGCTAGCATGTGTGAGGCCCTGGGTTCCAGTCTCAGCACCACATATAAATAAAATAAAGGTCCATTTACAACTAAAATAAATATATATTAAAAAACAAAAACAAACAAACAAAAAAACCCCAACAGTATGGATCCATCTACCTGCAAACAATCAAAATAAACATAGTTAAATACCTTTTTGAACAAAGATATTGGTGTAACCCATTAAATGAAGAATCAGACCCCATGACTTCATCTCAACAGATAGAAAATGATATTCCACGTAGAGTTAATAACCTGCTAGTCTACTCCATGTAAATAAAACTATATGGTATATATTGGTGGAAATAAGCTTTTCATTTACTTTCTTGAAGTTATTTTTTTTTTTTTAAATCAGGGATTGAACCCAGGGCAGTTCACTGACTGAACCACATCCCTAAGCCCATTTTTTGGCTGTGTGGCTAAGGCTGCCCTTGAACTTGCCATCCTTCTGTCTCAGCTTTCTGAGTTCCTGTGATTATAGGCATGTGCCACCGTGTCTGGTTTGAAGCCATCTTTTAAAATGAATCTCAAAACATGGATCTTGAAAAAAGAATCTAAATACAATTTATTCAATGCATATTTGTTAAGTGCATTTTATACACCAGTCATTGTGCTATGTTGACTCCTGCTCCAAGCAACTCACAATATTGAAGGGAAGGCACACAGGCAAAGAGAAAAGTTTCATAAGAAAGATGTAAATGTCTTCAGTCATGAGGAAAAAAAAAAGACAGAAAAATTCAGCAGGAATCCAATAGAGATAGACTTTGTATGGTAGGCTATATAGTTTGGAAAGACGCTAAACAAATGAAATATAAACATCATTTTGTTAAGTGTGATTGACATGACATGGCAAGAAGTCACGTGAAGGTTGTCTGAAATAGGTAAAAGGTATAGACAGAAACACTACTCTAGAGATAGAGAAATATTCTAGGAACCTAAATCAGGTCATGATAGTAGAGTTACAAATAAGGATGTGAGTTTGAGTGATATTGCAGAGATAGAATTAGTAGGACTTGATGGCCAAGTGGACATGAGAAAGGAACATAGAGAGCAGAGTTGTTAAGAGATTAGATCTTGAGCCAGATGATTTTGACCCTTGCCCTACTACTTACTAGATACAATCCCCTATGCAAAATCTCCACATACTGGTATCTGTCCCACAGAGATTAGGATAAGATATTAATACTTATAAAGAATTTAAGAGAGTCCCTCATCTATAGTAACTCTTCAGAAAATATTAACAGAAGTTTAAAGTTTTTGACTTTGAGCAACTGCAAAAAAATACCAATCTTATTCAAAGAGAAAAGGTGATAAGGAGAGCCGTGTTCTTATTTTTATGTGTGTGAAATGGGACATTATAACTTTTCCTTGATTCTCCATTGGAAATCCCAATAGATATTACTAAGAGGCAGCTAGAAATATGTATATGGAGTTCAAATGAGTTAATGAGATGTGGTTAACTTTCTATAAAAAGTAGTTGAATCTATGGAAATGGATTCAACTACTTTTTATAGGGAAATATGGAAATATTTCTCTATAAATAGGGAATATATGGAAAGAGAAAAGGCCCAAATTGTAAGCATAAGGAACATCAATTTTAGTCTACTGTCACAAAAGAAGCGAGAGCATAGGACAAGGCAGTGTCATAGGCAGAATTCTAAGATGGAACCTAAGATTCGTACCCCTGGTGTACACACCTTCTCCTAGTTATTCAGTGAAATTCTGGTCTAGGTGTTACTATGAAGTGATGTGTGTAAACTTTTGTTGTATATTAATCATGACGGCATAATGCAGAAATTTAATAATCCTAAAAATCCCATGTGCTCTATCTTTTCATTCTTCTTCCTTTCCCACTCCTTACCCCTGGCAGCCATTGATCTTTTCATTTCCTCAGGAGTTTTGCCTTCTCCAGAATATTATATGGTAAGAATCATAAAACATGTAGCTTTTTCAGTTAAGTTTTTGACTTAACAATATGCATTTAAGTTTCCTCCATGTTTCTTGGTATCTTAATAGCTCATTTCTTTCTATTGTTAATAGTTCATTGTATGGATGTATCACACTCGGTTTATCCATTCACCTATTGCATGACATCTCAGTTGCTTTCAGTTTTTGACAACTATGAATAAAACTGATGAAAACATTCATTTGCAGGTATTTTTTATGAAAATGAGATTTCAACTCATTTGGTTAAATACCTAGGAGTGTGATTTTTGGATTGAATGGTAAGACTATAATTAGTTTTGTAAAAAACTACCAAACTGTCTTTTAAATTAACTATACCATGGAGTTTTTTTTTTATGGATAAGAGGACAAACTTATGGGCTGAAATTAAAGAGTCATTAAAGAAAGAAAAGTTAAGGATATTTGGTAAAGACTACAGTTAATGAACAAGGTTCTGAAGGAGACTTTATCTCATGCACAGCTAATCATCCTTTGATGGAAGAATAATTTTTATAATGGGACATCAAAGGGGAAGAATGGAAAAGACTAAGTAGAAAAAGAGTATAGATGAGAGTACACAAGATTTCAGGCTTGATGGCAATGTCAGCTGTAAAGTAATTGCTAAGGTCATTTTCTAAGAACATCATTTTTTAGGGAAGGAGCAGGGCACTTGTCAGAGAAACGATTAGTAGCAGATAATGTATATTGAATACTTGTTATGTGTCCTGATCTGTTTCAAGTACATCAACCAATTAAGAGAAAAATAAGCATGTGAAGAGGGAAAAACTAAGAACCAGAAAGGTTACATAATGCAGTACATGATGAAGTAAACTGTAAAGTCTGGCTTGTAAGTTCTGCCCTAACTATGCACTATAATACTAAGTATTGTATAGTCGTGAGAGTTTGTAAGAAGTGCTATGAGTCACATAAATGGAAATTGCTCAAGGACATAGAAAATAATTGCTTGGTTGATGGTGAAAGTTGAAGAAGAGCTAATGTCCCTTTCCATTCCTGAATATCCTTGAGGCTATGAGTCATCTGGAGGTGGGAGAAGTCTATAATAAGCACTGTCAAGATCAGTTTTCAAAATAACATGTTAGTGGAAAATCAATATTACCATTATGGTATACTCCTTATATACCCACTTAAACTACCTCCCACCCCCACTTTTTTTTTTGTCTTTTGGAAGGAAACCTGACTAAGTGCTTTATTGACACTACCCTCTTTCATATATTTCTTTTTAAATTTAAATGAACACTGTTGGAAGAAAGTTGAGGACTAGTTCATGTAGTCAACCTCAATACCCTAATCAATGAACAACTCCATCTTTTAATCCCTTTATTTTATTGTCAGCTCACTGTGCAAGACTTTGGGTTGAATATGGAGCTTTCCTAAAGATGATGCCTGGTGATGGGGTGGGCTTGGACCAGAAGAGATAACAAGTTACTTGATCTTAGGAAACAATGGAAGTAAATTACAAGATCTGGGCAGATGTAGCAAAATGTATGTCGTCCCTGAAGTTTATCCTCTCCTCCTAATGAGAGGACACATTTTGATAGTGATCTTCTTGAGGACATTATGTTGCTGGTCTTTATTACTCCCTATTTTCATATGTCTGGGTATCAGCCTAAATAGAATTTCCTCATATAAGTTGGTTTTATTAACCTGCCTAATGTAGTCCTTCATATTCTGTCCTATAAATGTTCTACTAATTCTTCCATTTTTTACTTTATGAGTCCATCATTCTCTGAATATATCACTTTTATTTATTTTACAGTTTGCTTGTGCTCAGCCTAGAGAATAACAAGGGAATCTATCTTTTTGGAAAAGTATAATAAATTGTCTAAAGGGTAGAAAAGCTTGCAAAAATACCACATTCTTGGGTAAGAAGAATCATTTTAATGTGAATTAGAGCTCCATGTATCACTATAGGAAAAAATTCATAACAGAGTGTTAAATGAACATAAGAACTTGAAGAATGATCTTACGGTATAATATTATTTTGCTTAAATGTTTAAATTATGCTGAAGAATACTATTCATCTTATGTATATTTAGGCATAATTTAATGAAAACATATTTGGAAACTATCCTGGTCCAGCTTCTCAAAAAGTAGAGTTTGAAACAATGGCTTGTGTGTTACTTTTTGGGAAGTATAGTCTAAGTAGGAAGAATGAAACAAAAACTGGTGGAAAGAAAACTAGTAGTACAGTGTATAACAAAGTAGTACTTAGCTTGGTAATGCACCATCCTTGGTAATGCAGATGATCACTTGATCTGGAGACCCTCTCTAAGAATCTACTTCTCAGAAAAGTGTGCACACAGAAGGAAAGGATAAGAGTTTTTGAAGATTTGGTTTGCCATTTGGGGTGTTGGTTCTTCCACACTCCCTGGGCACACATGTGTGGGTTCAGAGGGAGTCCGACAACATCTGTACATCAGTACCAAATTTCTGAATCATTATTCAAAGTATGTGGCCAGGGCATTAGGTAAGATGAAGTTGGCAAGGGCCCCCAAAGTATTGGTCTTTGCAGAGGTGACTAGAGCTGGAATGATTGGTAACTGGCTCCAGGGACAGGTAAGACCAAGAGATATGAAGTGGTATAAGAAGTTCAGCAATGATAATACTCATTTCAAGATACTTAAGAACAATGACCTTGGAGCATGATTTCTTGGATCCAAAAATCAACATTGTTTCTCACAACCTATGTAATGGTGGGATTGTCACATAACAAGTCTGGGAGTCAGTTTAGTCATCTGAAAAATGAGAATCAAGTAGCTATTTTGTAAGTTTGCCATGAAGATTAAATGAGTCAAGGCATTTTCTGGTTTCTACTGTTACATAACAAGTGATTAATCCAAATCTTAGCAGCATAAAACAACCATTTTATTGTGCTCATTATTTGTGAGTCAGAAATTTGGGAGGTCTCAGCAGGGCAGTTCTCATTTAGACTCTCTCATGCTGTGACAGTAAGATATGCTTAGGACTGTCATTATCTGAAGATTTGAATGAGCTATCTATCCAAGACAGCTAACTCACATGGCTGATGGTTCATGCTGGCTGACAGCTGAAAGCTCAGCTCAGACTGTCCACTGGAATGAATATACATACATGCCTTTCCTGAGTGTCAGCCTCAGGGTGGTTGGACTTTGTAGCTCACTTCACTCAGAGTGTGCATCCCAAGAGAATCTGGTAGAAGCCATGTGGTCTTTTCCAATCTAGTCTCAAAAAAGTCATGGGGTAACATTTCTGCTGCAGCCTATTGGTTTTAAGTCATTAAGGTAGTCCCAGAGTTAAGAGAAAGCAATAAAGACCCCAAATCTTAAGGAGGAATATCAAAGAATTTGCAGGATTATTTGCTTATTTATTTATTTGGATAAGTTCTTTCCAAATTGCCCAGACTGGCCTACAACCTTCAATCCTCTTGACTCAGCCTCTCCATTTTCTGAGACTACAGGTATGAGATGTTGTGCTGGCAGAGAGGTTTTTAAATAACACTGTATAGATAACACACTTGGAAAAGTGCCTGTTCTACTAAATCATTAGTATTATCCTTTTCACCAGATGACATAGCCTTTTAGCCTATCAAATGAACTTCTTCTGTAAGTTAGTCCTCTTTTTCATTTTGACTTAATGTTGCAACCAACCATGCCCCTTCAGAGTGACACTCAGGAAGATGGACAAACATTAGTGCAGATAATTGACAGAGCCCTTGTTATATAAATCTTCTAGTTATGTGGAGAGATGGCTATAACACTTCCATTAATTTTACCCCCAGCTGACACCTTGTTAAGGCTTGTTAGTCAACACAACCCTGAAGCATGGGGTTATGTGACTCAGCATCATACTCTGGTGCCTACAGAGCATGGGAAAGGATGCCAGATCCTGATGTTTTTAGGAAGCATTTATTTGAAATTATTAAACACCATCTAGAATAGGTTAGATTTCTGTGTTAACTTTCATTTTCATTGTTTCACCAGAAGAATTCATACCAGCCCTGTAATTCCTATCAATTGTCTTACAATTCTGTTTCAGGAGTATGAAAATCTCTTTCTTCTACAGAGATTTAAGAGAACAAATGAAATGTGTATATTGTACTTCAGGTAGATTTAACCTTTTAAAGTTAAAGTTAGTTGTTCTGTGTTTTATAAACAATGGCACATTTCAGTGACACATAAGTTATGTGAAAGTTTCACAGTGTTGGAAGCCACATTTTCTGAGTCACTGAGTATTCCTTTTCACTTAATTTTGGTATAACTTGAAACATTTTTAATCTTAAGCTTTTATTATCTTGCACATTGCCATATTATGATGATGAAGATGTGTGAGTTTTTACTTCCTATTCTGTTGTAATTCAGGTGACTTCACTAGGTGAAAATGCTGAACAATCCCTTAGAAAAATGATATTTCAATTTTTTTTTTCTGGAAGTCTAGAAAGCCTATTTATTATAATCATCAGTGCACTTTAATTTACAAAATAATGGGT
This sequence comes from Marmota marmota marmota, assembly GCF_001458135.2. Classification (NCBI taxonomy): domain Eukaryota; kingdom Metazoa; phylum Chordata; class Mammalia; order Rodentia; family Sciuridae; genus Marmota; species Marmota marmota. The sequence continues at coordinate 28,226,515 of NW_026000005.1, read as the reverse complement.
TTTGTGGTGACGATTTCATACATGCACATAACATGGTATCTACCCTACCTTTACCCTCGTTACCGTTACCCACCTTCCCCCTCCCCATGGTCTCTTTCCCCTTCTCTAATGGTCCCCCTTCTACTTTCATGTCATCCTTTAAAAAATCTATTTTTCTCCTTCCTTGCTTGCTTCCTTCCCTCCTGTGCAGTGCTGGTGACTGAACTTAAGTGCCTAAACATGCTAAGCAAACTACCACTGAGTTATATTTACAACCCCTTATAAAAATATTTTTAAAAATTTCTATTTGCCATCATTTGTCACAAGAATGATGAGACTCATATTTTCTGAGCATCTAAGCCACTTCTGAACAGGGGCTAATTTATAAAAAACAAAAAAATTGTTTTTTTTACAAAGTATATCATTTTAAATGTGGAAAGGCAAAAACGTGCACTTAAGTATTCTATTGACATTTTCTATTCATGAAAGGTTGGTGTGTGACTGCCTAAAATTTCCAAAGTACTTTAATTAGTGAAGAGAGGCCTGGGATGCTGGGCTGCCCTATGAAATCACCACGGAGAAGCAGATTTGCTGCAGTACTTCCTCCCTGCCTCTCCTCAATCCTTAGGTTCTAGTGAGCATGCTCTCTTCCAGAATGGCAGCTTCTGTCAATGAATCAGCAGTGGGGCAAAGTGCATACCCCAGAACCTGATTCTCTGTAGCAGAGAGCTTTCTCTGTTCCACAGTGAAAATGGCTCTTATTTCTTGCATCCCAAACTGTATCTGGGAGTCTGCTTGTAGAAACCCAAAAGTCTGAATATGGGTGATACTTCCTCCCCAGAGGAAAGTAGTTTAATCTGCAGAAGCATTCGCAACCTGCTTTGACATATGGTCAAATTATGACAGCTCATTGTCCTCCCTTTTAAAGGGCAAATGATACCTACTGAGACAACTAAAGAAATATATAGGAGTTCCTGGCATTAAAAAAAAAAAAAGAATGACAGAAATAAAGTGCAATATGATTAAGGAGCATTAAGAACAGTAAATATTAATAGTTTCAGAATAATTTTTCTTTACTTTCAGCATGGTCATCTCTACAGATATAATCAAGATCATGTAAACCTTCCCAATCCCTTTGAGAAATGTCCATTTCACGCTGTACCTCTGAGTTATGGATATATCAAGACTCATCTCTTCTCCTGTTTCCTGATCCAAAGTGTGATCACTTGAATCAATATCTCTTTATCTGACTAAGAAATGAACCGCACACTTATTGATCCTGGTGCTGATTAATTGGGTTTCTAGAAGAGGTCGTGGAGATTTTTTTAAACTAGTGGTTCTCAATCCTAGTGTTTCAGATCTTACCAGAGGAATTTTAAAAACATTAATTTTAAATGCTGCTCCTGATCAGTTAGAATCTTTGGTGGAAGGAACAAGACTGAGTACTTGTATAAAGCTCTGCATGTGATTTATTGTACAAACAGGATGAAGAACCATTGCACCTTAGTCTGACTGAAACCAAAATAAATGTACAGTAAGAAAAAAGCAGAGAAATAGCCCAGCCTAATGTATTGAAGGAACAAAATAAATAGTTATTTGATTTTATTATTATAGTATAGAAAAGGGGGCTACGTGAAACCTAAAAAGAGAGTAAACAATTCTAATTGTTGTATCAAAAAATTAAGCAAAACTGTATTAAGAGGAAAAGCAGAAAAAATGTCTCCAAAAAACATACAATGTGCTCATTTCTGCCTTCAAGCCTTTGATAAACATTTGGTCATGGGATAATCCTAGCCCAAAAGAAATTTCATGATTTATAATAATCAAAGTTCTCTAACTCCTATGAGAAGTAATTCAAAATCCAGTTTTCCTGCTCTAAATATTTTGTTTTATTATACTCAATACTTACAGAGATAGGCAGTATTGATGTTTCAACCTTTAAGAGCTAGTTTTTTTTTTCTTTTTATCATTGTCACAATCTTATGCATGAATATACTTAATTATTCTTCTACTCTTTTCCAACCCCCCTGGACCTTTATAGACTTTATACATTATATAAAGGAAATAATACTGAATGGATCAATCAGGGTGTTTGATTTGAAGCTTGATTGGAAGGGAGGTCCATTCAGACTAGGTTAAATGGAGGGTAAGTAACATTGCAAGGAGGGGAACCTCACAGACTTGGAGTTGTGCCCTTGTCTCACGGAAGGGAACTTGTGAGTGATACAGGGTGCAACAAGGACCACAGCAACAACTTACCTAGAACTCCCTGCCCTGTGAGTCAGCTATGCTCTGAGGACCTGCTCCTTTCTGTCACTTGGCCTCCCCGTTGTGCAGCCTAGGGTTTGTTGCCTTGGCTTATGGAGTCCTCTGTGGCTTAAGGTGTGATGGAGTTAGCCATGGAAGTTGTGTTCCAAACCATGATTATTTGTGGCAGCAGGGGCTATGGAGAGAGGGCAAACTCATTCTAAACCTCTGTGAGTCCTGCAGTGAGTGACAACTCCAGGCCAGCAGGGTGGCAGAAAAGGTATCTGTCTCCTCTTTGCTAAAGTGAAGGGATCTATCTGGGGGTAGAAAAAAGAAGACTGGATTTGCAGTTAGAGACCTGCATTTGACTTTTGGCTCTTTTTTTTTTTTTCCCAATCAAACCATATTTTGTATAATCTTGGAAAATGACTTCATCTTAGTTTTGTTTTTATAAAATGTGGGAAGAATATATACCCTACAGGATCATTGTAAGGACTAAATAAATAAAATGTTGAAGATATTTAATAAAACTAAAAGCACTTGACAAAAGAAAAGAAATAATTACCTCAAGACACAGAGTATCATGTTAACTGTAAGGCAGGCAATGCAATAATGCTTATAAATAAATATCTGCGTGGCTGTCCATTCTCACACAGGTATCTGATGTGTTATTGTATCACGTCATGTGTGAGTTTTGTAGAGCACTGAAGAATATTGGCTACTTCCACTTTCATATGTATTGGGGTACTACATGAATGATTCCAGCTTCATGATAAGTAAGGAAAAGCTGAGGCTCATCTTTTAAGTCCATACTGGAATTATATTAGAGAACAAGATTTGAAGTCATTTTGGATTGTGGAAGGGTAAAACTCTTAGAATAAAGCGCACCAATCTTCTCAATGGCTGTTCTCTCCATCTTTGCTATCTCTCTCTGCCTTTGTGAGATAAAAATCAGAAACCACATGAAATCTCAAAGCACCTGACCAAATCAGGGGTCAGCACACCATAGCCTAGAGAAAATAAGGGACTTTGTTCCTGTGAGCTAACAATGACTTGTATATTTTAAAAATGAAAAAAAACTCAGGATGATTTACTCAATTGCCCAAAGTTATACAACTATTCAGCAGTAAGGCCAGGTTTAGAAAGCTCACATTCTTTATATTCTACAAAATGATTTCCCCAAGTTTGGGTTGAATTGTTTGTTTTAATAAAAATTTAACAGCAAACACTAATATATTCTTTTATTATTAAAAAGCTAATTCTCTTCCTGGAACATAATATTGTTTAGATGGGTTTTTCATCAGAGAGATTCATGTAATTCAGTTCTCAGCCGCTTACTGTCTGTGCGACCATGGAGAAATTATTTAACTTTATGAATCCTAATTTTCTTAATATGCAATGGATATAATATTAGAGTTATTGTGTAGATTAAAAGAGACAAAGTAGCAATGCAGGTAAGGTATATTTGAAAAGCAATAATTTTTGATTCCCTTAAATACATAATACTCAATAAGGAACATAATTTACCCTATGTGTTTGCATACAGATTGCTGAAAATTCTAAGCAAGTAACTATGTAATTTAATTCTGCTTCTTAAGACAGGTTACTGTCAGCTTACAACTACTAATTACATATGAGATCCTTCTTTCCTTTGATCCATTTTCAAGGAAATGTTGGTAAAGGAAAAGACAATCATTCTCTGTCTCCTTCCTATAAAATCTATATAGTCTTCCCACTATAGACAGCTTCTTTTACATCTAGAGATAGTACCAACCTACATAAGAATGAGATTTGTCTGATGAAGAAAATAGATTCAACCAAGTGCCTCATGTAGAGAATGATGGTATCCTGTGATTGAAACACCTTTGAAACCACAAAGATGTCCCATCTTGTTCTATATTCTGTGCTGCGTCACAGTTGGTAATTTTAATCTATTTTTCTAGTGGACTGAATCTGTTTCCTTGTGTTTGAATTAATGGCAAAGTCTAGACTCAGCTATTTCTAGTGTCCCAGTCAAGAAACCTAAGAGGAACCTATAGCAATGTTGCATTTCTTGCTCGGTGGCATATATCTAACTCAACAAGCTATGACCCTAACACCTTCAGAAAGGAAAATACATAATGCTTTATAT
>NW_026000005.1:28113196-28222151 GCF_001458135.2 Marmota marmota marmota | reverse complement strand
TATATATATATATATATATATATATATCTCCAGATGAACAGAGTTTTTAAAATTTTTATTTCTTTCACTTATATCACAGCTAATCTCTTCCTCTCACATGTATGGAATTGACTATATTAAACTTTGATGTCCCTTTAGAGAGGATTTGTGAGAAATTTTGCTATAGAAAGGAAGGACATTGGATATGGATTTGTGTGAGGGTCAGGAAAAAGTATTCTACTTGTTCCCCTAATCCTTGTTCTAAAGAGTGGAAACTATCCATCTACAAACACCATTACTTAATATGATTCTGGTTTTTATGCTGATGAAAATTTCCTCCTAAAACAAAAGTTTATCATCAGGCTTCTGTTGGACTCTTCCTGCTTTGATAAATGGTGTTGCTCTGAATGTGCTTCTCTAATCAAGCATGATTGTTGCCCTGGCACCAGAAGCAAATGTAACTGGCAAGAATGACAAGTCCTCTGTAAGAACTGGCCCACAAACTCAGCCCCCTCCCTTTTCATGCTGGAGCTGTCAGAAACACTTCTCACTTACCAAGAAATTGAAAGCTATCTTAATTTTATAGTGGGCATGCCATATACTGCAGAGTGTGCTCACATGCATGTATGTGAAAATAGGAGTCACATCAAAACAGAAAGTAATTCAAAGGCGATTATGTATAAATGATTGCATGATTGTATAATGCATTCAAGTCCATCTAGAGAAGATATCACAATAAATTATGTAACCAAAATTAATCTACTGTGGTTTCCACACTGGCCCCGAGGCAGAGCATTTTAAATCCATCAACTAATCATCCACTACTCTTATAATGTGTAAATGAGAAAATTCAATAATTTTCATTTGAGAATCACAAATCACTCTGCAAATCTAATTGGCTAAAACATTAAGACATAAGAAAGAATTACTATCATTTTTGTGGCTGGAAGGGTTGGCTTAAGAACTCACTCTGAGACCAACAAATTAATCAGTAATGAAACCAATTTTAATCACTTCTTTTAACCCCTGACATCCCATTGGGCTGAAACTGCTTCATGTACTTACCAAGGCTCACTTACCCTTTTGCAAAATTTTATTTGTGCTTTTTATTATACAAGCAAATAAAAACATTTATATTCATTTAGAAGCCAGCATCAAATTTGGCAGCCACGGGCTAGCAAATAACAAATACAAGGGCTTGTGAACCAATGGAAGTAGAATCTGGCTTTCAGAAATAGCTAGTGGAAAGATAGGGAAGATGCCAAAGCACAGAAAGATGCCTTTTTACCAATGACAATGTTGACAAACATCCATGTGCCCTGGGAGAAAGGCATTTCAAGAGGAAACATTTATATTCAAAGTTCCCCAAGCTATGAGTGGGGGGAATGCATTTTAGATTGCCCTTTCAGAGTTGTAGAAGATATTGGTTGCAGATGACTCGGTTATGTTTTTTGCCCTAGGTTATATATATGTGCAACGAAGAAGAACAGCCCAAGTAACCTTGCTCTGTCTTCATCATTCACTGCTGATCTGAAGTCACTGCCTGATCTGGCCTAACAATCAACAGCTTCTCATTTCTCACATTGGGCAGACTCTGCACATTAATTTTATCCTGGTGCAACATCTACTCATGTGGCTTCTGTGACATTTTCTCTTAGTGTTATATCCTTATTGTCTGGCACTCAGTTTATCTTTTGATCACCTCCTTTTTCTCTGCCTGACCCTTAAATATAGAAATTATTCCCTTTCACTTTAACTTCTCTCTTTTGTGAGTCCAGCCTGAATGTGTGCATCCATTCCTTAGGACTGACTGTCATCATTTAGATGTTAGAAAATTTCCAAAGTTCTGTTTATAAGCCTTGTTAAATAAGGAAATGGGAACAAATGTTAAGTATTATGATAGCCCAGAAAAATTAATAACTTTGTTTTGGCCATTTCTGGCTTATGAGTATTATTCCTAAAGAACAGATCTTTCATCCAAAAACAAAATTGACATGGCTTGTGTCTAATAAATTAATACCAAGAATAAATACAACAACTAGAGAAAAAAGACCCTCTTCTAACTTTAGATATGTTTTAGTTAGCTTTTTACCTGCTGTGACTAAAAGATCTGACTAAAAAATCAGAACAATCATAGATGAGGAAAAGGTTTATTTAGGGACTCATAGTTTCAGAGGTCTCAATCCATAGACAGCAAGCTCCTTTCCTCTGGGCTCAAGGTGAGGCAGAACATCATGCCAAAGAGTATAATGGAGGGAAGCAGCTCACATGATAAGGAGAGAGAGAGAGAGAGAGAGAGAGAGAGAGAGAGAGAGAGAGACTGACTCCAGTCTCCAGATACAAAATAGATACCCATAGCCAAGCCCCAGTGAGTCATTTCCTCCAGCCAAACCTCCCACCTGCCTTCAGGTAATTCCATCAGGGATTAATTCACTGATTGGGTTAAAATTCAGTTCCTCCCACTTTCTTTAAAGCAAGAAACGTCCACAGGGACCCCTATTAGGCAATTCAAGGACCTCAAGTGGTCGCCAACATTGCTTTCACTGACCCACCCTCAGGTGGAAATAATGCACTGGGATGAATTGTGAGAGATGCAAATTCTTATTTCCTATTTTATGTATCTAATAAATAGGTTTTTCTCCTATTTTAAAAGCTTAGTTTTAGCAGTACTCACTGTTAATCAATATGATGGGGTTACAGACGACTAGGGCAAGCCATCCCTCTTCCCCTTGTAGTCTCCCTGGCTTGGGACCATCCAGAAGAATCTGGGCTGATATTATATATGCATTTTTGGTTATCATTCCATCTCTAAAATCAAGATGGGAATACACAATTTTCTGAGATTTCCTTATGGATACTACATTCTTCCTCACCGGCAAGCTTCATCTGAGTTAAGAGTATCATCACATACCAGGATACCCAAGTTAAAAACCTCAAGTTTACTTTTTTATTCCTATACCCCATGTTCTCTAAGTTCTGTTACTTTTTTAAAAAAAATACTTCATTGATTTATTCATTTATCTTTATGTGGTGCTGAGGATCAAAACCAGTGCCTCACATGTGCTAGGCAACTGCTCTACTACTGAGCCACAGCCTGAGCCCCAGTTTTGTGAGTTTTATTTCAAAAGTGTCTTAAGCTTGTTTCTTCTTCCAGATCCTCATAGTCACTCTCCTGGACAGTCTCCAGTCACCTCTTCCTGGATTATTCAACCCTGGTCTCTTCTCCTAGTCTAATCTCCACATTGTTGCCAAAATCACTTTTCTAAAATTCTGATCTGATCATGTCATTCATCTCCTCAAAAACCTTTAACAACTTCTCTAGTTTACACAATAGAATACAAACTTCTAAATATGATAGAAGACACCCAACCTGTCTGTCTCTGTCTGTCTGTCTGTAGGTATGTATTTATTTCTGACTACATTTGGTCTGACCAACTAATGCTCCAGGCGATTTCGTGTTCAGAATGTGTCCTTCACCCATGACTTTATGGCCTTTGTCTTAAAAATCCCCTCCATCCCCTTGTCCTTCCTGGACTCCTGGGTCCCCCTGAGAATCTACTGATGGGATAGTTTGATTGATATTGGGTCACAAATGTGAAAGTGAAAAATCATCCCTTCCCATGTACAGATTTATAATGGGAATGATATTAAGGATTTATTACTGTCAGGTAAAGGACACATAAAGGGGGCATAGAATAAAATTTGGTGAGAGGGATTTTTTGGCTGCTGGTCTGCCACTGGGTACCCACTCCAAAATGAAAAAGATCTGCTTAAACCACCATGGTTGCAAAATAAGTAGACTTCTATCAAGTAAGACCTCTCCTTACTCCTAGAGTCTTATCCTCAGAGGATGCAAAAACAGCATTTTTTTGAGAAAAAGACAAAGGAAGTGCACAGAGAAGAAAACAGAAGGACGATACCCCAATCTCAATGCAGACTTGCAGCCTGTAGGTCATCCATGGTGTAGATCATACATCTGGTTCAGAGTTCTGACTCTTCCATGTGCTAAAAATTTTAGTTTCTGAATTGAGAGTCTTTAGATTCTCTCTCCCCCCCACCACCACTTTACTACTGAGCTACATCCCTAGCCCTCTGCATTTTCTATTTTGAGATAGGGTCTTATAACATTGCTTAGGGTTTCCTTAACGTTGCTGAGGCTGATCTCAAACCTGTGGTCCTCCTGCCTCAGACTCCCAAATTGTTGTGATTACAGGCATGTGCCACCACCTCCAGCTATAAGATTCTTTTTGTAACCAGCAGAATTTTATTGTCTTACAGTGATTTAAAAGTCATAGGTTTGCCTTTGTGTTTAGCTCAAGGCAGGGAAAGATTTCTTCCACTAAATAATGTTTAAAGGTCTGCGAGAGACAAAAATAACTTTACATTTTGATCATATTTTATGAGTTATGCTTGTTTGCCATGCTTGTTACACAGGAAAAGACAAAATACTGGGGATGGCGAATGGAGACTGGTGTTTATAGATAAGATGTAGTTATAGGAGCACCAGGTATTTGCCCATCAGGATGTCTCCAAAGGCACTGACTCCTCAGTGGGGTTCCAGTCTTCTGCCTTGGCAGGAGTTGGGGGAGAATAAGTCATTGTCAGGAGCGAGCAAGTAAGAGGCAGGTTGACTGGTAGACCAGCAGGCTGCTGGGTGCTGGCACAGACCTCCTCCTACACTGTCCACCTGGGCTTCTGCAATAGCTGGTAGCACCCAGGACAGCCCTCCAGATCCTCTGTGGGGACAGTAGCCACTGTTGGTGCCTGGAAAGCAAGACTTTGGGAAATTGGAGCTGCATCTTGGAGGCTACCTGCTGTGACAGGTGTTAATCTTGTAGGTCCTGGAATTGAAGGGTGACTGCAGCCCAGGGAAGGTCTAGGTGGCCACAGGCCACAGGTAGAAGGGAGGAAGCTTGGAGAGAAAGCCTGCCAATATAACAACTTACTCAGCTGTGTAAGGGGTTTGGTGCTTGAAGATCAGTCCTGGGTCTAAGAACACAGCACTCCCTTGTCTAGGTTAGAGCAATTCCTCTCCATGCCCTTTGTTTGTTTGTTTTATTGCTTCTACAAGTAATAGGCAAGTCCTCAGTAGGTTCAAGCCAACTGAGTAGAACAGTATTTGCCATTTCTTACTTGACCATGAGTTCTTTATCATAGGGTGGGAGAAACAGAGCAACAACTCCACCACATTTTTCTTTTTACCTTGATTTCATGATAAATGTGGGTGGCATGAGAATTACCAGACGCTAATGTCAAATTAAGGTACTACTTAAAGGCTTTTTTCTTTTTTCCTGGTGATGGGGACGAATCTATTAAATATTGTTTTTCCCAGGGTCCTCATTGCCCTGAAGATTCTAGTCTGACCTCCCTAATTTTGCTGTAGGATTAGGGGAATTGTTAGAAGTAATCGGGAGGGAGAGGACAAGGCGCCTCATTCAGAGGTTACAAACTGTAAATCTTCAGTGCCGTGCCCATAGTGATAGGAAAATGAATAAAGTGGGCTCTGAAGAAAAACAGGCCCAGTAGGGCATGTGGCCACAAACGCAGGCCCAATGGTGCCTAATCTGTTACCACTTCAAAAAAAGATGCAAATATGGAGGATGTGTGCATGTGAAATTCTGGAGTTCAAAAACATTGCAGGTCAAACAAAGCTCTTCTGGAGGCTGCAGATCTACTACCCCAACTCAGGCCCTGGAGAGGAGATTTTAGTGGAATCCCAAGAGCAGAAATGGGAGTAGCTGAGTTGTATTTGTTCTAGCAAAGACATGGGAGTCCAAAAGGAAGCTTTAAGAAAGTGTGTCTCCGATACTTCTTCAAGAAAACTGGTGAAGGATTTAGTGTTTGGAAACAGTTTTAGGTTGCTCAACTGTGTACTTTGGACAGCCCTCTAGCCCTGAATTATTTAGGTCACTGTTCTACAAGTGCGTGCCACTTCATAAATAAGAAGAAGATGTTTCTCCCTGCAAGCTACCCAGAACGTTATCCTGTCATCCTACATTATATTTAAGTTATTCCTCTCTTCTCAAGGCAAGTAAAATCATCTCTGCCTGGTTAATTAATAAAAAGGGGAATCAAGAATTTTATTGTGATGCATGCAACTGGACAAATAAACGTCTCTCTCAATCCCTTGCAGGTTTTAAAGACTCTTTGGATAATAACATGGATGCTAATTTTAGAAAAAGATTATTATTAAAGAGAAACCCCAATGATTTTGGACAGATTGTCCCAAATCTAACCAAAGGATGACTCCATGGGAAGTGAAGAGACTGTTGATAAGAGAGGCAGGTTTTAACTAAATTAGGATATTTGAGGCCTGGCAAACCTCTAACACCAATTTCTGTTTCCAGTAACAACTTTGTAGTACTTGGTATCTAAACTGTTTGGTATCAGAGGTAGTGACACTGCCTGAAATAGTCTTCAGGATATATTTTTCTCTTAGAGGGTAGTGATGGAGTTTTCTCCTTAAGCACATCCTTAAGCAGGGATCAGTGCTTCTCATATTTTCATGTGCAAATGTCCCAGGCGTGGGCATATTATATGTTGACTGGGCATGGGATGAGAATTTGCATTGTTAACAAACTCACAATTGAAGCTTCTACTTGATTTGAGTAACAAGAGATTAGAGGCTGACGAATAGTAATATATAGGATGTGCTGATATGGTATAGATCAATTCCTTTCTCTTCTGGCATTAGCTGCCTGACTTCACTTTGGAGGGAACATTTTCTTCTTATATTCCTCTTAATCTCCTTCCATTCTAACCACTTGTGAAAGAGTCTGTTATGTGACATATCAGCATAAATTTTCAGGTAATCCAAATTGTCTGAAGATTTTCAGACCCCACATTTTGTTAAGCACTCCCAAGAAAGAAGCTTTTTTTGGGAAAATAGTCTGGAGTTTCTGGTGCCTATTATGGAAGGGGTGCCTTCCAGAGATTACAAGAGGAAGAAGAACGAAGAATGAAAAAAAGAAAGTTTCCTGATAATGTCTTTTGAGTGCCTAGATCCAGCCATGCCTGAGGTGGATATACCCATCTAGCCAGTTACTTGAAATAACTTTATGCTTAAATTAATTTAATTTGAGTTTCTGTCACTGCCAATGGCATTCTGTGGTTAAAAAAAACAAAAAACAAAAGAAACAAAACACAACCCAATTCTCTTATCAATCATATGAGTTAATATAAAATTGCCTACTATAAGGACACATACACAAACTGAACTAGCAATTAGGTGACAAGCAATTTTATTTTGCAAAACAATCACTATACAGCAACAAATACATTTGCAAATTTGATTGAAAAACATGAGCTAACTACAACCAGCCATTGAAGAAATGCCTTTCTATGGTAACAGGCTCTAGAATTATCAGAAGAAAGAAACCCCCCACAGATTTGTAGTGGTGTGTTGGAACCTTGGAATCCCAGCATACAAAGTATACTTTTTGTTGATTTTTTTTTCTTTTTGCTAAAGTTGAAGTGGACTTTTATGATTGACAGTTTTGAGTTTGAAAATAGTCTTTTTCCTGCTGAGGGACTTGGCCTCAAACCTACACACCCAGGCTAAAATTTCTAGGTGTGAAAAAACAAACATCAGTGCTGATTTTAGCACATCAGTCTTTGAAAGAATGCCTGGAATTTGCCTTCCTAAACTGTGAAGAAGTCAATCTACTTTATCTTTGTTTCTTAGACCACAAATGGTTTACTTTCCTTCTTCTGGCATTAAAAAATAGAAGAAAAACTATAATCACAGCTATGTCAGAATCAACATTTAGATTATTTCTTTGATAATGCTGACATGCTGTTTTATTTTGGCTGATGGTCCCAGTTCTGCTGTATTACTCTATGTGTGTGTATGGAGAAGTCTGGGCATGATCTGTACATTCTCCTGTTTAATGATACTGTTGCTTCAGCCTTCTTCAGCCATAACTCACAAAGGTGTCTTACTTATGGGTGGGACTTCAGCCCATCACCCTGCTGGAACTCAGCAGGTGAATCCAGAGAGAGTTGGTTCCTAAACGAACATGGCCTTGGAAGCTCATCATGAACTCGGATCATTCCTGCATTGTTGCAAGGTATCCAATTTTCAGTTGCAGGTGACCCAGAGAGAGGGAGTTCATTGGAGAAGATGGCCTTTTAACTCTTTAGAACTCTGGATTACTTATGTATTCTTAAACAGGTTCTCAAAGGCTAAAGCCAGAGAGAAACTGGCATTAGAGGATCTAGAAATGGAACTAAGCAGCTTTCATTTCTAGATCAGCGTATGTGTCCCCACAAAAGTGGTGTCCAAAAAGCTTAATTTGAGTCGTTATCTTAAGAGTGAAGGCAAGATGGGCTCCACCCCATTGTCCCATAAGAAGACATTTTCACTCTGTGCTTCTCTCTCTTGCTGGCACAAATTTTCAGTCTCTTTTTGTTAGCTTTATAAAGAAAGAATCACATTTTCAGACAAAACAAGGGCATTGATGTATTACAATTTTGTTGTGATTAGAAATAAACATTTGTTTTAGTGCCAAATCTATTAATCTTGTAGAATTTTTATTTTGGACATATGTCATTTTGGACATGTATTTATAAGAAAATGAATTTTAATATATAAATCATATTTACTGTCTTAACTTTTATTAAAAAAAAACATTGAACTAGCTTGAAAAGAATTATTTTCAACATTAAAACTATTCTAACCAGCTGTTAACTTGTTTTTTTTTCTAGAGAACTTTAATCACTAACTAACAGTATCAAAACATGTAAGAAAATACCCTTGGTCTCCACACAACGATTCCGTCTCCTATTTTCTGGTGCACTTCAAGGGAACATGATGAATAAATTGCCCAGATTGATGAAATCTCACAGCAATTACTAGGCAGAAAACAGACACATCCATAAACCTACTCAGTGATTTCTAAGTTTTTAAAAAAATAACTGATTTATAAATGGTTTAAGACATGTGTGCCTGTGTAAACCCTAGTGCAGAAAGGATGGTGAGGTTTGTTCCCAGTGTCCCTTGGGACTGTCAGGTTGCCATGTCCAAAAGGTCACAAAGTGGTACCTGTGTCTCTCTGTCTTTGCCTCCCTTGGCTTTTTGCCTATGATGCTCATTGTTGTCTAGTCCACGCCCATCATCACAACCTTTATATTCAGGAATTAATTTGACATATAGAGATCAAAGACCTAGAAGAATATTTTATTTCAACCATTCAGATCCAGCCTACAGCCCTGAGCAAGAAAAAGAACATGTAAAATGCTAAAAAGTGTCCATCCCAGTTGGGATAATAAGTCCTTGCCTTATTCAGGCCATGGACTATTTCAATGCTTATTCGTCAGTCTAAGATGAATGATTTGTAAGTAGACTAATTAATTCACTTGTGATTTCTAGACTATATATAAAATCAAGACAATGTTACCTACCGATAAATAATACTAAGTCACATTGTGTTCTTCTACAGAGCACAATGTCGGAGTTCTGGAAAAAACTGAGTTAGATATCTGTGTCTCAAATGTTTCATAGCTACAGCTCCTCAAAATATTTTTCCTTTCTGATCAGGGGATCTTTATTTTGGGTAAGGAATCCAAACACCTCCTGTCAGAGAATTTAATAAGCGGGTACTATTTGAAAGAATGGGAACACATGTCCCAAATTACCACTCTTAGTTTCAACTTTAGCAAATGAAAAAAAAAAAAAAAAGAAAGAAAGAAAGAAAGAAAAATAAATCTTAAGAAGTTGGTTTCATGAATGATTATAGGAATAAAACCCAAACTATTCTGTGATTAAAAATGAGATATATCCATAATCTAAACCAACAATCTGTAAACCCTTTCATGTATAACTGGACCCACCCCCACAAACTCCAGGTTGGTGAAAGCAAAGAAAAATAATTTTTTCTAGCATCACGGGAGAGACTTGTATCTGGCACTAAAACAGGGTTACAGCTTTGAGTTGTTACAGAAAGCAACTTCATGCTAAAACTTTTTGTCTTTTTTAATGTATTTTTTTTTAATAGGGAAGAGAACCCTGCTAACATCTACTTTCACATACCTAAAATCGCAACACCAAAGGGTGCAGGAGACACAGATACTGTGAATAAAGAAGTATAATATTCAAGTATATGAGGAAGTATCACAAATGGCCACAGAGAAATATATATATATTTATATCTATAATACTGTATCAAACAGATGGAAAGGGAGTGTGAAACTGGTAGTGTGGACACAAATCTAGCCAATCAACTGACATTCTAATCAGACATGAGTCCGTCCTAATGAAAGTGCGTCATTCCTAAGAGATGCACTTTTACACCACTTCCTCAACCACAGCCCAAATGCTTTGTAACTAGTTTTTAGTTAGTTAAATAATTTATTGGATTGACATACTCTGATATAATTATCCAGGTCCCAAATGTTAATAACTTAATTGCATCTTTCTTCCCATTTATACAAAATAACACTTTAAAAAAACGTATTTCTTACATGCTCTTCCCTTCCTGCAATCAGACTTCTTGATTTAATTTAACCTGAAATAAGTTACAATGGGCAGTTTTTATCTTTTCGCCCAGAAACAGAACATTGAAATGAGCAGCTTGGATTTTTAACAAGGCCTTTCAGAATGTAGTGGATAGCCTTCAGGCACATGAAAGGTAAAAATGCAACTTTTAAAATAATAATAATACTCCATGCAAAACAGAGCAGAGCGATAATAACTGTCCAATTGAACCCATGTAAAGCCAGTATGTTCCTGTTGCAAATGGAAATCAGGTCAATTTCTGCATATACTATTCATTTTTTTTTATAAAATTGTAACAATTACTACAGTTTGGGGATGAGATTATTTATCTTATGGTTTGTAAAGAATGGATATAACACCTGCTCAGAGCCCACTCCTGCCAAGAGCTCATGCCTAAATATTATGACTCCAGTGCTAGATGAGAAGTATTCATAAGCCCTGCTTAGCGAGTGCAGCAGTGACATCCTCAGCCAAAGTGGCAAGCTGAGGAGATTCGAGCAGGTTGATGCTTCCAGATGAGGAGACGTTGCTGAGTCGCCGGGGTGATGCCACGCTGGATCTTCCTGGGGACTGCGTAATGATCTCAGCCCCGTGGTCCACGCGGGCCTTAGCGTGCTCTCTGAAGTTCAACTTTTGGCTGTCAATCTGTTTGAGACAAGCATCAGTTCTCATTAACTCAAGCATCTTTACTGGCCCCTGACTCTTTCCCTGTGTTTCAGAGCTGATATTAATGTGACTTCTTTCCAGCTCTGCCACTTGTCTAAGTCTTCAGTTTGGGACCCATTTTGACAAAGGCTATTTCACAAGAACTTTCTTCTTTTTCAAGACAGGGTTGGCTCATGTTTTTGTTTCCTACCTTGACATTACCACCTCCAGGTACATGGTGGGCGTTGTCAAGTGATCCCACTTTCGCTTGCGCTTTTTCTTTGAAATCCAGTTTTACACTCTCAATTTTCACACGTCCACCACCTTTGAGAGGAGAAAGATTTTTAAATGCCTAGCTAAAATTAAATCTTATATTGTGATGACTATTTACCCCAATGATTATAGTAGATAGACCAGTGAAGACTACAGACTTATTACCTCTTCTATCCCTCTGAGAGTGAAAGAAACATAAAAGGAATCTTTTAGATTTTGTAGTACATACTATTTTCCCCATATGAACAAGGTGATGATATCCTTCTTATTATCTTATATGAATTGCCTCACATGTTAATACTTTTCTTCTTTACTTGTGTCTACCTTAGAAATCAGAGAAGGTTTTCTTATTGGTGTAATAAAAAAACAAAATAAAAAAACCCACAACAATAACAACAAAAACCACTGAAAGTAACAATGAAAATAAAACTTTGAATTCTCAGTTTTTCAATTCTAGTGGAGAAAGTTAAATTGCAATGAAACTCTTATGGTAACAAGCCAACTTATCCAAAAAAGTTTTAGAATAGAATGGTACAAATACAGGCAAAATATAGTTGGCCTTTGATATCCACAGATCCTGAATCTTGGATTGAAAATATTTCGGAGAAAAAAATTGCATCAGCACTGAACACATACAGACTTTTGCCTTATAATCTCCTAAACAATATGACTACTAACACACACACACACACACACACACACACACACACCCCATCCATGTTTAAAACACTAGAGAAACTAGGGATAGAAGGAACTTACCTCAACATTGTATAGGCTATAAACATAGATATATGTATGATACACGATACTACAACACGATACTATAACAAATACATATATATGTGTTGGCATAACAACTATTTGCATAGCATTTACATTGTGTCAGGGATTGTAATTCTGAGATGATTTAAAATATACAGAAGGATGTGCATAGGTTAAATGCAATGCTATGTCATTTTATATAAAGAATTTGAGCATCTATGGATCTGAATATCTTCAGGGGGTCCTGGAACCAATCCTCCATAAATACTGAGATGACTGTCTTCATCTGTAAGTTTTCAACATTGATAACTTCATTAATGAAATAAGTCAGGAGCTGAGTTGTTTATGACCTTTAAGACCTTGCCACCTTAATTAGCACTTGGAGTCATGGAGAAAGGATCTTAAGATTCTTAGACAGATGCTGCAGGATCAATCTGACCCTGACTTTGATCTGATAATACTGGAATAGAGTTTTGACCTTGCCATTTCCTCTAATGCTAACTAGTCTGAGACTTGAGGATCTGCTGATTGTTAGGGTGTCATGTTCTATCCTTCACTGAGGTTTTCTGCTGGGATTATAGGTGTGCACCAACACTCCTAGGGCTAGACTATGGATCCTACTTGTTGGTTGTGATGGGATTAGCATGATTCATAAAGATTCATAAAATCTAATTATCTTGGATAGACACTGGAGGATGTAGGGCTTTCAATGACATAAGATCAACCTCTTTGGGATCTTATTTTCATATTTTCTGATAGTCTCTGGCATTAATTGCTCTCAAGCTTCCTTTTCTGAATATGTATTGTCTCAGCATAATTTTGTTGTTAATTTTTTTTCAAACTCAATTTTGAAAGGAAAAGAAAAATAAAATTCAAATATGGACCCAAAATATATTTTTTAAAAAAGGAAACTTGAGTAGTCTAATTCTGTAGATTTCCCACTGGAAATTCTTATTTGACTATCAGAGAAATACATTTGAATTCAGAGATCTAATCCTTTGATTGTGAAGAACTCTGGCACCCATGAGGAACTGTAATTGTGAAAGACTAAAATATTTATCAAGTTTCAGATGGGAAGTGCAGATATTTCGATTTGTGCCTCCAGGTGTGGAACTGTTTGCTTTACTTTCTCCTTAGACACCACATATTTCAAAGGAACTTGGTAAAGTGCTTGCTGTTGTCAAGGATCATCATGGATTACTTCATTATGAATTTAGTTTTCTGATTCAATTACAATAGAACCAAGAGCCAGATTTAGAAATAGGTGGGAGTATCTGACAATCGTCTTTTATGACCAATAAATCATACATAGAATATGATTTGCTTATTTGTGTAAGATTTTTCTGTGCATCCCAGCCCCAAGTGAATTCAATTAACTTTATCTTCACTGTCTAGAATGAAAGAGCCCAGTTTTTGTTTGATTGTTTGTTTTTTGTTTTTGTATTCTGCAAGAAATTGACTGAGCAATACAAAGTCAACTATGTGTTAACAGACTCCAGCTTTATAGAAAGGGAAATTATGAAGATATGCAGTATGGGACACGTCCCTGCTGTCTCATGAACAGCAGAAAAGCTAATTCCAGTTTCTAACTCCTTGACTTGCTTCATAAACACCCTTTGACAAAAATGAAAGAAGCCTGGTTTCTGGATATCTCCAAAGTTTTTATACATTTTGAAACTTATTCTATCTATCTTTGTTTTCAACCAATAAGTTCTTAGTAGTCTTCTCCTGGCCAGAGGTCTTATTCAGCCCAAATGTTTTTTCCATATTTTTTATTGGTATATTATAGTTATACACAAAGGTGGGATTCATTGTTACATATTCATACACGTACACAAAATAATGATATAATTTTTCCAATATCATTTCCCAATATTTCTCTTTTTCTTCCCCTCTGCCCTCTCTGCCTGGTTCCTTTCCTCTACTACACTGATCTCTCTTCAATTTTCATGAGAACTCCAAACTTTCTTTCCTTGTTCCTCTTTAGCTCCCACATATGAGAGAAAACATACAGCCCCAGACTTTCTGAGTCTGTCAGCTCAGTTACGTTTATACTTTGTTTCTGATTTGAGACAATGATTAATGGAAAGAATCTACTACCTGGTTTAGAAGTTAAGATGCCAAACGTGGATGGTTACAACCAATTACTTTCCTTTTGTCCTTACATAATCCAATACAAATTGTATCAAGATATTTTCAATAAAATCACACACTTGACAGATATCCATTATTACACACATGGAAGCAGGATTTAGCAAAAATATATAATATATGATACTCAGAGAAAACAACTCATATTATGTTAGAATTACACATTAAAGGGTGACCCCCACCCTTGCAAAGCAGGTATGAATATAAATTCTACTTTAGAGCAGTAATCCTAAAAGATATTTCAGAACACTGAAATGGGGTCTATGGTCAAATAAGTTGGAGAAGCAGTGCACTGTGCTGAGGATTCATAGTTTTGATTGACCAGGTAAAGGATGTGGGAAATTCATCAGATACATAAGTTTCTTTGGTTGTGCTAAGGACAGTTCTTATTTTACAGAATGTAGGCAAACAATTTCATAAAAAAATGTTTGTAAATACTGCTTTTGGAGTCAATCTTACTATGTATGAATGAATTCATAATTGAGAGTATTTAAGACTATATGTTTTGAAAGGTCTCCAATAAGCATGTTGAACACAGAGACCCATGCATCTATGCACCTTTTAGCTCTTAACCTGTTCTATGACATGTGGCCTATTAATGGTAATTGGGTTCACTTGTCTCAAATGAAGATGCCTTGAAATTTTTAACTTAAGTTTCTCTCAATAAAAGCATAAAATTTCAGGGTTTTGAAATATCCTTCAAATTAGATATTTCACAAGAACAAAAAAATTGCTTGCCAATTTCCTGAATCCAATTAGATATTTCTCAAAGCACTAAAAAAATGGTTCATTTACCTGGTCTGTGGCGAATATTCTTCAAAGAGCCACATTTGGATGTCACATGGCTTAAGTCTATCTTCTTGGTGACAATTTGTACCTGTGTGAATCACATAAAACACACTTAAAATAGTTTTAGACATGGAAAAACCCCAAACTCATACAAAAAAATCTGGAAATATGCACATTTACCACATGCAATGGCATATCCAGAAATCCAAATTGAGGTATATGCTTACAAATACACACACACACACACACAGGAAAACATACTTTCCATATGTTTTCCCCCATGTTTGGACTGGAAAGAAGAGAACCCAAATGAATGAAAATCCTGGAACAGAAGGTTTTATTAATAGAAAACAGATCATGCCATAAAAGCATAGAAATATCTGTATTAATAAGGCCAGTTTCCAATCAGAGAACTAAATCATACCATATTAAACCTTTCCAAAAGCAAAGAACCAAGAGAAGTGATGCATTATTTTTTTATAAAGTGATTTTTACATAGAAGTGACCAACACTGCTCACAGTTACAAAAATCGGCATTAAAGGTTTAAGATACAAGAAGAAGGTTCTAAATGTGCTTTCCTAAACTGTTACAAAATTGCCATATCTTGGCTAAATGGGCTTTTTCTTGCACAACAAGTTATAAAATGATAGCAACATCTTTTTTCTTTTTATCTTTTATTGAAAATGTTTCCTCTTCCAATATTTGAAGCAATGCTGCTGCAAGTGATCCATTGTCCATTTGCATTAGGAGTATGTGGGAAATACTAAGACAGGAAGGGACAAGCTCAGAGTATCTGCATATTTAAACAAGTGCTTCTTTTCTAGAGGGAAGTTTAAGACTATTGTTTTGGAGGTTTGAGGCTCCAACTTACTTTAATATCTTTTTTTTTTAATTAATTTTTTAGTTGTCAATGGACTTCATTTTATTTTTTTATATGTGGTGCTGAGAATCAAACCCAGTGCCTCACACATGCTAGGTAAGCATTCTACCACTGAGTCACAACCCCAGGCCCACTTTAAGATCTTTAATTATCCTAATTTGTCCTTTTCTACTGTGTTTTGACTAGCAGTGGCTGCAATACAAGGTAAGATGCTCCATTTTTTGTTACCATTAGGGAATTATCAGGACTGGAGTTGCTCCTGTGACCACCATGTGCTGTTTATTTACAGTCAGGGAAACAGGGAGGAGGGTGACCATGTCAGTGTAAATACTGACCCTGAGGCTCAGACCAGAATCCTTGAAGGAGCCCAGCAGACAATCCTATGGATTTCCCATGGTAATGATATTTTTATGCTCAGCAACAGCTCCTTGTAGAAGACACTTATTTCTTCCTCCTCATTGCTCAACTCCATTTCTGCCCCGTTGAGGAATGAGTAGCCAAGAGTTATCAGACTATTAAGGATTCTGTATTTGATACCCTGTAAATTACTTGTATCACAGATTATGAGAGCCTGCAGTTTAGATGACAAGATCTATCAAAATAGAGTTAGCATGATCTGCCTTTTAAAAGTTATTCTTATTTTATGAAGAAACATGTTTTTTTTTTAAAGCTTGAGTTTGTCTGACTCCTTTTACTCTGCCTCAACCACTCTTAAGAAAATAGGGGTTCATTTCTTAGTTCCTTTCATAGAACATTATTTCCACTAAATGAAAGAGACAGGGAAAATCCCAGCAAGATAAATGTGTACTAAGACTTGAATCCCTTCACTTTGAATTATAGATGAACCATGCTTTGCCAGTTCTGTACTATTCAAATGATATCCTTGCTCTCATGAATAATGAATGACTGAAGGCTGACATTACATACTTTGGGCACTTTCAAGTGTTCTCAGTCTTTGTCTCAAGGGTAATCTAAATGGAGCTGGAAAAGGATGAGCCAGCTGATTTTTTTCAGGGAAATAGAGACAGTAGGAGAAAATACCTTGAAGACAAAAAGGCCAGCAAACCAAGTTGGTAAGTAAAGTGGATTTGCCATCCTCTGGAAAACCATGTGCATCCTGACAAGGTTTTCTTTTCCAATGCAAAGTGAGAAATTCGCTGATGATCTTACAGGAAAGGATGGGAAGTCCATCACCCATGATGCAAGGCTAACAAACTACCACACCAGGTGACAAGTGCACAGCAGTGAGAAGGGAGGAGTGTGTTGGGGGGAGGGAGGAAAGGAAACCGAGGGCCGGCTGTGCAGGTAGCTCCACACAATCAGGACAGCTTTCTGATTGAAGCTTCTACTTACATTTCCGCCCCCAGCAGAATGTTTGATGTTATCCTTGGAACCACATCTTGACTGAACTTTGCTAAAATCGATCTTCTTGTTTAAAATCCTAACCTAAAAGGAATTGGATGTAACTTCACTGTGCATTTTTTCTTTTAAGATGCTGGGTAGAGAAAACCCGAATGTATAGCTCCAAAAAGGCCCCAGACTCCCTTCATGTACATATTTATTTAGGAGAAAAAACTAACACTGGAACAGAAGAGCAGTTAAATCATGTAAATATGAACCCCTATTTTTTCTGTCCCTCAAGGGACAAATGCCAGAGAGCCTTAGATGTTCCAGTTGTACCCAGGTATAATCTAGAAAAAACTGGAGGGACAGAAAAAGAAAACTTGTATAGACTTGGATTGTCTGTGATAGGGAGGCAGCCAATCTTGTCAGCATCATTGGGTCTGAGTGGTACATAGTCCATTGTGGTTCAGCCCAGGATCCTAGAGGACAAGCCAGTGGTCCCACGGTGTTAGCCATCACAACTGTTAATCATCTCCTCCACTGAACTTGCCTGATCTGTTCATCCACACTCTCACAATTGGTCTGGCTCATGGCTGCAGGTCAAGATTTCAGGGTTCTCATTTGCCCTGGAGGAAAAAGCCTGGGTCAACAAAGAGACTCCTGGCTTGTTCTGTTAAAAAGGACTATACAATTCTCTTATAGTTTTGGCTCCATGGCCTTCTGGAGTCCCCTTTCTGGCAACTGCTCAAGAACAATCATCACCAATAGATGACCTCATGGAAGCATTTCCACTTCCAGAGGTAAGGAAACGAAGGCCCATTGGTTAGCTGTGTTGTATTGGGTCATACATGGTCCAGGCTGTGGGTGGGCCCAGCAGATTAGAGGTGAGGTACTTTATTTCTGTTTTCAGAATATGCATGTATTTTGAAGACAGTAGCAGATCCAGACCTGGAAAGACATTGTTCCGGTGTAATATAATGTACAAAGCTGTGATCTTGTGGCTTTTTATATGTGTCTTTTGAATTCTGCATGTTTTGAAGGATAGATAAACATGAAAAGAAAAGTTGTTATTGTTATTACTTGTTTGTTTTGTTTTGTTTTTGGCTACTGCTACTTCTCTTCTCCCACTCTACAGCTAAAGAGAAATCACATTTTTGACACTTTAGGAAAAAGTTTAGCTTCCTATTAAAAAAAAACAAAAAACAAAAAACAAATTCAGTAGATGTACAGCCATCTCCAAGAATGTTAACACATATCTTGGTATTTGCAGAAAAGAATTTAAATTCAAAAGGACATTGAATCCTGACTATTTTTAACTAGGCAAAGCTGAAATCACAGTGCGTGTCTAACATGGACGAGACAGCTTGTCCCTTACAGAGAAATTTCATTGACAGCTCTCATTAGCAGCCTAAGGGAAGGACCTCTTGTCAAAATTTGAATTCAGAAGACAAGATGACTAGGGTATTCTCTAGGGCAAGGTAAAATTTTTAACTTAAAATGTGTGGGGGACATCACAGAGTCCACATCTAACATTGTAAGTGTTGTATTGTAAAAGTTTCACTTAAACTGCAGATGCACATAGTTTTAGACCAATACAAACCATTGCATTTAAAACATCATAGACAAATTATTTTCAGGAAACAAATAATTATTGATTTATTAAATCTAATAATAATACTTTAAATTATTCTCCATGAGTAACTAGTTATTTTGGAAATGAAACAGTTCGTGTGAGCCATTTCACTAAGCCTTGGAGAAAACAAAGTATTTTATTTTATATTTCATTTATAAATTTTAATTTAGAAATCATGAGAGTACCAATCAAGTGACTCATTACTAAGTGATCCAAAGCCAAACACTAAATCAGATTCACTTATGGCAAACATGGAAATTCCAAATTCAGTTGCATAAATCTGTTTTTGACTTTAACATTTAATCAATTGTTTGACAACTTTTATGATTTCCCAAACTAATGATTCAATCCCAAAGTGTCACACTGCCAGCATTATTTAAAGATGATTTAGAATCCTAAAATCCTGAAACTTAAAAGCTAAGTTTTGTTAATTTCCCCCAGATTTTCTAGAGAGTTATATACTTTCCTGGGACACAACTAGCTGCCCTTTTTTGGTGACAGACTTTCTCAGCCTATGTCTGCTCATCCTGTAATGTGAAGTAGACCTCAGATGTGCATTAATGGCAAATGTTTTATGAACTCCTATATTGTAATAACTTAATAGTGAATTATTTTATCTAAAGGCAAAGGATGACAGAATAAATATAAATGGTCCATTTAGACCTTCATTCAACAACTTGCTTAATGGTTGAGGGGAGGGAAACAAAACCACTTTGGACAGAGGACACTTGATATTTACCAAGATTTAAGCTCTAGTGTGACAACTTAGATCTGAGCATCCACTTATTCCTTATGACTCTTATTTATGTCTTAGAAAAATTACAAATTACTTCTCACCAAAGATCTCTTGGGTCATTTAAAAATAATTGACACCTTAGCATTAATCCCACAAATAACAGGAGTTTTCAGAAGTCATTCCATGGAATAGAAACATAGGTGGCTGCTATGAAAGAGCCATATTTCAGATCAGTCTTTTAAAATCAAAGAGCTGAGTTTTAACTTTCTGGGTTTTATGGATGGGTCTAAATAAAAATATAGTTTTATGAGAAGGAATTTTCAGTTCAGAAAACCCCTTTTCTTCCCCTACAAGCCTATGTCAAGCAAAAATCATTTTAACGTCTTGGAGATTATCTAGGAAAAAAATATAGCAAACTTCTATTTGACAAACACATTTTCTACGCTCATGGTATGCAAGAAAAAAATGGAATAACAATTACTCAAGAATATCTCTAAACCACATTTTAATCTTTCTCAATTTATTTCAACTAAAAATTTACTTGCATTATTAACATGAAATGGAGTGACTTGGAAGAGTATGATGATCTTTTCTTCTGCACACTTCACAACAGAAGAAAAATAATATATCAATCAATTGCATCATCTTCTTAAAGCTCTTCAGTACTCAAATTCCTCTAAACTCCTCATTGCTTATTAGTGCATCAAAACTTCTTAGCATGGCAACCAGAATTCTTAGCAGCTTTGATTTTTTGGATCTTCTTTCCTGTTATACTCTTTATACTTTGTATTTTGTCCAGACTACATTCCATTTCATACTTTAAGGGTCTTATTTACATTTTGTACTTCAACCCCATGTGTTCTTTATGTTATCTCTGTCTAGAATGCCCACATTCCAAGTTGAGTCTAACAGATCATCCTTCTAGGGGCAGCCTAATCAGTAATTCCAAGAAGTGGCTGGCAAAAAACGATTTTAGACTCATGGGTTTTATCCGAATGTTGGTAATTCACTTGCATGATTGATTGACTTTTCATTCACATAATGCTCATATAAGCTTGAAAAGTTGTATAAGTTAATAGTTGTATGGGTTAAAGCAATTGAAAATTAATCCGAATTATTTAAACTTTTACTAATTCTATCTGATCTTCCACCATGCTAGAAAAGAACATTGCAGTTACCTTCTGGATATTCCTTGGTGACTCTAGCAGGATTTTATCATGATAATTCTATTGAAATGATCAGTCACTGTACTGTTTTTCTACCTCTGTTTAATTATTCCTTTATAAAAACTACCCCCTAAAATGGGGTCACTCTTGGAAAGGATAGGAAGACAAAAAAAAAAAAAAATGATGTGCAAGAAAGAACAAATCTCTCTTACTGTTTAGTAAGCTTATAGACCCCATTTTGAGATAAATGAATTTGATAAAGTATAAAACAATAAGTAAAATAAACTCTGTCAATATAATGTAAGGAATTTTCAGTGACAAGCCTTTTTTTTCTTTCTTTTCCATGCTGGGTTGACTGACAAGATTTTAAACTTCATATTAATCCTCTTCTTTAGCACTATTGTAGCCCTAAGGAGATGAAAAGAATTGGCTTGGAAAGATCTTAAAATTAAATAAGGGCAAGACAATAGGGGAGAACAGAAAACAAGACAAAACAAAAACCTTCCAGTTTGCCTAGATGGCAGGGACCATGCCTGATGTTTCCCATTCCCCCTTTGTCATAGGGCACCTGGTGGTCTTGGTAAAGCTTGGTGAAAGAAGAGACACGTGAATAAAAACAGTCAATCTTTTTATCTTAAGTTTTATAGTTTAACTATGTAATGTTTTGAACAGCCAACAATAAAAAATTAAAAAAAAAGTTTTATAGTTTATAAATGTGTCTATATGTTAATTGTAGGTATTCCCAGTGGTAACTCATGATTTAATATAATAGGTAAATATCTTGTTTTGCTATAATGTAATATGTGCCTCCAGAATTAATTCTGTTTTCTTACTTGAATATAAAATTAAAAATAAACTATTCAATTAGCATGTAAAAGCCCTACAAGTGTCTGAGGATAATGCCTAAAACTTTTAAAGAAAATACAAAAAATTCCAGTCTATATTTCACTGATTGTATTTTTTCTTTCCTTCTTTATCACTCCCTCTTCTCCAATTTAAGCTCCTGTTTCAGAAATACTGCTTTTTTTTTTTTTAAACCCAACTTCAGCTTACATTTTGTGGCACAAGCATTTATAGACTCTTAGAATACCTAACTGCATGTTTTTTTGATGATTTGTAATGGAAAAATACTGTCATACTTAGTAGAATCCTGCATTTAAGAGTTTAAAGTAGTGTGAGCTTTCTACTCTCAAAGATCCATGCTGCATCAGTTATACTGATGTCCTTGCTGTTCCAGAACATTCTAGGCTCGCTTCTACCTCAGGGCCTTTGCATTTATGGTTTTCCCCACCTGAAACACTTTTTCCTGAGTTACCAAGTGGTTTATTCCTTCACTTCCTTCAAGTTTCCATTCAAATATCACTTGCTCAGGCATTTCCTAGTCATACTATCAGAAATGCAATTTCCCCTCAACATATCTCAAGCCTCTTCCTTAGCTTTGTGTTTTTTCCTGTGTACTCTTTTTAACATATTTTTCTGACATCATTTTTCTTTGTTTGCATTTCCTCCTACATCATTAATTCCATGAAGGCAAGAATGTCAGGAATTTACTGCTGCATTCCCAGTTATCTACAACATAACATGGTGCACAGTAGTTCATTTGTTCATTCATTGTATTTAATGAATAATTAACCACTTATCTATAGAACACATAATTTTATATACCTTAGTCATTTTTGTTTGCTGTAATTTTTGTCACAGCATGTGAAAATAGTAATTTAAAAGAGCTTTCTGTGCCAAGGTTTTTATTTTTCAATCATATAATAGAATTTTGAGGTGAGGTTATCCTCGTTGAATAAATGGTTAAGTAGATGTTGTATTGGTATATAACAAATATGAAATATGAAAAAAATCAACATACTTTTCAAATTTATGTAGTATACCAATACAACATATATTTCCATAGAGTATCAATATAACATTATTTGCATTGTTATTTCATTAAAATATCATTAAAGTTCAGAAGCCTCAAAATTCTGTCACATGATTACAAAAACCTGCACAGGAGGTGCTGTTAAATAAAACTGCCATTTCCATGTCATGTAACAAAAGTGACAGCAAACAAAAATGACTAAGGTATCTAAATTACATATTTTTACAGATTGGTGATTAATTATTCATTAAATAAAAATTACAGTCTCTGACTTTGTAGCTCAGCCATGAAAAGATATTAAAAGTTATCCATGCAAGGTGTGGGTAACGTGAAGACTTCTATTTCTTACTCTGTAAAATGTGAGGGTTGAATTAGGAGATGAATATCTTTGACCTCTAACATCTTTTAATTAATTCAGTGAATCCATAAGAATTGAAAGAGAGAGAGAGAAAAAAAAGCTTTTTTTTTTTCTAGAATGTAATAATATTTTTCCTAGGTTCTAGTCTAATGGATTTATCTATAGAGTTGTTTTTTTTTTTTTTTCAAAGCTAGAGCAACACTGGGAAGAATCTTTACATAAGGATGCATAATCTTTACATAAGGATGTATCTTTACATAAAAGATGGTCACTGCTCTTTCCTTAAACAAAAGTATGTTGCTAACCACTCTGGTTAGCCTCACTGACCTGAGGATGCCTGACTATGATTATGAATAAAGCAAAAATATATAGTTTACAAAGTAATCGGTCAAACCACAGACATGGCCTTGAAAAGATCATGATCTAGGCAATGAGCAGTAAATGAAAACAACCACCGTGAAATGGCTTCATTTATAATGTTCAATTATTACAAAGGTACATTAGTTGTGCTTTTTAAATATTGATCTTCATAAGCTGATGGGGTGAAAAAGCAACAAACCTGCCAAAACACATAGGATTATTCCACATATATCAAAGTACTTCTAAAAAAGCTAATTCATAGGAAAGGTAAAAAGCATTCATCCAATTGTTGCCTAGTTTCTTAAAAACTACATGTTTAGAGATAGTTCTTATCATATAGCTATTTAATCCAAGTATCTTTATTCTTAAAAAGCTAATATTAGTTGAAAATTTAGAATTAATGTAGATTGAGGAGCTAACTAGAGATAGTTTCAAATTAGTACATTTAAGATAGTTTTATCTATAACTTGAGTTAAATGAACCATATTATCTACAGTGAAACTATGACTGCATATGTTCTTTCCAGTAAAATGATTTTTTTTCAGCTGACAAGATTAATTTTAATGAATTCTATAAAGCTCATCATATCTTCAACTAGCTTATCTATTCCATTAGGCATTGATTGGCATCATTGAACTGAACCAATAAGCACAGCCTCTCTAGTAATTGAAAATTGGGCTTCAACAAAAAGCTAAAGGGCTATCAGCACAAGACCTACACATACAGAAGAGCAATAAATGTTCATATTGGTGGAAAATAATAAAGTTTCTGGATTTGGGAAATTAATGGGTTCCCACATATTGCTATTACAAAATCTGGCTCCTGCAGAAAGCACCCCTTTTCATTGCTATGACCAAAATTCCTAACAAACAACTTAAATAAGGGAAAGTTTATTTTGGCTCACAGTTCCAGAGGTCAGTCCATGGTCATCTGGCTCCATTGCTTTGGGCTTGAGGTAAGGCAGAACATCATGGTAGAAGGGCACCACAGACAAAAGCTGCTCAACTCATAACAATCATAAAGCATAGAGAAAAGAATGGGCCAGGGACAAGACACAGTCCCTGAGGACATGCCCTCAATGATCTGCTTCCTCCAAACATGCTGCACCTGCACACAGTTTCCTCCACCTCCCAGTAGTCGATTTAAATTATTCATCGATCAAATAGGCCAATCCAATGATGAGGTTAGAACTCTCATGATCAAATCACTTCCCTCTGGACATTGCCGTATTGGGGATAAAACCTTCAACACATGAGCTTTTGAAGGACATTCCAGATCCAAATCATAACACTGTGCCTTTCTCAATGATTCTGGATAGGCCAATTTTCATTGAAATACTCTATGATAATTGGGACTCACATGCTGATAGCTTTGATTTCTTTAACTATGCATTTATAGATGCTCAATTGGATAATAAAAGTCTTTAACATATTATCCTGATAATTTCTTTGGAGCCCTACCATCAATTTTCTTTCTAGTCATTCTATAAAGTAGGAGCTATAAAATTCCAGTCAAACCCTCTGGTTTAACATGCTAAAAACACTATTCAATACAGTTAATTTTAAGTAGAAGTTCCAATGTTACAATTTTATTCATAATGATTATATAGAGCTGTCTATTCCTTATCAACATAAATACATGGCCTTTGTTAATACGTAGGCAATATTAGGCAGAGAAGTAAGTGGGTGAACCATGCTCTGAATTTGGAGGAAACATAAGAAAATGGTAAAAGATATCATAGAAAATCCTTGGGGAAAAAGGAAGGAGATTCAATTGGAATCACTGAAAGATAGTAAGATGAGCTCATGGTCAGGATCCAAAATAAAAAACTCAAATCCATATCAGAAATGTAACTTCATTTCCTTTGTTCATATATGAATACAATACCAGTGAAACTCCACACCATGTACAACCACAGGAATGGGATCCTAATAAGTTATACTCCATATAGGTATATGTCAAAATACACTCTACTGTCATGTATATCTAAAAAGAACAAAAGAAGGAGGAGGAGGAGGAGGAGGAGGAGAGTAGTAACTTCAATCTCTTAAATTTAAATCCACAAAGCCATAAAGATACATTCAGGAAAGATCTGTTAGGTAATCAACTAAAATATCCTATATGGTTAAACCAATTGTTATCCAATAGTGACCAGAAGGAAAAGATGTATCATGTGATTTTCATTATATTTTATAAGCTAGCTCTCTCAGAAAGGCCCAGATTCAGCAATAAAATATAATCAGTAACTCTGTAACACCTCCAACTCCTGTGCATTTTAAGAACTGTGAGTTCATAACCTGAGGAAAGTGATATAATAATGAATGGGATTTTATTTCTGGCAGCAAATATGTGTCCATGCAATTCTTACCTGCCCCCCTTTAGGCTGGTATTTGATGTTGTCTGTTGATCCGATTTTGGATTTGACATTCTTCAGGTCTGGCAGTGGTTGGTTAATAAGCCGAAGTTGCTTGGGAGTGGCAGGAGATTTGGGAGGAGTGCGAATGATGGCGACTTTCTTCTCACTGGGCACCAGAATGGCAGACTTGGGGGTTCCTGGTGTGTGAGGAGTTCTGGGGTAGCTGGGGGTTCCAGGAGTGCCTGGGGTGCGTGAAGAGTAGCTTGGTGGGGTGCCAGGAGTGATAGCAGTTGATCCAGGGGTAGTGGGTGTTGAGGTGCCACTTTTCCCTGCTCTGCGAATTGGCTCTGACCCTGTATTAATACACAACAAACCACAGCATTAGAAAGTTCTCAAGACATCCTTTGTCCCACAGATAGTCAGAGCTCATGTGTCAAAAAATTATTTTCTACTTTTATGGTTGTTAAGGCATATAGACTGCCTTTAGCTGGCATACAATTAACTTGGTATGCGGATTCCTGTTAACTAAAGATTCTGAAGGGCATGGGGACCATTCATTCCTTTAGTAGATTCTTTCTGGGTATATATAAAACATAGAAGTCGGTATTTATATCACATAGATTTAGCCTGTTTAGAAAGATGTTCACAGAATCATGTTTCAAGGTCTCTCCCTCAGCTTATGTGGAGGAGCACTGTGAATTTTGCATTTATTGAAAGCTGTCAGACATTGTTCAAGTATATAATTTATTCCCTTTGTAAGGAAACTTATCTCAGTGCTTCATACTAAAAAAGATCTATTGATCTCTTGAAAACTTGGTTGTTCCAAGAATGTAGTCACAGTGAGCCTAGTGTTTGGTGGTATATTTCTCCTCTGCTTTCATCACTAGTTTGACAGCTTATAGTCAAATTAATAAACCTGTACTGTTAATTACACAGGATCTTTGGAGATGAATTTCTTTGCTTTAAGTTGAGCTCAGTTGCATTTTATTAGTTTACTCCTTTCCTTTTTTTGCTCCTGCTATGTAGAGCTAAGATAGGCCCAATGTCCTTAGATTATCAGGGTATCAGCTATGCTTATTACCAAATACTACAATGAAGTAATACAATAATACTTATTACCAAATATGCATGTGAACACAAATGAAACTAGAAATTCAAAACAGCACTGGTTCAGAACATTTTAAAAAGCAATGTATATGGGGATATATTTTAAAAGGCAGAGCACAGTGGTTTGAGGAAGTGGATTTATGGAGAAAGTGCCATTTTGCTTCCATGGCAACACATACAAGCATTCAAGATGCTCCTTTAGGGAGTACTTGGTGCCTTGTCTTGTCTCATCATCCTTGAAGCTGCTGTTGATGCACAATCTCAACTTCAGATATTTGGAGTAACAGTCTCTTCCCTGGACATTACAAACACTTAGATGCCCTTATTGCTAGTTTATTATTTGAATAATTAATTTTTGCTATGGTAAAAAAGAGTTCTGGTGAGGTCAAAATGTAACAAAGATTTCAAAGGATGCTAATATTTCATGAAACTAAATGGTGTTGGGCACAATTGTTCTATTGTAGGCAAAAACATTTCATGTAAAATAATAAAATTTGAAATTGGCCAATTACTATTAAATATTTAATAAAGCAAGTGATGAAATCAACTATAATGTGATAGTGGTAGCAATCTCTATCATTTTATAATGGTATCTAAATGACAGAGATATGATTCAAGTGATTCTACGGAGTATTCTCTAATACTATTTCCTCAAAAAAACAATGAAGAGACAACATTAAGAGGACAAGTTGTGAAGTTACTAGTGGACTGAAGACCAAATTCAACCATTTACTAGCTGTGTAGCATTAGGCAAGATATCTTCCCTATATGGTCAGTTTTCTTATCATTTGAATTGAGATTATTAATACCTAACCATCAGCATTGTTAACTAATTTGAGTAAAAACGTATCTTGAGAGCCTTGCATCTATATGTGCTTAGTAAATGGCAGCTTTTTTGTTGTAACAGAAAAATGTTTAGGAAAATAATTTGAATCCATGTTTTGCTATAACCTATAAATATGTAATGATTGGGCATTACATAAATTGTTATAATTGTCATCCTGTGCTATCAATTTAAAGGAATTGAAGCTATTGGCACAGAACATGCTATGCTTACTGTTCATTTGGAATACAAATTCTTAACAAATTGAGCAAGATTGTGGGTTTTGATTTTTGACTTTCCACTTAAATTTTAGGACTTGGAATTCTAATGAGTGTTCAGTCCATATAGATGTATATTTTTAAAATTCCTGCTGTTTTTCTCTCTTCATTACTTCTTTATTATTATTATTTTTAAAAATATTTTTAAAGTTCTAGATGGATACAGTACCTTTATTTTATTTATTTTTATGTGGTGCTGAGGATCAAACCCAGTGCCTCACACATGCTAGGCAAGCGCTCTGCCACTGAGTTACAATCCCAACCCCTCTTTTAATTACTTCTTTAGAATTTTCTTTTTTTTCCCCTAAATTTGAAACAAGAGACAAAAATGTATTCTTAGAAAAATGACTTTATCTCAATATTAGTTAATAGATAAGAAGCTAATTAGTTCATATTTCCTCTATCGATTGTCTTCTGGTATTCTGGAACCATCTATAAGCAAGAATTTTCTGATTCTTAGGACAAAGATCATCTGTTCTTAATGCATGTTTATTTGAGCACTGTAAAATATAAATACACAGTAAGCTCTTTTTTACTTAAAGGATATTTTAAAAATGATTAAAAAGAAAGCCAAACCCAAAATAAACCTACTAGTGGTCCGCCGCGCTGAAGAGGAGATGGAACTGTTGAGAGAGAAGGAATTCTCATCTCTGTCTCCTGATACTCCTCGGCGAGGAGGCAGAATGGAGGAAGGTCTCGGGAGAGAAGAGCGCTTTTCTGGGCTCTTGGTTACTCCATCCTGATTTGGGAAAACAAACAGACATTGCCTTCTTGGGAATTTTTATTTTAATTATGAGAAGTGATTACATCATTTGGGTTATTTTTCCTGCTGTACTGATAGACCTATTTCTTTTAGTATGCACTACCAAATCCCACATAAGCATTTCTACTTTAAAACTAAAAAAGAGTTCATATTTGTCCAGATGTTTTACGAAAATATGTTATTTTGGAGTTAACTCTAAAAACTAATGTCAAGTTCAAGTTCTAAAAGATAATATGTCTAAAACAAATTTACTCAAGCAATCTTCAGTAAGTTGCTAATTTTACTGAAAAATCTTCTTTAGCATGATAAAATTTGAAAGGACTGGCAGAGGGTATGGAATGCATAATATTCCCAAGAAAGACCACCACCATATATTGTGCACATATAAGACAGGAACTCTAGCATATCACATCCATTTATGGTTTCATTTTCATCACAAAATATTATGCACATATTAAAGTTAAGGGAACAGGTTTAATGAGTTAATGTAATTTTTTTTTTCAAAATCACAAAGTTCACAGTTTTCAGAGGGGATATTAAACCCTAATGTGTTGGTGGCAAGTCTAAACAGTCTACTATATTACATATGACACAGTTTTTGTTATTAGAATATATAACATTGTCTATCACATGTCATATTACATTTAATAGATTGAATTTTGCTTTGTTAGTTTGTATTTAATTTTTATAAGATAATCAAATAAATAATAAATAATAATGGACAGTATATTTAGAAAAAGGAACATTTTTCTTTTACTAGTAAGCCATTTATTACATTTTTTCAATTGTATTTAACAGGATCTACCATTTATATGTCAAATACTTAAAAATTTTACATCTTTGCTTTCACACATTTCCTGAATTATGTCATATAATCTTCCCAATTTATTCCTTTCTGCACCTTTTATTGACTTGCTGCCTTACCTTGTTCCCTGATTCTGAGTGTGGCAAACGGTCTGTGGAGCCTGCTGAGGTGGGCTGTATTAAAAAACTGTCAGAAAATGTAGCCCTTTTGGTCGTGCTAGGGCAAGCTGAGCTGTATCTTGGGGACTTTGTGCTACCCTGTGAAGCAGGAATCTTTGACAAGGTAGAATTCTAGCCATGAAAGAAAACAAACAAACAAACAAAAAAGGTACAAAATAAACCAAAGTATGAAGGAAAAGGAAAAAAAAAATAATCCCACACATACAAACATATAAGAAATTAAATGTCTACTTTTAATAAAAACACAAGATAAATGATTAAAAGCAATAATGGAGATGTATACTTATATGATAATGAGGGATTTTCAGTGAACACCTAGGCTGGAACTAACTCAACAGTATTTATTTAAAAAATGTCTATTGTTATTAACATAAACATAATGCTTTGATTTTATATTCATCAGGACTAGAACAGGATTTATGTTATTTGCTTTCCTCTACTTTCAAATATTGAGATTATTTATGGTTGGTACATAATAGAGGCACAAGAATGATTGTTCAATAAATGGTAAGTAGGTAGATGGATGGGAGGAGAGAAGAAAGAATGATACTGCTCAAATATGGAGGACCTAGCTTTGTGAAATTCTGAGAGCAAAGAATTGTGTTTGATTTAATACAGAAATTTGTAATTTCATAACTCTACACAGAGAAACCAAAGATCTGCCTTGAAGTGAAAATGTAATCAACCTCATGAAAGAGAGATAAGAGGGACCCTTCCCGGAAGAAGGATGCTGATGTTGAAATCTCCCACTGTTTAAGGATAGAGTTTGGCTCTGAAACAAACAAACAAACAAAGAAACAAAATATGAGCACACTTGTTTGGTGTGGGTTACTCTTGGTGGGTAGAGACATGGGAAGCCCTCCAAAGCTGTGTAGCCACCTATCTTCTGAGTAAATAGTTCAGGAAAAGAACACAGTTTCAAGGTGTTCTTGTCTCTGAAAGAGACTTGTGTTATTCTGAGGAGCCAATTTTAGAAAGTTTGTGGAAACAACTTCCACTGTGCAATTATGCAGTCATACATTTATAATTACATTTGTAAAGTATATTATTTTCAGTGAATTTACTGTAAAAGTGCACATTAAAGTAACTTCTGCTTCTGTGACTTCTGGAAGAATGAGGAAATAGAATCCCCAAGGGTCTTCTCATCTGATGAGTGAGTGAGAGTTGGCACAATGGCCAACTGTTTGGAATTTGTGTGTGTGTGTGTGTGTGTGTGTGTGTGTGTGTGGTGCTGGGGATTGAACCCAGGGCCTTGTGCCGTGAGGCAAGCACTACCAACTGAGCTATGAAATTATTAACCCTAGAAATTATTAACTGCCAGTATTCTTGTAAGTGAAATCACTACCAGAGATTGCAGTAAGAACCCCTAAATCATAAATCCCACTTTTCAAGGATGTACTGCCAATAAATAAATTTTTTAAAAATAAGCCTTAACATAGGAAGAATATTACAATGGTAATTAGCAAAACCCCTTATATCAATTTAAAGTATGATGTTAAGTAGATATATTTTGGGTTATTTTAAAATGATTTTTATATATAGGTATTTCATTTATGAGAATATGGATAAAATATTCTTTACGAATTTGATGTGCAAGGTCTCCAATAAATCCATAGGTCCCACAATAGCACCACATTTGGAAAATACCTTAAGAGTCTGTTGAAATTGTTCCTCTACTCAACACAATGAAGGTGTACACACAATCCATATCTTGATTACATTTAAGAACTTGAGTACGTGTTTGGGGACTGGTAATAGAAAATATTATTTTAAAGATTGAGAAAATTTATTTTCAGTTATCTGCTACATTGAATTCATCAGAAAAAAATTGTTCAGTTTATATATAACAAGCTCATTTTATGAGTGAAACACAAATTGGGGATCAACTTCTAGTACAGAATTATCAAGATTTTTTTATGTACAGAAGTCACTCTGTGAAGCTAAAAATTCTAAAAAGGAAAGGTAGCACTGAAGAGATGCCTCACAAAATCCACAAGACTTAATATATAGCTGTTGATAGTACCTGAGGGGTCTGCAAGTTTGAGTGGGTTGGATGAGTGACTTTTGGAGACAGTGGTGTTGGCAGGCCACATGTCTCCTGAGAGAGTCTTAAGAGTACAGAGAAGAATTACAAAATCAAGGAGATTATTATCTTTAAATAATTAATTTCATTCAGCTCTTACAAAAATAGCAGAGAAAGCTGCAATTTTTAAGTTTTAGCCTCCACAGCTACTTTAACAGAGACATAAGCATGCACAGATTGCACAAATCACTTCTTTGCAGACTGAGTACCTTGAGTGGGAAGTGTAATTGGGTCTACAAAAGTCGTTCTTTTATGATTGATCCTACCCACAAAAGACTGAGTTTTGAAAATGTGATCCAGGAAAGGAGGAGGAAGTAGTTGGATTGCCCCTAATTAAGAAAGTCAACTAAGAGTGTTAGCAATTACCACCACCACCAGAAAACCAAATGAAATAAAGGGTGGGCCAGGTTCATAATAAGAACAAGCAACAAATCACAATTGTTTTGATGCATGTACTGAATATCAGAGATAAATGGAAGTTAATCTTGGGGTTTTAAGAAGAGGATGAGAGGGGCTGGGGAGATAGCTCAGTTGATAGGAAACCTCACATGCACAGGGCCCTGGGTTCAAACCCCAGCACCACAAAAAAAAAAAAAAAAAAAAAAAAGAGGATGAAGTATTATTAGGTGGGAAAAAAGAGGATGATGAATGAGAAAAAATAAAATGACAGATTTATCTCTCTTCTTCAGAAAGGTAAGATGGGTGTTTACAATTGAAAAATAAATTAGTTTTCTGTCAGATAATGTATATAATTTCTGTCCCAAGCAAAAGTATATACATGTTTATCCTGGCGAGTTATTTGCAGACTAAGGGATTTGAAAGTTTTCTAAAAGTTGTCCAAACAATGCCACTTACAATTTTTTTCCTAAATGAGAAAAACTTAGACTTGTTTTTTTCTATATCTGCTTCTGACAGTGTCAGCTTTTAAATAATAACAAAAATAATGACTAACAATTATTGTTATTTATTGAATGAACAATGTGTTCTAAGCAATCTACCATGTACTGTTTTATAAAATTACTATATCTAATTTTCATAACTAAATTATGATATAAAATTTTTACCACTCCCTTTATTTTTTAAAACATTAAAGCATAGGAAGAAAAAGAATATAGAGATAATAAATATTCTAGATTTGGATGTGACAACTCATAGTTCTCTGTCAGAAAAGAAGATAAAGAGATACAAATATTAAAATCACATTGTGCTAAAAAATAAAGATATTTGCCAAAGCAATATAGGCATTCTGTTAGCTTCCATGCTTCAGGAACATGTCTGCAAACATTTATACAAAAATAAAATATTTTCCTTCAGCAAAGACCCTCTTTCAAGATAATTATCAAAAGTTTTGCCATTGTTGGAAATGAAGCACTATTTTTCACAATAAACAAAAAATAGAAGTCTAAAATCTTATCAGTTTTTAGAAGGTCACACTAATAATTGTGATTTAAATATCACATATGATTGCAAGACCAAGAATGTTGAGATAAGTTTCTAATTAACATCCTTCAAATTATTGTAATTTTAGGGTTTCATTAGTAGCCCTTTAATCTTTTTTTCCTTCCAGTCATAAAGGATCAAAAATATTTCATGTTGGTTTGGGTTTTTAATATATGATTAAAAATCTAAATCCAAAAATTCTCCAAGAAAAAGTACAAAAGATTTAAAAAAAACACATGAAGAAATTAAACATCACAAACAGAACCAAATTAAAACAATAATGTATTTATCTCCATAATTTAGCAAGTAAAAAAACACTATAACATTAACAATATTAAGAAAAACTGAAATACAACATTTGTCTTGAAACAGTCATTTCACTGGTAGGAAATTATCCAAAGAAAATGAACTTGGCTAAAAAGGCACTATGGCAATATTTTAAGCCTAACAATAAAAAATTAGTTTGAATGTCAATAATAAGAAATTGGTTGAGGATATCATTGTAAATAAATAAAATCCAATTTATATAGTCATTAAAATAATTATAGGCATGTAAGAACTTATTTTTATTCATTAATTTAAAAATTAATAGATTTTTCTTTTTGTTATTAAATCTATAAATGTGCAGAAAAATTGAAGATATTACATCAAAATGGGAACTGTAGATATCTTTAGGTAAAGGAATTATAATTGACTTGTACTTCTTTTTGCTCATCAATATTATTTCATTTGGTCTTATTTCTTATTTCATAATAAAAGCAATGAAAATATTATAAAATACTGTTGACTAGAATGGTTTGATTTGATTCTATGAAAAATAAATGAATTGTTCTTCCCCAATTCTGCCAAGTCATTGTGTGGCTTTATATGTTTTCATCTTACTAATAAAGAGACAGCCCAGCTGTGTCCTCACTAACTATTATCACATATCATTCTGGAAGACGTTAATACTTACCTGTATGCTCCTGAGGATCATTCTGGATGAGCAAACAGTATAAAATGGCACTTAAAAGTAAATGTCTAAGTCTAAAGAATATCTAAAATTATTAAGAAACTACAGCCAATACCAAAGGAACTTTAAATGAAGAACAAGGAAAAACTAAAGTTACTCACAGAGACCTTGTCCTTCGCCTGTTTGAAAACACTGGGAGCCTGAGCTGATTCACCACTGGCTGCTGTTGAAAAGAAAAAACACAAACAAACAAACCTAAACTTAGTGGCTAAAAATCACACAAATGCATTTTTCATACCTTTTGGATACTCTGTTGTGTCAACAGACCAATGCAGAGCAAAGTTGTGTTTTGAGGATTCAGTAATGTAAAAACCTGAATAACAATAGTGTCTCCAACTAGAGGGTGTGCTAAATTTACACATCCTAGTGTCTACCAAAGCACAGGTTAGCACCAAAGCATAGATCATTTTTTTATGGGTTAACAAAGTACCTTTGAATCGGTACTACATGAGGATATTCTTGGGACTAGTAGTTACAAAACAGCAAGGTGAATGCTGCAGAGAAGGAAAAGAAAGATGATTGACTTGTAGGGTTGGCCAATAAGGTTGCTTAAGCTATGTGAAGCTCTAATACCAAAATAATACTGCCTCTAAACTGTCATGGTCATTCCAGCCCCTTTCCCTATGCACCCCTTCATTTTACAATATGAATGACATATACTTGTTTGATATAAAAATACACCACATAAGAAGGGAAGAAAAATAGCTTGTGAAGAACAGAAAACATGAGAGGAATTTTAAGTTTAGTAAAAATACAGAATATGTTCTACACATGCACTTCCTGTATGAAATCATTACCACATCTGTTACTGTTGTTTCTCTTGCTGTGTTTTACACTTCTGGTTTCAATTTTAAACTCCATCTCTTAAGCAAACTTTCTGTTGATGACTTACCTGACTTAAATATCTCATGATTTAAGACAACACTTTGTGTTTTGGATAACCATCCACATTTGCAAGATACGCTCAGAAAATAAAATATTCAAGCTTGTGTTTACTTCCTCAATTTTCATTAGTAAGAGCTTATCCTCATAAGCTCTCCAAATGAGTGAGTCCCAGAAAGATTTCTTAAGCTATGTGGTGCTCTAAAACCAAAATAATAACTGCCTACAATGTGCTTTATGTATGTAGGCCTGGCTGGCAAGATTATTCACAGATTCTAAAGCTGATTAAAAAAAAAAGCAACATTAAAAAGGATGCCTCCCTATTGCTTCTATAGCATCTTAAATTACTGTGGCATGTCTATATAGTTTGCTTCAAATCAAAGTCATTTATGTTTGATACATGCTTTCTGCCAGAAGATTTTTATATTTGACAAGACTAAGCAAAGATTCTAATTAGTCCAAAGATCTTAAATTTCCTTTAAAAATGAATTAAAAAGATAGTTCATTTTCATGGTAAACTGAGTACCAATGATATGTAGACACTATGAAAACATTTCTCATTTCCTCTGAAATTCCACAATCCTGATGACATCTTAAATCTTTACAGATAAGATATAGGGTTTTTAAAATGCCAAAATCAAAGGATTCTGCTTGTCCAAGTATTTGTCTAACTGGAAGAAAAATTCCAAGTTTGATGAGGCTAAAAACCTGAGAAAGTGCACTAAATAAGATGTAAGGTAGATATTTAATGTCAATTTCGAATTCCTAACTTAAAGGCATTCTTTATCCTAAGCCTATCAAGGTTTGTGTATATAGAAGTCTTCCACTTTCAAATCCTGCCTTAGACACTTGTTCTTAATAGAAAACACGGTAAGAATCCTGTGTGGAGAATACAAATACAAAACACTTGGGATTTTTAGTGGCTGTCATAAAACCATCAATTATCTTGCTTTTCTTTTTCTTACATACTAATGCTGCTCCTAACCTTTCAAGACATCTTAAGGTTTATACGGAGACATTTATGATGTATAATGAAAAGGAAAACACTTCTTTCTGAACCAGTAATCTGAGATTGTGCAAACTATTTTATTGTCAAGATTACCCTAGCATAATTATACATAGAAAATAAATATTTTTCATTGAAATTGAGAAAAAAGTTTGCATTATAGATATTTGTATGGGGTTTTGTTATGATTTCTAACATGTTTCACTTCTTAAAACTTAGTAAATTTGCATATTTGCAGAAGAAATAGAATAAATAGGAAGCAAAATGAAAATAAACTTAAGTTTATTTCGAACTTAAGTTCCTCTTAAGGGGGGAGGTGCATTTTGGATAAATACATTTAAGAAAATCCCAATGACAAAATGTCAACATATAGTACAGTAGATTGAAAGGCTTGTTAATTTTGGATATGAATCTTATAGGATTGCCAGATGATTTAATTTTTTTTCTTTTTTTTCCATTTAAAGCAAAATAACTTTGCACACCACACATCTATCCCAGATTTGCTTTTTGTTTTCAGTGTCTAAATCACTGCATATTCTTGGTGGTTTTCAGTAAATTCATCAACATCAGTAACAGATTTGGCAGTAACAATGTAGAAAATAGGACAAATATATATGGACTTAAGCATGAGGGAGATAAATAAGCAAAATAATGAGAATGCATACCACGGTTAAATTCATCGCCATCGTCTAACCAAACACACAGAATGAAAATAGGAATCCCCAGAACGTGACACTAGAGCACAATGCCAAGATACAATCACGCACTGTTATGTCTGAGCATGACAAAGAAACAGATGGTCATGACCTCTTCTGCAGGGAGGGAAAAAAAAAAGAATAATGATACAAGACACTTAATAGCAAAATCGTTCATGACTACTGAGATTCTTGGAAGAAAAACAAAATGAAGAAGCTGCTACAGTAATGAGATTAAAAAAAAATACATGTCTATGTTTGCCAGCCACATTGCAGAATTGAACAGTCACCTGTCGTTTTCCGCTTAACACAGGAGAGATGAGTTGGTCTAGTATATTTGATAGCAGGTTTTAAAATGAATTTCCTGGAGGGAGAGTGGGCCTGAACTTCTGTTTTTTTAGCAAGTTCAGCCTTCTTATAAACTGCTATGAATAAGAAAACACAGAAAGCATACCATCAGGAAAAAAAATTAACATTTGGAATGAAACCAAACGAAAATTTCATCAATCATCGATTACCACTGTTAGGCAGTTTCTTCTATAAAAGAGTAATAATGAAATACTTCAAACACAATTTTAAAGAAGTGATTGTTAAATGAACCTTTTTTCCTTCTCACTTCATCCCGGGAGACTGTGCTAGGTTCCTTTTTAGCTATTTTTCTTTCAGGAGTGGAAATTCTGCCTCTCCCAGTTTTAAAAGGCTTTTCTTTTCTATGTTTCTCGAGAGATGGTCTCCGAGCTTCCTTTTCAGCTTTCTCCTCTTTAGGAATAGTTTCTAACTGTTCTGTCATGATGCTTCTATCATCATCTGCGGATCAAAGCAAATCATGACAACAACAACAACAGCGAGAAAATTAGTAACAAATGTACAAGATCCTTTGCATATTTAACAAAATGCAAATAAAGAGATAAAGAGATACTTAAAATGTTTAAAGTGGGAAAAAAAAATCCCAATAGGTTATTGAGTTTAATTTGGGGTTAGAAAATTAAAGCAAAATGAAACAAAAAGACCAAAAGCACACCTTGAGTATCCACCCAGAGGCTGTCAGCATCCATAATGGAGTCATCGATGGTGGTCTCGTCTTTGTAATCGTCGTAGGTTTCTGTCTTATACTCTGAAAGTCCGATTTCTTCTCTCTCTGGGGAAGCTGGAGCCTCTGGGGAGCCATCCTTAGGTTCTGCCTGGGCTTCTGCTGCCACTTTTATTTCCAGCTCCTCTTCATCACGAGGGGATGGTCTCCTTTCCACCTCGTGCTGTTCTAGGGCTGCAAAACG
Source organism: Marmota marmota marmota (assembly GCF_001458135.2). Classification (NCBI taxonomy): domain Eukaryota; kingdom Metazoa; phylum Chordata; class Mammalia; order Rodentia; family Sciuridae; genus Marmota; species Marmota marmota. The sequence goes on along the minus strand of NW_026000005.1, from coordinate 28,184,003 downwards.
CACACTGTGGGACCCTGACTCTCCTTCATCAGTTGTGGTTTGCACTACGGTGATGAAATCATCCTCGATGGTCACCACGGACTCAATCACTCCTTTATGTTCACCTGGGCAGGTCTCTACAAATTCCTCCCTGACACCTGGGATGCCCAGGTCGGTGATCTGGAGGGTGTCTGAGCGGAAGAGCAGCTTATCATATTCGCCCCGGGCTTCTATTTCTTCTTCCTCAGCCTCTGCTGGTTCAGACACAACAGCGGCTTCAAGCAGGGGTTCGGCAACATCGGAGGGCGTGACTGATATATCAGGGGTCTCTTTGCTGTCCTCCTTTGGCAGCTGAATAAATTCCATCTGGACCTCAGCTTTCTCCTCTGCGGCTAAGTCAGCCTCTGAGACAGCAGGGGGGCAGGGTATTTCCACGGACAATTTGATGGCGACTTCATCTTGAATTAGAGATGATTCTGGAGATGTTTCCTTTTTGCCCTCATCGGGTTTCAAGGACTCCATGGTAAGGCTTTCATGCTCCCCGCTAGATTCATAGGATTCCTCTTTGTCTACAGCTTCCTGGTGCACCAAGTCAGGCTTGGCCACCTTCTCTTTGACTTCTGTTTCATTAACTTTGGCAACTTCTTTCACATGGCCAGCCTCAATACCCAGGAATGCCTCTGCCTCCTGTGGCACTTTGGATGAAGGCACCAGCTCCTGTGCAGCCTCCAATTGAAGTTCTGTGGTCTTTCCATCATCAACATTCAGCCCTGAAGCCATTTGTCCAAAGTCACTGACTTTAATATCGAATTGGCCCTGGTCAGCTTTCTTCGCAGTGAATTCAGGTCCTTGTTCAGCCTTTTTGGATGATTCTACCTCAGCTACCTCTGGCACTGTACTAAGACCTTTCTCCTCTTTCTCTGATGATACCTCTTTTGATATTGGCAGTTCTTGGGCAGAAGCTTGTTCATGGGTTAGCCCTAATCCAAATGTCTCCACTTTACCACCAGCCTCTTCTGTCTCCTTTGCATGTTCTTTTAAATCGGCATGTTCTTCACCCTTTTCTAATACTGTATCCAGCTTATCATTAGCTTTCCTCTCCTGATCAAACTCTCGACCCAGTCCTGCCTTGTCACCAGAGGTAGAAGGGGATGCTTCCTTCTCAGCACTGAACTCATCTTTGACTCTTCCGGCAGCTGCCAGTTTTACTTCGATCAATGAAAGGTCTGTGGCCAAATCTCTTCGAACTTTATCATCAGTTCCTTCATAAAAAGAACCGCTCTCTCCTGACAAATTCTCACTGTCTTGGACAGGTGATGGGAGTGGGACTGTGTATTTGTTGAACACACAGTAGCCCAGGTCTTCGAGCTGACTGTCTGTTTTCACAACGACATGGTTTTCATCAGTTACGGATGGCAAGCCAGTACTGCTCTCCTCCACCACAGTCTCAGATGGAACTGATTTCCTCCTGGCCACCTCAGCATCTGCACTCACAGAAGCTAATCTTGACCTTGTGCCTGCCAGATCTAGCATTTCAGGTAGGTCAGGGGCCATGACAGTACCATTTTTGTAATAATCTTTGGCTAGGAAAGGGGACTCACAGGTGGTCTCAACTTGAGTAGTTTCCTCTCCAGTAGTTTTCTCATCTTGTATTTTTTCTTCTTCATCTTTGCTTTCTATTGGGAAGGAAGGGGCTTTCTCCATTGCAGGTGTGGTAGCTGGAAGATAATCGTCTCCTTCATCCATGCTTCCGCTTGTGTTGGTCAGAATATCAGAAGCCAGAGGAGAAAGATCATGACCCCGACCAAAGTTAAATCCAAGTGCTATGGAATCCAGGCAAGACATCGGCAAATTGATCGACATGCTTCTTTGTTCTATTGCAGACCTACCACCAAGTCCTAAACTTCTACTAAGAGTCAGATCATCCTTATTCTTGCTGTGGAGGTCCCGTTTCTCTCCATATACTTTTGGATCAATAGTGAACATTCTTTCTTGGGGAGAACTGGGTTCTTCAGGTACTTCGGGCGGATAACTCTGGGCAAGAGTGCTGTACCCGGCTTCTTGTGCTGGAGCACTGGGCTGGGATTCTTTTTCTGCTTGAAATTCCTTGTCACCATTTTGATGCTTGGGAGACACTGTATCAATAGACTCACGGGCACTTTCTCTTGTGTCACTTAGTTCGTAATAATCGCTACCCAGCTGAATGCTTTTTGTCGCTTCCTCTTTCAAGGCAGAGGTTTCAAAGTACTTGGACATTCCTGACTTATCTTCATAAAATGGCATGCCAACCTCAGCTGATGTCGCAGCCTCGACTCCTTCAATCTTATGGTCTTTGTCAGCAACTTTCTCTTCAAAAAGTTCCTGGGCTGCACTCTTCTCACTCAGTGCAGCTGGTTCTGGCATGACTTTTTCCAAGGTCTTAGAGGTCATGGTGGAATCGGTAACTGCAGGGAAGGAGTCGTCTTTCAGCACACTTATGGTATGCTCCTGGTCTTTCTGTTCTTCTTTTGAGAAAGTGTACTCTGTGGAGGTCTGAGTTACACCTGTTTCTTCATCTCTTGATTTTAAGGGTTCAATCTCTTTTGGTGCAGCCTCTTTGTCAGAAACGATAGTTTTATCTTCATGCTTTGGCTGAGGTTCCTTTTCAAAAAGTGTAGGTTCCTGTCCAAAGGTGGTGAAAGTCTCCTTTTTCTCTTGTTTTATGCCCTCCCCCTCTTCCCCGAAAATTTTCTCTATGACAGATTCTTCCACAACTGGAAAGTGAGCATCTCTGGGTGAGGAGGGGATTGCTTCTGAGGCTGGTGTTTCTGCCATTTTGTCAGGTTTATCTTTTTGTGGCTCTTCAACATCAGAACTATCTTTGGCAGTAGCTGGGCCACTGGTTTCTTGTAGAGACTTTTTGTCATCTGGTTGTAAGAGGACAGGGGCAAAGGGTGTTGCTTCTGTTACTATTTCATTCTTCATGACATCTACAGGAAGAGTGAAACTTCCTGCTTGGAAAGGACTTGGCATGGGAGAATCAAACTGCTTCCCCTCCCATCTTGGGATATCTTCGAGTACATCTTTCTCTCTCATGGGTGTCAGAGGGCCAGGAGATATTGGAGCAGCTAAACCCCACTCATCCTTTTTTGTTTCCATTGGCATTTCAATGAACCAGTCTTTTTGCTCTTTTGGAGCTGGAGGCTCTGCAGAGAGGCCAATGCCGGGCACTACTAGGCTTGGTTCTGTCTTCTGCTTTATGTCTTCGAGGCTGTCACCAAGAGGGTGCCCAAACAGAGCAGGAGGTACCTCATCTCCTTCTGTTCTTTGCATGTCCTTTATCTCAGAGGAAATTTCAGTTGTCTCTGGCTGAGGAACTAAGGCAGCATGTTTAAGGTCTTCACCAGGCTTACTTTGTGTCTTTGACTCCTTTTCCTTTTGGTCTGAAGGCTCAGCTGTAGAGGGAGTCAATGCCTGTTGATCGGGAAACTCCATCTTCGAGGCTGTAAGTAAATCTGAAGTAATCGGGTTGATTTTTAAGCACATAATAGGCAAGGGCTTTCAGGCAGTAAGCTTAAAATTATATTCTGAAATGGCAAATGAATGGTAGGGCAAAAGGAAAAAACTAGAGACCATGCAAGCATGCTACCTGTTCAAAAGTCAACATGAAGATGTCAGGACTGAGATCTGTGTGTACTATAACTAAAATGAACTCCTGTTGTAAGTGATGCACACAGGAATTATAAGAAGGGTTTAGTTCAGCCTACTCACTCTTGTCTGGTGTCTCTTAGACATTATGCCATGTGCCTTATAATAGAAAATTTGTGTGCCTTCCATAGATAAAAGTTACAGATTACTGCATTTTGAGTAAGTAGCTATTGTTAGTGTACAAAAGGATATATATGAAGAACTAAATATGGATAAGGATTGATTTCTAGAGAAATTTTTCTTAGGTTTCCTCATTGGAAAGTAATTGGCAGTCCTTAGGCAGAAGGTCAAGTAATCCTAATGATATGTATATTAATAGTTTCAGATAACTTGATCAACAAATGCCAGGACTGATTTGGGGGGCATTAAAAAGTTCCTGGTATAACATTTAGAAATCATCTGGGGTTCAATTTAAGGAATATAACCAAATATTTGCTGTCAATTTGTATGACATGTCTTAAAAATTGATAAGCCAGTTTCTGCCACATTCATAATTTTTAATTCTTGATCATTACTTAGTCTATATGGTAGATATAAGAAAATCTAAATTATACCAACATTGGGAAGTCAGATGAGTAAAAAAATTTTTTTCAATAGAATCAACTATTAAAATATCTTTCTCCCTATGGTCAGGACATCATTTCCTGGGACATGATCAATGGTCAAGCATTGACCAGTATCGACTTTAGTGGTTATTTTCACAGAAGATGAATGACACATTCTTATTTTTATTTATTTATTTATTTTTTGTCAATCCAAAAGCCTTCAAATCCCATTGTGTTTTAAGAACAAAGGCATTTTTCTGTGATCACTAGAGCTAAATGTAGTTATCTGGAAAAGATTAGGGGAAAAATCATAAAATTCAATCATCTCTTGAAGAGAAAGTGTATTTATTGATCATTACTTTATATACTTGTGTGTCTTGATGTAATAATAGAAAATTGTGTGAACTTGTAATAAATGTTATATGGATGAAAACTCAAGAAGGATGGGGGTGATCAAAGGGGCTGACTGTCATGGAGAGAAAATAACATGGAAAGCATCAGTAGGAGCTCTTAAGGAAACCAAACCAGTATTCGTTGAAGCACAAAAAATATATAGCACTTTGTGGTTGCAAACAAAAGCGATTCTGTCATTAAGCCTCTATGTGCCAAAACCCAACTTTACGATTTGAAAGAAAAGCATATGAATTGCTGTCCCAAAAATAAAAAAACAAAAATATACATGTATTAGCAATGTGACTGGCAAACACTTGAGATGAGGAGGGAGGGTAACTCAAAAGCTCACACAGCATCGTCAGCCTGCGGCAAAGCGTATTGTATCATGGCAAAGGACAACCAGGAATCTGCGGCAGCAGGGGAGAACCGTGCGGCCACACAGCACCTGTGCAAGCCACACTCTGCTCATGAAGCCTGCAACAGCGGTCTGGAGATCATGAAAAGACCCAGCGATGAAACAGCAAATAGCGTTGGAAAGGCATCAGGTTGGTAAGCGCTGGCGAGATCACTTGCAACCAAACACATGCAAATCCCGGGAAAACACACCTTCCTGGGCAGAGGAAGGGGTTTTTACTTCTGGAGACACCTCCTTGGCCTCTTTTACACTTTCCTCATGCAGAGCCCCTGTCAGGGCACTCTCTTCGGGAACTATCTGGGCCTCCGCACTAGACTCCACTTGGCCCTCACTGAGGCCCTGAGGTTGGTCTGAGGACTTAGCAGCCCCACACACTTTCCCAGGAAGAGCAGCAGGTTTCTCTTCCTCAGGCATGGGACCCTCTAGTGTTTCTTCTTCTTGGAGATGAAAAAAATGTTGACATCATGACCACAGAACAACACATGAAAGGACAGAAATACTGTTTAAGGACACTTTCAGCTCCACTGGGATGACCTTCCCAGGAACTTCAGGGAGGTTTTCTTTTGCCATTTGGATGAGCAAATTGAGAGTCGAATGCAATACACTTTATGAACTCATTGGGAAATTATGATGTATCAACTGCTAATGGTGATGCCTTTTAAAGTCTCATTAAAAGGCTATTTATTTTAAAATTTGAGAGCTGAAAGCGTTTTGTTGATTGATTAACCTTTAGTGGCAATGATGGTTAAGTTGCACGCATGTGGAAAGCTTGCTGGAAATAAGAGATGGTGCTGCCAGGTAACAGATGGTTATGAAAAGACAGATGTATTGATGTACTGAAGAAAAGCCTTTAAATTTGTTAAACATATGCGGTTTTCTCCAATGCAGGAAGCCCCTACATCCTGATTGGTTTGTTTAAAATGTGCAGGCTTTGCTTACGGAGTCTTGGGAAAGAGAAACAAAGGCCTTCCAATAGCCAACCAATTATCTTAACAGGTTCATCAAAAAGTCCATCAAAACTATTTAAAATATATTTCATTTTTCCATCATAAAAGACTATTAAGTTTTCTATATTAATATTAATATATTACTATTATGTTATCCTCACTGAATTATACAGTGCCTGAGAAAATGAAAAATTTCAGGAAGCAAAGAATTTTGAAAGACAAAGTCAAGATAAAATTTACATCATATTACTTATAAAAGTCTTTCTCTGGTACACAAGTGTTATATTGTTTAACACCTGGAAATATCAATAATGTAGTTCATGTGTAGCTTTCATTGACACTAAGAAGAAAAATGTACATATTAGTAATAAAACCTTATTTCTATAATTCAAAACAAAATTGACAAGAAAAGATAATGGAGTAGTAACCAAATTGCCAAAATATAACCCCCCAAAAATGTATACTCCACAGAAAAACATCAGCCTTAAAATGTAAAAAATAAACTTAATGGAGGTTATAGATGATTATGTTAATTTCTTTTTCATCTACACTTCAAATGCCAATAAAAAAAAGATAAGTTTTACTTTAACCCATAAGGAATTACAGGAAAATATCTAAGCTGTTTTACAGTTCTGCAAATGGAAGATTCTTATGAAATTTCCATGAAATGACTGTACATTGTTTAAATGCCCCTGCAGGAAAGACTACAGATGGAAAGGAAAAAATTTTTCTTTTTAAAGAAATATTAGCAACCTGGGGGTTGAGGACAACTAGTTCATCTATCCCTTCACATTTAGTACTCAGACACATCCATTTTTATAACTTAATTTTATAAGTAATACTGGAAAAATTCCAATTCTAATATTTCTAAGGAGACTTTCATAATGCATAGATTTTGATTACAGCTAAAAGGATTTTAATATAGCTGCTTTATTAATGGTACCTTATTAGCTGAAGTCTAATCGGGTTAATTAAAAAGTTTTCAAATCCATGTCACTATTTAGCATTCCATTTTCTCATTTTGTATAAATTATGCTTGTTTCCACTGTACCAATTCCTCATTCAAAAATCCCCATATTTTTCTTGTTTTAAGTTTACACTGTTAGATGAGCTTAGTCTCGAACTCACTGTGGGTTCCACCTCTTTATCAGCGTGTCTGAGCCATTGGAGTACTTTGTTTTCAAAATGACCCTTGAAGAAACACATTTTCATGAATGTACTTGTGAGCTCATCCCTCATTGCCTTAGAACTACCTGCCCTGATGTTAAATATTGTCCCATTAACTATCCCAATAACTTCATCTAAGCAAGTTATTTTCACATTTGAAAAAAACTTCTTCACCTGAGCAAAACTATTTTTAGCTGTACTTTCTTTACCAGACTACTACTTAGAAGGAGACAAAATGCAGCCACCATCCAGTTATTTTATCCTCACACAGCCAATTATACACAAGGGTCGCCCAGCTTTATTAGGCTGGAAGGACAAAAGCTTTGAATCATTTCTTTCATTTTAGCCCAGCTTTACTGAGCCACGATTTAGTTACCTAGGAAAGCCTATGTAGTTTCTGCAGATGACTTAAAGTAGGAAATAAATTCATTCCATAACATTTATTCAGCTCTAAACAGATTCTTCAATCTCTCACTTTTAAAGAGTAATTGTATTAACATAGTGCTAAAAAGCAGGCTAATTCTATTTAAGTCCAGTTCTAGTAAGGACAAACAAACAAACAAACAAAAATCCAACAATATTTGGGGTCAATTTCTTTGGTTTGGGTAAAGGATACATTCTTTCCCAATTGACGTATTTGCAAGGAAGAAGAAAGGAGTCATACTTTGAACATTTGAATTCTTTTTTTTGGGTGGGGGGCTCTTTATTGTCTGTCTGTCTGCATCTCAGAAGTAATGATATTAAAAAAGGAAATGCCAATGAAGTTTAGTAGTTACTGAATTTAAACTATCCTTTAAGCAATTTTGCCCTTGATCCAAGTCAATAGAAAGCATGATACCCCTGCTGCAAAGTAGAAATTACCTGTACATGCCTCTCAAACAAAGTTTAAGTAAGGCTTCTTTTTTTGTAAATTTTGAGGCCATTTTTTGGATGGAGACAATTGATATTGATATAGGGACTTCACTTTCATCTGGAAAAAACAGACTCCTGCCCCGCCCACCTCCATATGAGGACACACTGAACATGATATGCATGGTCCAAGCTGCAGGCAGGGGAGGAGGAGCAAAAGGGGACCATGCTTGGTTCACCTTTCTCCTGGCCTAAGTGGGCCTCTGCACTCTGCGCTGTGACACTGGGGAGCACACTAGAGGTAGTCCATTCTGAGCTGAACAAAGGATGCTCATAGTACTCCTCATCGGAATTGTAAGGGTCATCATCAGGCACAGACACCGAGATGGAGGGCGCTAGAAGTCTACGCCTCTCCCCGCTGGTGGCAGGTTCCTGGCTGGGGAACCTGTGTAGAGGACCCACTTGATCCTCAGCCCCTTCATCTACAAACAGACACACAGGAAGAAACTGCAGGGAGAACTGGACAAGACAGACACAAGATCAGACGGACGAGACAAACACGTCCACAAGGACACAAAGGGTCAGGGAAGCAGCACAGCGAATGGAGGTCGGTTAGCAAAACCAAGCTGATGGAGGATGGCTAAGGAAGACTGTTGCATGCTTCAGTGGCTGCTGAATTTAAACTGTCCTCTAAGCAATTCTGCCATTGATCTAGGTGAATCAAAAGCATTGATACCCCTTCTGCAAAGTAGAAATTATCTGTACATTCCTCTCAAACAAGTGACAATAACCAAATAAACATTGGAATAGAAACAAAACATTATACAACAAATGCATTCATTGGAGAAAATTTCTTCAGGAAGATTCATTCTTATTCTTCTATCAATATATTTATAAGTCAAAAAAGAAAAACAGTTGTTAGGCTCTCATGCAGGTATGACTATGGGGAGAAACAGTCCCTGTTTGAAACACAACTTTATCTAGGATGTACAAACAGTTGGCATTGTGGTTAATTTAGTTCAGAATTATTTCAACCAGAAAGTATTTTTGAATTTTAATTCTGTTAAGAAAAACCTATGAAGCTTTATTCTTCTTTCCTGCCTTGATAAGGAGGAAGCAGTCAACACGGATTTCTGTTGGATGCTAAGGCTGATGGTATCCCAGGAGCATTATTTTAAACACTGGTTCTCAACTGCCTGGTGGGAGAAGTACAGTATATTGTTTTAAGAGTCTCCCCAATGTCACAAATGTGTTTTCTCATGTTTTGCTTCTACTTTATAAGCTTAATACAGACACAATGAGTTGAAAATTCCTAGAGATGGCTTCAAATTCATCAAGACTGTATTCCATGCAGCTTTATTTGTACCACTGGCCTTGGATGTGCCTGTTTCATATCTCTTATTGCATATTTCTTACTGAAATGCTAATGAACCGTTTTTATTTCTGCCCTTTCCTTTGCTTGGCTTGGAAATTTGCATTATTTAAATAATTTCCCTAAATTCACAATTATAGATCAGTCAGCTTAGCATCTTAACTCTCATATAATTCAGTGAGCTTTAAGGACCATGAGAATAAACACCATTTGGGTTCTGATATGGTGCAGAAATCACATCTCAAGCTTATCTGGCAGGTTACCAAGTTTGCTAATCATTATTTACTTATATCTAGAAATAATTTTAAAATTTCATAACTCTCAATAATAAGAATAAAGTCTATCTTACCTAGCTATGTTGTTTTTACTTCAATCAGAATTTAAGCAGGCAGAGTTAGAGCATTAATTTGCAAATGCATTGTATTTTTAGGATGGTAACTTATTTTCAGCAATCAAGTGCTGACAACTGGAAATAAAATAAGTCTGAAATCGTAAGGAGACTAAAATAACACTGTGGAAAGAATACTTTTAATCTTTTAAGCACATTATTTACTTATTGTTCCATAGGAGTTGTTTCTGGATGGATGCTCAGAACTTTCTCAGCCACAAAACTTATTATATCACGGGACAGCAGAATCCTAAAATAATGTTTGATATTCTTAGTTCAACTCAGCACGACTTCTCAACTGAGCTGATAATTGCCTAAGATCTAGCCTACCACACTGACTGAATCATAGCCCTCGGCTTATCACACATCCCAGCCATTCATATTTTCCCTAGCAAGACCCTGAGACTATAACTCCCCACTCCTCATTTTGGAGCAAGTAGCTCCTAAAATTTCTAATATGTTGAAAAGATCACATGGATTGTCAATAAGTGAAAATAGGATATTTTTCTCTATTTCTCTCTGCTTTTCAATATTTATTTGCTGGAAAGTAGAGCAGAGAGTTGGTAGACAGATGCAATACTCATTCAGATGCTTCAACCTTTGGAAGATTCCAACCTCCTCTTTCTTGTTGCTATTGCTCTTTTCCTAAGTGCCAGAATGTAAAAACAGATCAGAGCCTTGCTTGAGATCTGTAACCTCTCAAAGAAGCAGTATTTTCTATTCTGAAGACCTTTACTCTAATCAGAACAACAGAAACTTTAAGGGTTCCAGTGGAAAAAGTCTTCTCTGTCGTATTTGTATGGCCTTTAGCCAAGACAACTTCAAAAGGAGAATCTGGCAGTACTCTCTTGGAACTATGTACTCTATGTACTTTGACTGTCTTTAGGACCTGTGAGTGAGTTCATCTATAATACAAGCTCCAGAGGTAAGCCAGGAAAGCTATGCCTAGAGGGGTAGCTAAATCCCAACCTCTCACGAGGTTCCAATGAGAATGAAGAAGATTTTAGATTCTCATTTGTTACAGAGCTGAGCATTGCAGGTACTTTAGGATCACACCCAATGTGGGTAAGGTACATAATAATTATAAATAAATGGAATATTTGGGAGTGGTTTGTAACAAAGAACTCCGTTTGAAGAGAATTTACTTCCATAGTCTCAGAACAGGAAACTTGACAAGAGCCAGATTTAGTGATATAGTGAAAATGTGGGTTGCAGAATTAAGATTTAGATCTGAATTATGGATAAGCCTTTTATCCAGAGATAAGCCACTACATTCTTGGCAAAAAATGGAAATGAATAGAATGTCTCTGTGGGTCTCTGGGAGGATTAAATGTGAAGATATTTGTGGAAGTGCCAAGCACAGTATTTGACTCCATACATGTTAGCATCCATGTCTTCAATGTACTTAGTCATGTTTCCAAGTAATTTTGCTCCTTCCCTTTATTTGACACACCAAAGTTGAAGTTGAAAAATAAACTCACTTCATAACAGTTAGTTTTGCTCTTTAAGGTAACAATTGAATACATTCATCCTTTTTCTATAGGCAGACATGCTTTGGGTCATCTGTTTTTTGCAACAAAATATTGTTTAATTTAATAATGTGACATATAAAAGAACAGGGTGACTTGATGTGCCCTTCTCTTTTACGTAGTCCTTTTAGATAATTATAACCTTCAAAAATGAAGGTTACCTACTTTCAATGGAGGAATAAACTTCCCCTAGTTTGCTTTTGTTCAATTTTTTTTAAAAGCATCTGGAAATTTATTTGGGGTTAAAGTAAGGTTTGACACCCTAAACCAAGCCTTGGTTTGTTAGCTCCCTTTTATACAAATGAGAAGTTACTTTTGCAAGGACTACAGCTCACAGGGCATCAGTGAGTTTGATCTTTGCTTGTTGTGCATCACTGCTTCTGCCCCACAGTGCAGGGCTAGAGACAGCTGGCTCCACTCACATGGTTCTCTACCATCCCTAAGCTCTTTCCATCCTGTCAGCTTTTGAATGGGGACTCCTCACCTTGCTGACTGTTTCTGCTGCCTCAGCATGATATGGAGGGAAACAGCTTTCAGATTACCAATTATGATGTCACCACATCTGTGACAACAGGAGAACACTGCCCTACAACCCTGGAGCAAACCTAAGAGGGCAGAAGGATTCCTAGTTTGTTTTCAAAGGATCCCACTGTACTTGCATAAACTTCCAAGTTCTGACAGTTCAGTCCAAATGACAAGTGTTAGGTTTAGGCCAAAAATAAAAAGGAGGTTAATTTTAAAGCATTATAACTAGTATTGGATAACTGTACCATGGTTTCCTTTCTAAGTGTGCTACTTGTTGAATTTTTTCTTCAAAATCCCATTAAAATGATTTGCAGAATAAGATATAGTCTGGGAATTATTAAAACTATATTAATTATAATAAATGAGTATTTATAAATGATGGTAATTAACATCTTAAATTATTTTCAGTGGAAGCTTTCATACTTCCCCTTTGGGAAAGAACAGTTTTAAAAATGTTTGATAATTAATAAAAAGTTAGTGTATCCTCAGTATCACTGAATTAATTTAGCCCAAGAGCTCTCTTCCGCTTGTGTAAAAGGATTGGACTATGACACTCATTGTAACCTTAAAGTTGCTTTGAGGGTACATAAAAGAGGGAAAATAACCCCTGGACAGAGTGAAGAAGCCCACTCACTCCCTTTCCAACATACCTGCTGTTAGCAGGACACTAATGGAAACAGTGCTGCATCATTATAAACTGACTGGATTGAAAAATCAAATGGTTCAATCCTGTCTTTTTGTGTCTTGTCACTAACTTATTTTTTTGACAAAACTAAACAAATAAACAAAAAAAGAACCCCTAATATTTACTGTATGTAATGTGTCATTTAAAATAAAAGAGGCAGTATTTTGATCATCTAGACTATATCTTTCACAAATTTAAAATGAGAATATTATCTGATTTTTAAATTAATAAAGTAGAATTGGTAAAAATTTTTTTCATATTACTCAAAATAGTTATCCATTTGAAAACAAATCATTAAACCATCATATAACTTAATGCTTTTAAAAAAATTTAAAAACACAAGTTAGGTTTGAAAATATCTTTGAATAACTTTCAAGGGGAAGTAAGTTGGCGCTGTCCCTGGATATTATTGAAACCCTCTGAGGAAGATGTTCTGCAATGTGAAGGAAGTGTTATTCTGGAAAGCTGACTTCTAAGTAACCAAAACATGAAAGTGATTCTATATTCAGTTATTCATATTTATATTATGTCCATGATGCTATCTTCCAGAAAGCAGGCTGGGTGGTTTCCCAGATGGATGGCAGGACCCTACTTGTTTTTCTACTCTAATTCCCAGAGAGAAAAAAAAAGTCAATAACTTTGATCTCAAGCAGACTTTGGAGTACACCAGTTCTATCAACATCATATCCCTTTCTGGGTTAAGAGGATTGGCACTTGAATAGCTTTCAGTGGCTCAGAAGCATTTTCAATGACCTGAGACAGTACACTGTCATGTAAGGCTGTCCACTGCATTGGGAGTGAAGTCCAGGCCCCTGACCCCACAGGCCTCTGCTTACTCTCTTTCTTCCACTCCTCTGCCCCTTTCTCACTACCTGTTAGCCATGGGCCCTCTTCCTAGAACACTGCACCTTCTTACCCTCCTGAGTGCTCCTGTGCATCCTGGTTCCTGTGCCCAAATTCCTCTTTTATCCATCTATGCTTGGCCAGCATATCCTCATGATTCTGGGCTCTGATTCTTAATCATCCCTACACCATCCAATAAAATAAGGTTTTCCTTGGTGTTCTATCTTAAAGTTCCCTGGTTTTATTCTTTCCTGGTGCTAATTCAATTGTAAATTATTCGTAAGCTTATTTAGTGGATTTCTGTTCTCCACTAGACAATGTGCTCCTTAAAAGCAGGGATCATGCCTGTTTTGCTCACTAACACAGACCCAGAATTTGCAGAGTTCCTAAAAAATTGTAGATGCTCAACAGATATGTGCCAGATGAGTGGATAAACATAGGCCCAAAAGAATCTTTCAAATCCATAAATTTAAAAGTTAATCACATTTTAAGGAAATTAACTAATAATCAGTGGCTGTTATGCAATGATTACTATCTCTAAATGTTCTTTTTTTATCCCCTTAGAATAATTTTGTTTAACAATATTTGGGGCATTAAATTTAGAAAAAAAAAATAAAAGTCCTTAATTTAAGAAAGAAAAATCTTGCTATAAAAGGGTTGGTTGCTAAGTGCAATGGCAACACTGTAATCCCAGCGACTCTGGAGATTGAGGCAGGATGTCACAAGTGTGAGGACAGCCACAGCAACTTACTGAGACTCTGTTCCAAATAAAAAATAAAAAAGGCATATAGCTCAGTGGTAAACTACTCCTGGGTTCAATCCCTGGTATCAAAAAAGAAAAAAAATAAAAAGTTTAGGTTAATAAATCTGTGACAAAAAAATCATATTGGAGTTAACATATGTAGGTCAGAAATTTAGATATTTATGTTAGTTATTCAAAGAATATTTTAAAGAAACTGATTATAAATTATAAAAAGTCTTCTGTGATCAATGTTATTCAGTTTTTTGTTGTTGCTGTTGTTGTTGTTTTTTGGTTTTTGATACTGGGAACTGAATTCAGGGGCACTTGACCACTGAGACACATCCCAGCCCTATTTTTTTGTATTTTATTTAGAAACAGGGTCTCACTGAATTGCTTAGTGCCTCACTTTTGCTGAAGCTGGCTTTAAAATCAAGATCCTCCTGTCTCAGCCTAATGTTATTCAGTTTTTAAAACAGTAAATTGGTCTCTGATGTGACAAAAAAAGAAAAAAAAGAGAAAAAATAAATAAATAAAATGGAAGAGTTTTAAAACTCTGGTTTTAGTATATGAAAACTTAAAAACAAGCTATTATTGTTTCTCTGACTTAGAACCATTAACTTGTATATCATTTTGAGAGTTACAGAAGGCAGAAGAAAGCTAAGGCTTGATTGATTGTGGTTTCAATATAATTTAGGTAAGTGACTTTAATTTCAGATTTTGAATGGATCTTCTTTAAAGCCATCTCTCTGTTTTATCAATGACAACTGAAAAAGCTGATGTGCCTAAATATATTCATGGACAATAACAGGTCTCAGCAGGAAAGGAGCCGTGGTCTCAGCTTCTAGTTCCCTGCTGTCAGTGTCAGACCTATTCATGAAGTTCTTCATTTATTCATTATTGAAAGTGTGCTATGGGTCAGGTGCTGGGAGAGGTCTTGGTAACATGGTGAGCAAAGCAGACAGTTCCTGACATGTCCATAGGAAGTGTGATTCCCACTATAATGGCAATTATATTTATTTTAATTTTTGTTCAATCCCTTACAAGATGGGATTTTGTCTTCTCCATTAAAACACTTTATATGAAGTAGACTGGTTCTCTATATTTATTCTAGTAAATTAAACACAAATTTCTCTTTTCTTTTACCAGGAGATTTTTACTTTTTTATGTACCATATTCTTTGACTTCTTATTTTATATAGATAAGGGTTTATG
The DNA here is from genome assembly GCF_001458135.2 of Marmota marmota marmota. Taxonomy (NCBI): domain Eukaryota; kingdom Metazoa; phylum Chordata; class Mammalia; order Rodentia; family Sciuridae; genus Marmota; species Marmota marmota. The sequence continues at coordinate 28,168,726 of NW_026000005.1, read as the reverse complement.
TGCATATTTTAGGATTTTGTTCCTTTTTGACTAATTGCGACAAACTCCAAAGCTGGGTCATATGTTAACCAACACTGAAGCCTGTGTATTTTGCAGTGAAGTTCAGTATTTACCCTCTTTGAGAAGACAGACCCTGTGAGGTCAAGGCTTACCTTCCTCCACTGTGACTGTCTGCTCTGAGGCTGGCGATGGGGGCGGAGAAGGGGGCAGATGAGCTGTCTCTTCAGCTGCTATAGACCAAACAATGAAGAAATGAGACACAATAATTAATCTTATCAGGCCAGTTGATGTGTAGGTATTTCTTCCATCTGCAAGGGGAGACTCAATAGTAATCTGTTTGACTTATTCTTAGGCCTATTACCTGATTCATATATTTTTGACAAATTAAAAAGATAAACATTTCATATTTTTCAAAAAAGTCACTTCATTTTCTCCATAAAAATGACTTAAAAAATTAATGCTAAAATTGTATCATTAATCTCCTTCCTTTGTGTCTACTTATTCAATTAATAATATATTTCATTTTGACCCTATATGCCATATAAAAACACAAAGAGGCAGGCCTTTTAGTTTGGATTAGGCGAGTCCAACTGAAAACATATTCAAATGCTCTCTTGTTCAGCTTCTTGATCTGGAAACAAATGTTACCTTGATCATTCATGATCATACTAGCTGACATCATTAAATAGCCTTTTGCCCACTGAGTCTAAAGCCAAAACCCATCTTTTCTATGCTTTCTCAGAAAACAAAATGAAGATGTCATAGCCAGGATCTGTTGGGAGAAACCATGCCCTAGTGGGGGCGTGGCCTTCTGGCCTTGGCCCTGCTTGTGAAGCACAGAAAGGTTCTGCAGGATGTCATTCACTCACAGTCATCCTTATGATTTGGTTCTTAGGACACTTACCTCCTTCATGACACTTCTACAAAGGTAAGAAATTTCAAAAGAAAATATTTCTCACTTAAGGCCAGTAGCTAAAGCCATTTTAATATTATAGAATTGCCGTTTCATAAAGCAGTTGGTAGAGGCAGCTTTTGGGATGACAGATGACTTTCAGTCCCTTGACCCTGTGGGTTTGCATGGCATATTTTAAGATTGCATATTTTTAACAAACTGGGTTATCTTTCATTTCAAAGAATAGAAATGAACAATAGATTGAAGAGTAGTGTTTTAAATATTTTTTTCTCTCTGTTTTAAGAGAAAAACAGTCCTTCATAACAAAAATACTCGGTATTAAAAAATACTGAATATATATTCTAAATTATTATTCTGGTAAAACAAATTATTTTTATTGCTTACTTTTCAATAGGTGATAGAACATGCATTAAAAATAAAATATTAAGGATACATTAGATTATAATATAGGAAAATGGATATGTGCTAATTTTAGTCCTTAAAAACCATGGCTTTTTATAGATCAGGTGTATTTACTTGTGAAACAGGGATGTCGAGCCTAAAAGTGTCCTTCCTTACATCTTGTCATGGACACATACCTGTCTCTGTCTCTCATCTTACTGGGGGCAGGAAGGCTTTGGCTGAGTGTCTTTCTCAGCAAGGAAGCACTGCTTTACCTGTCTGGCACTGGAGGCCATTTGATTTGTGGCCAAGGGAGAGGGCAGTGCTACCTTGGTGTCCTGAAAGAAGCCAAACAGTCAGTACTTTTCTTTTCTGATGCAAAGTCAATATTGATTCCATTGACGCTTTGACTGAAGATTTTTGTAGCCAGTTCAGAGAGACCAAAACAAGACTATAATATAATCACTCACTGAAACCCATAAAGGAAAACAATCATCTCCAATTTAAGTTTTTATACATATTTCCTATGCATGGAGTGTTATGCAATCTTCTAATGGTCTAGGAAATAAAAAATTGTAGGCCACTTAGGGGAACATCAAATTACAAGCTTATCACTCTAGAAATTACCAAAATACCACAATTAACCTGTTGAGGAGGGTGCAAATATGTCCCAGTGCATCTCTATGGAGGGGCTGGATGGAAGTCACGGGTAAGGATGATGTAAAGGAAATAACCTATCTAGGGAACACGAGGATTTTTTGCTGTGATAGGGCAGGAAGACCCAGCCCCTGGCTTGAGGCTCTTCTCATTTACCTAAAGGCAGAGGTGCAGGCTGATCTTTATGCTGAGCTTCTTTCTCTTGCTCGCCTTTCAGGACTGCTACAGCCTCGGCGGTGACTACTTGAACTATTCTTGCAGACACCTCCTCTGTAATAAGCAGTAACAAAATGAAATATCATAAGGAGAAGTCCAAACAGGTAGCAGAGAGGAAAAGTAATCAAACAGCAGAGTGGATTAAAAATCTTATCTTTGCTGTCTTCTCTCCCAAAAAGTATGATTTTTGCATTACACACACAGACACATACACACACACACACACACACACCAAACAAGAAGATTAAGAAAATAAGTTGGCATCTGGGAGCTAAGCAAAATGAACACAGAACTAAAGAGAAATAATTACTTAACTCATATGCCAATTTAATTTTAAAACATTTACATAAACAAAAACAATTTAATCTATTTGTACCTAATAAAATAAACCCAAAGAGAGACAAGGGGATCTATTTTGGATATAACTCAAAATATGTTTTATAGTATTCTTACAATTCTTACACTATTCTAGAAAATATCACTAAAATCAATTTCTGTGCTCTTTTGCAAAAATATCATGATGTAAAACCTGATGAATATGTCTCAAAATATGTATTTGTGATTAAAATGTCCAATGCAAACAAGATAAATTATGAGAAACTGAAAATATAATATTTAAATGAAATACACAGAAATGATATAGTGGAAAGTCTGTTTCTAAGTAAATACTATTTTCTAGGTAGTAGATGCTTTAAAGATCTCTGAGTTCATCTGATAGAAACTCATAAACACAACAGTTTCATTTACAAATAGTAACAGAAGTGATATTTTAAAAAAATCAGAGAGTTAAACATATAAATTTTCCTTTATATGTTTAATTCTCTGATTTTTTTTACTAGCCATTTCACTATGCATATTTCTTAAGAGATGCACCGGAGGTAAACATTTTTATCTGCAGTGCCTAGCAGTAACAGTAACAGAAGTGATATTTAAAAATATATATATTATAGCAATCACTATGTGCCAAACACTCTGCAAAGGTGTTTGCTCTTTTCATTTTAATGAATTATTTGCTATTATTGCTCCCATTTTACAGATGAGGAAACTGGATGAAGCAAGAATTGAGAAGGTAAATATTTTATTACTTTTATTCCTTTTTTTTTGTGTTCAGTTTTAGTGTTTGAACAGAAGTTTTTGCAGTTATTTCCAGCAAATTAATAGCATTTAACAGTCACCAAAGCATGGTAAAGAAGTCTGACTGCTATGCTGTTGTGTGAGGCGGGCAGTGGAGGAGGAGCAAGGGCTGTGTGTTGTCCTGAGGCCAGGCTGCTGGGCAAGGTTTCTATGAAGACTGCGAGAGAGGACAGGCTCCAATGAAGTGATGTTTTCAGTGGGAAAGAACATATAAAAAGGGCTAACTGAAGATTAAATTCATTTAAAAAACAGCTTTAGATTTCTAAATTAATAATATTACAAAAGGAATTACTGTGGGTTTTTAGAATTGTTAGAGGTGGAGCAAACTCAGCAGAAAACAGAGCTACAGGAACCCTGTGTCCTCTGCATCATCCCAGTATCTTCCTGCTGGCACTTATTCCAACCTTAGGTTTCCTCCTTCCCTCTCTCCCTCCCTTCCTTCCTTCCCTTTCTTTCTTTGATTGAACCCAGGGGCACTCTACCACTGAACTACCATGCCCTACATCCCCAGTTTTTTTTTTTTTTTTTTTTGGAGGGAGAGTTTCACAAAATTGCTGAGGTTGGCCTCAAACTTGCAATTCTTCTGCCTCAGCCTCTCAAGGAGAGGTTGAGAATTTGCGATTCTTAAAGCTTCTCTCATGGAGCTTTACCCAGACTGAATGCTTAACACATTTTTTTTAAATAAGAAAAACCTACATGAAAAGTTTTATTCATGATCTTTGCACAAGTTAATAATTATAACACAAAAACACTCAAATTATTCTACTTACTCTATTCCTGTTTAAGGATTTCATGTATTTAGAATGGTATTTCTGAAATTGGGGTCCTGGATACTTGCTTACTTATTTTTTAGGTTGGGAAGATAATCCAATAAACATAGTGCAAATATCTATTGGTTTATATAACCAAGTTAGAACTGAGCAATGCTACATTATTTCAGTCTTTTTGTCTGATATTATATTTAGAATACAGTTTTGACACTGAGAATTATTTTAAAGGTTGAGAGATAATAAAAAATAACAGAGGTGAGCATAATACATAAAGAACATATTCATAGACCAAATAACATCCTTGGGCACTGTATAAATGGGCTTTTAAGATAGTCTACATAGAGACAAGTGAAAGGAGAATTGAATTGTTTACTTGTCTGCAGTCAGTATAGAACCATCCAACCTAAACAAAATGTACTTTACCTACCAGCATCACATCTAAATGGTGAGAAAAAAATTTAGTTTCAGAAAAAAGAATTATTTTAGATGGGAAGTTGTAGGAAATTTGTATTTTTTTATTTTTATCTGAGAATACTAATTAAAAAATGTGCTTGAGTTTCACAGTTGAATAAGAGCTTATGAATTAGTTAATTTTACTTTACTTCATATTAAAACAAAATGTGAAAAAATAATTTAACCCAATCTTGGAAGAATTGATTAATTTTTTTTCTTTAAAAGAAACTAACAGAGTTTACGCAATGTCATTTAAAAAAAAAATCTAACAGACTCTGTGGGCACCAACTTTATACTGGCTTTATTGACATCTTCAAATAATAATTTTTAAATCTAAATGTCCCAGTGAATTTAAGAAAACAGCATAGGATTGTTCTGGGAATTTCAATTGGTCCAGGCAACTTGCAATATTTCTCTTAGCAAAGGCTGTCAACAGTGCCGCAGAGGCAGTTGTCCCTAAAGAACAAAAGATGGCTGTTTCTCAACAGAGGCCTAATCAGCTCATCTCCTGAGTGAACTTCATCCTTATAGCTGACTCTTGGGAAAGGAGCAAATTCACTGAGGGTTTGGATAAGTTTAGGAAAGATTAAGGATAAATTTACCAAACAAAAGCTAGTCACACAAAATCAGACCAATAAAAATGGAAAATGTGGGCTGGGAATGTAGCTCAGTGGTTAAGTGCTTACCTTGGATGCACAAGGAGCTGGGTTCAATCCCCAGCAACACACACACAAAATAATAAACAGATAGATAGATAGATTTTGGTGATGAACGCCTGTAATCCCAGCAGCCCGGAGGCTGAGACGGGAGGATGGAGAGTTCAAAGCCAACCTCAGCAACTTAATGAAGCTCTAAGCAACTCAGCAAGACCCTGTCTCTAAATAAAATTTTTAAAAGGCCTGAGGATTAAGTGCTCCTGGGTTCAATCCCAGTACGGAAAAAAAAAAAAAATCTTCATTATATATAGTGTCCATCCATCCAAACACCCACCTACCTTCCCACCATTCATCATCTCTTTAATTATTTATGTGATAACTGTCTTTTTAGGGTAAAGCAGAGGAAATTTTATGGACTTTAATTCAGAAAAATATGGAATGAATTCTAGCACGGCTACTTTTTAGTTATTTCACCCCCCAAAATTTACTCAGATTTATTGGTTCACTCATAAAATGTGGATAATAGTACTTGTCTCACAGGTTGTCTGGAGGTTTAGTTACATAACCATATAATACACCTGGCACATCAAGGAGATCATATAAAAGGAAGACTTCTGGATAGTTCTCACTAAGATATTTTTATTTTTCTCTAGTTACACATTCTTCTGAACTTCTTAACCTAATATTTCTACTTTCAAGAAAGAATGGTGAAGAGCACTAAGGGTCCAGCCCTACTAGGTATTGTTATTATGACCCTCTGGTAATACTGTTAAATCCACTATTGTTGATGTTGATAGCTATGTTGATGGCCAAGGGAACTATGTTTGCCAAGACAAATCTATGAAGGAAGCAAATATTATCTTTGCTTTTTATTTTCTGACCTCATACCCACTTCCCTAGGTTACCATCTGTTTGAGATTGCTGCCGTCATGTTCCAGTTTGGGACTGTCTTCTAGATGGTACTCTAAAAGCCATGGTCACCCTGTCAACTCCTAAGGACAATGCACAACAGGAAAAATCCTCTTGTAGGTAAGAGATTAGAACACATTTTCATTTTTCATTGATTATTTTCTCCTTTCTTCTTTCTGTTTTCTTTCCTTCTAAAAATATATGTAAATTTATGAATAGAATCTAGTTGTCAAAAGATTAAAGATGATGATATTAAACATAAATTGGGGAATTATTAATTATATGTAATTGGTAGGAAACAATGATCTTCGTAAGTGTAAATATAACAATGCTTTGAAAAGGTTAAGAATGTAAGAATTAAGTTCTGTTTTCCTGGAAACTGAAACTCATGTAGAAGCTGAAAACAACTCCCAGAAATGCCCACTAAATGTATGTTGAAATCTCCCCTGATCATCTGGTTGCTCTACGAAAACAACCCCTCCCAGAAACCGTGCAATGATTGGCTATGCTGTATGTGAAGTCCCTGCCCTCTCCAAGGAAAGTATATAAGTTCTGCTTAAGCTGTTCCTGGGGCTCTCTCTCTGCTCTATTCAAGTGAGCTCTGAGCCCCAGCATGCTGGACCCCCAATAAATCCTTTGCTGTTGCATGAGACAGTCCCTTGGTGGTCTCTTCCTCCGACGCTCGACCGACCTTCACAGCTTTTTACAATCTGATATTGTGAAAGTCTCAGTTATCTTTCTTTTGAACTTCTAAAAATATTTTGGAAGTGAATAGTTTTTGGTTTATGTAAGAAATTATCTTAGTTAAGAAGTAGATGTGATATTTCTGTTTTCTATTTTGTAAATGTTAGGATTTAAAGAAATTAAGGATTGTTTTTGCATTACAGTGATAACCTTATAATTAGTTACATTTAGTCTGTTACACTTGATTTTTTTTATCATTACTATCAATATGGTTATGAGACAGTTTCTACAAGTAACAGAAAAACATCTCATACCATGGCCACAATGTCACACTATGGCTAAGAAAAAAGGAACAATGACTTGGAACTAATCTAATCTAATAAGTGTATCCGCCTACAAACCACTTGGAAGAAAAACAGTCAAAGTAACTTTTCTGAATTAAACTCATCTCATAACTTCTATGAGAATAAATGCAAAGAATAAGCAATGTAAAGCTACAATCCAGGGAACAGTAATAACACCACCACTATATAGGTAAACATTTTAAAGTAAAAAATGAAGCTTGTCTTCAGCCAGGCTTGGGGCTCAGTAGTCAGAAAAGCATACCAAAGTCCTCAGTAGATAAGTTAAATTCTGGAAAGAAAAAAATATTTTTTCTTGATATTGGAGAAATATATTGATGAAGCACATCAGGAAATAAGCAGGTACAATAAAGTAACTGAGATATGTTTTTATGCACAAAAGTTACTTGGTAATACCCCAGAGGCATCACACTTAGTTATTTATATTTCCTTTAACTCATGAATAAATATTAGACTGTTATACAAGATTATTAAACACTAGGTATTTGTATATTTCTTGTTGATATTATTTAATGCACATATTTACAAGATAGGAACACTGGTAAAATAATGGGAAAAAAAGCAATGTTTTGCCTCCTTTAAGATATCACTTTGATTGACATCAGTGTAGTACAAATATTTTACCTAAGAATAGGCTGTGGTGTCAGGCAACCTGGGATCAAATTTTGCCATGAGATTTGGTTCAGGGTCAACCTCTCTAACCTTCAGATTCCCCAGGTGAGAGGGAATAAAAGTGTTATTCACTTTTGGTGTGCTGCAACGATTGTATGAAATAACACATATCGTGCTCATTCAAATTGTGTATCCAATTGACCAAATGTAGGTGAGACCTAAATGTTTTTTGGCATCCATAGAGATGATTCTTTAATTCCCAAGGAATACTTCCTTTCTTATATATCCAACCACTGCCTAAGCAGCAATCTCCTGCCACTGATTACTTAAAATCAAATGACAAATGCACATAAATAAAATTTTGCTTCGGGTTGCATTGCTCTGCTCTGCATTTGTAACTGCTGCATCCCTTCCTTTTTCTCCACGATGATGACTCTTACTCCACCACTGCAAGGCCCTTCTGATCACAGAGGTGATCACGTCCAATTTTATAGATAGGCTCAGGCACATATTTTTAATTTAGTTATTTTGTTACATTAATCTATCAAGATAGCTAACCAAATCAGTGGTGTTGACACTTTCTCCATAGCTCTGAAAATGCTAACTTGCTTCTGAGTGATAAATGACATTATAGGTAGACCCAGAAGTTTGTTTTTTAAATGTGTTCCCTCTGGGTCTTTATCAGGATCAGCTGTGATTACTTGAACATGCAAAAATTCACCAATTAGACTGTGAACACAAAACCTAAGCAATTTGGCATATGCCTGAGAACATATTTTTGTTGATTTCTTTCAGGTTGTTAAGAGCGAAGTAAGATACATTGACAGTAAATTCAACCATATGGATATAAAAGCCAGTAAATGTTTCTGCTTTTAAGAATCACAGGCATAATAACACTTTGTTAAAAGAAATGACAAATAAGCCTACCATACACTTGTGGAAAAAAAGGAAAACAAAACAATTTAAGACAGAATGCTCCTGTCAAGAAAAGGTTTTTCTCAGTAGGGTACAGAATGGTTGCCTAGGAAACTAGTGCTAATTGCTGCTGTTGATGGAAACTAGTCAACAAGGAAAGCACTGTGCAGTCAGAAGCGCTCTACTAAACAAATACCCTAGATAAATTCACAAAAATAGGGAAAGAAGAAAAGATGCTTGATTCTACTCCTGGCTTAATTTGGAGAATAAATGGCTCCTCTGAAACGCTTTCCTGTAATCAACAGGGATGAAAGAAATTAGAAGAGCAGATTGTTGGGGTTTTTTGTTGTTTGTTTCCCTGGCACCTTTTGCATTAACTAAAGAGGCCAGCATTGGCATATCCCACCCTAGTCAGACTTCTAATGATCTCAAATGGTCACGCTGGCCAACACTGCCTACTAGCATTTTCTTCCAAAGATTTCTTCCATGACTTTAGAGATGACAACAAAGATCCATTTATCTCATAGGCGAAATGTAAAGATAGCTTACACAGATAAATGCATTTAAGATAAGGAAAGACTGTGCAAAGTTCAGTTCTCCTATGAATTTAAATGGAAGAGAATGCATTTTGCACCTGCTATAGACAATGAAGCTATGCTTAGTCATTATGGGGGGATATAAAGATGAGTAACACATGGAGTTCCTACACCCACATTGTGTTTCAAGGTGGGGGCAATCTTGTGAAGGACAGGTTTTGTTTTTGTTCTTAAAGGTTTTCTAGTAGTTGAGCTGGGGCTGTAGCTCTGTGGTAGAGTGCTATCCTAACATGTGCAAGGCCCTGGGTTCAATCTCTAGCACTACCTACCCCCAAAAAACGATTTTCTAGTAGTTGCCACAGATTTTGACTGAACCTTCTCCATAGCCACTCATATAGTACTTACCTAAAATGTATTAGCAAAGTAGTAGATTAGGATTGTGAATGTATGATTACAACTAAAATCATAAAATTGAGAGACAATCTCAATTCCTTTTTTTCCTACCTCAATCTATATGCTGAAATCCACAATTTTGTATAGCTTACACTTGAATATCCTCAAGTGGAGTCTTTATATAACTTTAACAGAACTGGCCGAGCATTTAAATTTTGTCAAGGAGAAAGGCACAGGAAACTAATGTAATTATCAGTGCAACTACTAGAAAATCGTTTTTGGGGGGTGGGTGGTGCTAGAGATTGAACCCAGGGCCTTGCACATGTTAGGCTAGCACTCTACCACAGAGCTAAAGGACACCATAGGTTGAGGACACAACATTATGGAGTCAAAAGTAATTTAAAAACCATAGATTAGAAGTAGTACCTCTTGAGAAGCTTTGCTTCTAAATTTAAGGGTCCAGATGGAAATAGGAGAAAAACATATATTTAAGCCAAAAAACCTAGTAAGCAAATATAGTCCCAATCTATCTTTATATTTTCATGTTCTAGTTCAAGTTTTGGGCTACTAGTGAAGCTAGAGGTATTCAATATAGTAACATGTACACATTTGGATTGTTTTGTAGACCTTACATTAACCATTTATTAATTAAGTCAGGTTGTATTATTTTATTGATCTAGATTAATATGAGAAAGATAAATTTCATAGGGGAATTTACTCCCCCTGAAATTTTATTTTTACTATCAATAAATTGAACACTATTATTTAGGCACTGGGGGAACTGATAACACTTTTAGAACTGTGAAATGCTCAGTTTTGCATCTTGTCAAAATGATTACAATTGTATTACTCTTTGAAAATTTATGAGAAACTGTATGATCTCTGTTAGGTCTTCAAAAATACCAAAGGATAATAGCATAAGACATGAGCATTAATGAGAAGATGAAATACTGACAAAACAAAGAGATCTTAACTACATTGACCCTTAGAGAAACTGAGGGGAAAAAAAATACAATGTGTGTGTGTACATGTGTGTGAGTGTGTGTGCGTGTGTAGGTGCTCATGCACATAAGGGTTTCTCTCTTTTCCCGAAGTCCCATCTGTATTTGGATACCTCAAATGACTGGGATGCCAATAATGAGGCTAGGGTTTCTTTTGAAAAAATTAATATTTCCCTATTAACCATATATTAATTAAATGGTTAATTAATTAATGACTGAATTAATAAATGGTTAATAAATGTCAGAAACAGGGGATATGATGCAAAAATGAAAAAATAATATTCTAGATTCCCCCAAAATATCATTGGAATGAACTTCAGAAAAATAAATTCTCTTAGACCAAAAGCAGTCTTTACCAATTACCTCTATAAACACATATTTTTCTTCTAGGAGTACCTATGTTTATTACAATGAAATGGTAAAAATCTACAGCTTAGCCACCATGTTTGCTTCTATCTTATCTCCAGCATAACTGCATCAAGGTTTTGGAGACCTTGTGACCTAGAAGCATATAGAATTTAAGAGATGGGAAAATCACTTATTTCACAATACACTGTATAGTACCCTTAATCAGCACATGGACAGGCCAACATAATTACAGCATAATTACAATGTGCTTAAAGCTTCTGTCCTAACACATTTTGGGGAATGAAATGTGCAAATTGCAGGAACAACACCAAACTTACGTGCTTTCTTCTTAGCAAGTCTCTCCTAAGCTGTGAATATTTTAAATAAGTGGTTGTCTATAACTGCTTATTTTGGCCATTGTAGTTCTATAAAACATTGTTTACAAAGATTCCCTTTGCACCAGCACATACAGACACTTGACAGCCTGTAAGTCACTTATAAGCAGACATAATGATTCTTTATAATTTTCAAATTATAATTGAATATATATAACCAGAGAGCCATTTTTCAATACTCTAATGTGGGAAGGTACAATGAAATTAATCTCACTATGAAATTCTGAAAACTAAAATATTGATGGTGAAAAACCAAAGAAACAATGAGAAGAATGATATACATTCAAGCCACCCTTCTATTATTATTTAATAATGTAATTAAATAAAAGTCGCAATAAAAACATAAGGAAGATGCTTTCATTGGAAAAATTTGAGGCAAATAAAATTGATGATGAAGACTTTTGGTTAAAACTATGAGCAGCAATGTAAAGAGACTCATCAGCAAGGTCTTTTTTCTTTTTATATAACATCCAATAGTTTAGTTACATCCAATCCCCATTACCCTCCCACAAGATTATTTTTTAAGTAGATATGCAAAGCCCAATATTATTTTTAATGCTATATGCTGCTAAAAAAGCAAACACTGTGATAGATTTTTTTAAAAAACATTTTCTTGTGCCAAAAAAAAAATCTAGAATAAAGATGGTTATTTGTGTTCTGGATTGATGAATGCATCTCATGGAAAAATAATATTAACTGAATTGCTCTCCAATCATAATAAATGAAAGGTTTATTACGCAAGACAAACAAGAAACAAGTATTAGCAGCCTTAAAGTTATCTTCATAAATTTTCAGATAACAGAAATTCTACTTTAGAAAATATCTCTGCAAGATCTGTTGAAATAAAAATTTACATTTGATGACTTTGCTTCAATATTGTTTGTTTTTCTATACTATATTACTGTATTTGTCCTCTGTATCCTGGCTTTCATCAATAACAACCATGCCCCTAGAAATACTTATAATTTTAGGCACTATCTACTTTATATCTATAACTGCCAATATATTCACTCCTTTTTCAAAGACACTGAAGTTTTATATCAGAATGCAAATGGTCTCTAGAAGTATTAAACTGTAACTCATTATTGAAACACTTCTGGTTGTTTTATTGTAGGATTCCTGCAAAAATGGATACATTTTGATGGAATGGTAAAATAAAAAATGCAAGAGCAGAATGCTATAGGGCAAGGCAACTGGGCTTTGCAATGGGGTCAAAGGATAGAGACAGGAATATGTGTATGTGACCACTGACATCATGTAGAAAATTAAAAGATGGGATTCAGGAAGCTGATGGGAAAGTGCTTAAGACATGTTTCATTTACTTCCTAAGTTGTTAGGGCTGGTCCCAGAGAGGCAAATGTTATTATAGCCATGCATTAGGCTTTGTTGATAAACACAAAGCTTCATTTGGCTTGAGAAGCAGAAATCACATGCAAGAGATAAATGGAGCTTTGGGAGGATAAGGAAAATCAGATTTCATAAAAAGGTCCTGAAATTTTTGTAAGAAAATATACTGGTGATGATTTATGAAAAAGCATGTGTTTTTTCCCTGACCATATAAGGACATTTTCTAAATTAGGATTTGTACCCTTGTTTGCTTCACTTTTGTTTAATGTGGTACAGGAGTTTGAACATAGGGCTTCACTCATGCTAGGCAAGCGTTCTACCACCGAGCTATACCCCCAGCCCGGGACCTCTGTTTTTTCAAAAAAAATTACAATTTTCATATTTCATATACAGCAGCTTGACTATGAAGCCACTGACCATTTCCTAGTTCTAAGAATACTCCTAAAACTAGTTTGGTTTCTCTGATTCATTTTCATTCTCTTTTCTTAATCAATCAATTACTCCTTCCCAACCTTTATACAGACCTCCTATCACTCAAAAATGTTTCATACAAATTTGTAGTTTGTATTTATTTTTCTAGAGATAAATTGTTTGTAAAAGTAAAGATTCCATGAAGCCAGGGAACTTTGTGGTTTCTTCTCTCTCTCTCTCTCTCTCTCTCTCTCTCTCTCTGTGTGTGTCTCTGTCTCTCTCTCTCTCTCGATATATATTCAAGTCATCCTTCTATTATTATTTAATAATGTAGTTAAATAAAAGTCACAATAAAAACACAAGGAAGATGCTTTCATTGGAAAAATTTGAAACAAATAAAATTGATTATGAAGACTTTTGGCTGAAACTATGAGCAGCAATGTAAAGAGACTCCAGCAAGGTCTTTTTTCTTTTTATATAACATCCAATAATTTAGTTACATCCACCCCCTCCCCCCAAAAAGTTGGTAAATGCAACAAAATAGTGGCAGCAACGAGAAGAGAATCAAAAGTGAAAAGGAGCATGGTTTTAATGCAGTCACTTATTAACCAAAATGTCTTATCTGAAATTTCATACAACAAAATAAATACTTCAACATTTTAATCAATAGAGTCTCCAAAATATTTCAGCATGCTTACAAATTGTCATTTGCCTCACAGATCTGTGAAGATAAACACTTGTATTTATGTAGGTTTTTGATCCACTTGCATCAGAGAACATAGGGGAGAGCTGGAACAATATTATTCAAGGTTCAGGAGACTCAGCATTTCTGGTTAAAATTGAAAAAAAATGTTCAATATTTTCTAAATGTACTTTTAAAATGAAACATTTTGGAAGAATATTTCTTTATGTTAAAAATTAAATTCAAATTTATCCAGTGATTCCAGTCATAAGACAGTAAATTATCTGCTAACATAGCTTCAGTATAACCTTAAGTAGTGAAATCTAATGTCCCTAAAATAGCCAAATTCTTGAACACTGTTTTAAGTAGATTTGGATCAAATGTGCAAATCATATGCAGTCCACAAAAGATTTCAAGCACTGGAGTTTTTTCTTCAGCAGATGGCAAATATTACTGATGAGGGCAGGGGACCATTGTGATCCCAATTTAATGAAATTTTTGTCCTAAAATGTGATTTTTCTTTTTTCAGTGATTACCATATCTGCTTCCAACTCAATTCTTTGCTTCTTTTCTTACTGTAGTCAGTACTTACAAGAATTAGGTGAGAAATAGCCTGGGGGAAAATATCTTACATGTTTTGTGATTCTATGTCAAGTTAGTGCATTTAAAAAGAGAAAAAGGAAGAAAGAAATAAAAAAAGAAAGAAAGAGCCAATTCTTCATGGTGCAGGGGTGTGTGCCTATAGTCCCAGCTACTAGGGGGGCAGAGTCAAGGACATCCCCTGAGCCCAGGAGTTCCAGGCCAGCCTTGGGCAACATAGACTCTAATAACAACAACAGAAGAATTGAAAACAGCCACTGTCCTTATGTGAGTATTCATGTTGTGTTCCAGTGAAGCTCCAAGGATAACAAGTTCATTCCAATCTTTTTTTTTTTTTTTTTTTTCTTTTGGTGCTGGGGATTGAACCCTGGGCCTCATATATACAAGTGTTTTGCCACTGAGCTACACCTCCAGCCCCAGTCCAATGTTTTCAATGCTTTGGTCACAAACCTCTATTTTTCAAGCTAATGAAAGCTTGAGAGCCAATTTTAAAAGAGATAAAAATGAACATGGCCCTTAAAAGATACAAAATGTAATAAGGAGGAAATGAACTGACTTACAATATTTTTGAGAGATGGGTACTGGGGATTGAACTCAGGGGCACTTGACCACTGACCCACATCCCCAGCCCTATTTTGTATTTTATTTAGAGACAGGGTCTCACTGAGTTGTTTAGTGCCTCACTTTGTTGAGGCTGGCTTTGAACTCTGGATCCTCCTTCCTTAGCTTCCCAAACTGCTGGGATTACAGGCTTATGCCACCATGCCTGACAGGGATGTAACAACTTTTTAATTGCTTATAATATAATAGTTGTTTATTATTCTTACTCCTATTACTTTTACTACTGGTCATCTTAGACAAGAAGTCTTTGAAATGTTGAAATTCTTAATAATTAGAATTAGAAAATATAAATGGAAGCATTTTTATTCTGATATATTGAAGAAAATAAAACTATGGATCTTGGGAAGCTTTTTAAAATAATGAGACAAAATAAGCATACCTAATTGAATCAAAACATTTTCTTATAGTTAATGTGTATATTTTGCTTACTAATTCAGTATGGAAATGCTGTTTACTACCTAAAAACTTACTGTTTGCAAATTATTTTATAGACTCAAAGATGAAATAGAGGGGAAAAAAGGCATTGATGATATTTTTGTTCAGGTTGACCTCAAAAAATAAGGTACAAGATATCTCTCCAAGACAATATTGTTTTACTCCTTTAAAGGAGGATAATTAAGTCTACGACAAGTCCAAGAACATCTATTTGCTTTAAGGTTCAGGTTGACCATTTATTAGAAATGAGATTTGCTGAGCTCCTGACCCAGAACAGCAAAGAAATCCTCATAGCCAGAGGGCCAAAAGAACATGCAGTTTAGAGTTCCATTTGTGATGTTTTCAGTGGCATTTTCAATTCAGGACAATTATTACATTGAGCTCAATTTTGCAGGAATGGATATGAAAAGTTATTCAACATCCATGTTTCTTTGCTATTAGGTTAAAGATGTCATTCAGGCCATTTATCCTGTTTTTTTAAATATTCTTTTCAGTTCAGTAATTTTCATAATCATCAAAAGAAGAAGGAGCAGGAGGAAGAGGAGAAGAAGGAGAAGAAGAAAGAGGAAAGTCTCTGGATGTCTTTCCACCATCTTTGGTCAGGGATCTATTTTCTTCACTTGCAAAGCTCTCTCCCACTTTCAGACAGCCTCAAGTCTTCCACTATATCCTTTCACTACAGTACTCTGGAGTTCCTATTTAATTCTTGTTGGTTCCAACTCGCAGACTAGAGTCTTTACATGGAACTCGAGCCTCCTCTCAAAGTTCCTCCATTTGCCCCTTCATTTCCAGCATTCTTTTCTAACACAACCTTTCCTGTTAATGTAGTGCTCACATTGGTATAATTTTTATTGCACCATTTTGTCTGTGATTTCCATTGTTAAAACCTTACATGGATCCTAAGTCTTTCTCTACATTAATTCAAGAAATATTTATTAGTACCCACAATAGAGAATAGGTTCTGCATTATATACCAAGGAACAGAAAGATGAATAGAGCACTACTTCTATCTCAAAGCATTTACAATCCAGGGACTGGGATAAAAACGCATTTACAATTCAGTGACTGGGATAAAAACAAGCAATGAGTAATCCCAGGCAAATGTTCACTATAATCAATGCTTTTAGCAAGATCTAAACATGGTACTCAGGGATGTTCAAGAAAAAAGAGACTCATTTCTGATGATCAGATCAGTAGGTGCTCTGCCCCTTTGATGGCGGACTTCTGAGAACTGCTTCTGTAGGATTGTCCCTTCCAACATGTTTCTCTATTGCTTGCTGCACAATGCTGCATGTGAATGGAACCACACAAAATTTTCTGGGTAAAATTTAATTGTGTCATAGAAGGGAAGATTTCAGTACAATCAGAGGACTGAACATTCATGCTGGAGGTGCGTATGCAGGAATCAGAGTTGCTTATGGGCCTGTGCAGCCTTGACCTGTTTCCAAATAGAACATGTGGACAGAAAAACCAGTCTAATTTTCAGGCTGCTGAAGCTGAATCATCTCTAATAAAGAAGGTTTTTCTCTGGGTCTGGGTTTTTTCCTTCTTATCTACCTTTGTCCAGTGCCTTCCTAAGTTTTCAGTATCCTGAAATTGACTGTAAATTCAGACATTTTACTCTCACTTCCATGTTCTAAATAACTGCTTAGCACTTGCACATTCCTTACAGGTTGCAAGACAGTGGGGATGTCTACTTTCCCCTCTCTCTGCTCATCAGCTGGGCTGGGTTTGCACTGTATTTTTTGAGGGCTGCTGAATGATGACTCATCTGCGAGACACGCTGCCTGGTGAGCCAGGAGCACACGGTTCAGTATCTTTTCCCCCCCAGGACTCACGATGCCAGGTCAGACAATGCTACCAGGTTTGCAAGGCAGCACCAGTTGTTCTGTTAATCTGCTCCTGATATGCACTTCCAGACTCCCCTGACAGTCAAAGCACGTGCTTTAGGTAATGTGCTGAGGAGCAGTGAAGTGTGAAGGAATGAGAGAGAAAAAGGCCTGACGCATTGAAGCAGAGTCAATGTCTCTCAGCAGCTCCTGGAGGAAAAAGAGGAGTGATAACTACTCTGCACTCCCCGTCGGCTTCATAACCTCCTGACCGCAATAAGATCAAACCCAAAGCAGGGCCTCAAGGTGGCATTTGGCATACAGTGGGAATATTTTTCTCAGACAAAAACTGGCAGTATAATCAAAGTTGTACATATGTATGTATACATGCAAATGTAATAAAACAGCATATATTTGCATATTTATATATACAAATATGTACACTTTAATCACACTTTTCAAAAACATACTATTGTTTGATGATGAACGTATTCTTCAGATATCTGAGCAATTTATTTGTTCAAAACTATAATCAAAATTTTCCCTGTTTTTTTCTCTTTTGAAGGAGAGAAATATTATAACAAGAGACAAATAAAATGTGTGTGTAATCTTGACCAAACAAATGCTTAGGCAATCTAGAAATGAATCCCATAAGACTCACTTCCAGTACCGATTATTTTCATCTTGTTCAGTAAAAGCTAAAAAGATGTCACAAACGGAAGATTTTCCTTTACATAGAGATTTTTTTAAACCTCCCAAAACGGAAAAACATTAAAAGAAAAATATGGCAAAAGATAACAGCTAATAGAAGAGGAGAAAAGTTGTATGATCTTGGAAAATACAGGACTGGGGGAAGGGTTAAATAAAAAAAAAATACAATGAGATTAAATTAAGTTTACACTTTAAAACAACCCACAGAGAATAATTTGTACAAACACACCTGAATTGTTCTTAGCACAAATCTGTTGCATTGGTAAGAATCAAATTCAACAAAATAATTTTTTGAAGTGTTGGTGGGCCTAAGAGTTTGATAAAAATACTTAGCTTAGTGCTGGTGATGTGGTTGTTATTTAGCACAAAGCAAGACAAGAGACGAGACTGATTTCCATAGTGCATGGAAGGCGTTTTCTTTAAGAACATACATGGGGGTAAATGTATATACAAATTAACCTTAGTTTTAAAACATCATATTGTAGTGTGTTCAGAGCCTTGCTCTTCACAACTTGAAGAGTTTGTAGGCAATTAAATTTTCCAAAGAATAAAATCATACGTCAATTTGTTGAGTCATTGGTTTTAATTGAAACAAGTCTTGAGAAACCACGTTTTTCACAGATTTTGATTCAATATTACTGGCTTAGAACAATGTCATCCTACTATGACTTTAAATGAAGAGCACAAATTGATTTTAGGGGATGAACTACCACATATTAAACAACAAAAAAAAAAACTTCATTTATAAAACATCAAAAGTTGTATCTGACAACACCTGCTGTACACAAGCTCATTCCTTATCAAGAGCAACAGACACAATTCTTTATGATAATAACGATGTAAGTTAGCACTGAATTAGGTTCAGATGCTTCTACTCATCAACATGACAAGCCACATATTTTGATAGGAGTTAATACCCAAACCTGCTTCATTCATCTGGTAGAGAAACCACACAGGCTAGAGCAAAGGTGATAAATGCAAACCTCACGCAACTGCCTTTAAAAACAAACAGACAAACAAACAAAAACAATCCTTGCCTTTCTCACACTTTCTAGCCCCAAATGCCTAACCTTCAGAAGGAAAACACTGAAAAGATGCCCATTTTCTGTCCTCATCTGTCGGCGTTGCCAGGCCCAGATGCTTCGCAGTGAGGCCGTGTAGTTTTCTGCAGATCCACCCTTGAATGCTAAATAACTTGGCTCCGCACACTCCTCTCACTGCGGAGCTCAGGGAAATGGCAGCCAGAGCAAGGAGTGGTTGGCATGGCAACAAGGAGAAGAAAACCTGCAACCTCTTGTATTGTGAGGCTAGCCTGCTTATTTGGCTCTGGGGGTGGTGTGGATGGCTTTAGTCATTTTGCAGGAGAAATGGCTTTGTACTATTTTGCTCTGCGTAAATCTATGAGGGATTAGAAGCAATAGGCCATATTTTAAGTAGGATGCTGGAGGCAGGAGAGAAGAAGAGTAAGAAAAGGCAGTATGAATTTTCTAAGATTGAAAAAGGGGAATGGAGAGAAGCTGAAAGCATACTTTACCCTTTGCATGTGAGAGGCTTCTACTGATAACATCAGCAACCATAAACATATAATATCTATCTCTCAATCACTAGGCTGCTTCAATCATGTGGGCTTTAACATGCAGGACCAGGCTATAGAAACCCAGGTCCTTTAGAAGTTCTGAGGAGGTGACAGCTTTCAGCTCTTGGACAGGAAGTATCTAAAGAGCCTGCCCCAAATGTTGGGAAAACAAAGGGCTCTTGGAGAATCCAGGGGTGTAAACTGAAGAAACGCCTTTCAAACTTTTCATTGACTGGAGGATACCTGGGGCACCGGCTTTTGATGGTCAAAAAGCCACTTTACCCGTGACTAGTATTTCTTTCTAGTGCTCAAAGCCTTGTAACCGAGGACAGTCAAAATCACCAAAGCCCGATTTTAATACCTCAGTGTTTCAGCATCTAGACACATCTTAGAACTGCCTCCTTTCTTTCTCCACTCAGGCTAAAAACTGGGAATAAAGTTGTGATTTTATGTGATGCTTACAGGTGCATAAATGCTGCAATAGAAGAACTGTCCTCTTTGTCTTTAACAGACAACTGCTGCAAAGGGCTGTGCTATTCCAAATCTGCTAGTGGGGTCATGGAAAGAGCATGGTCTGTCTACAAGCCAAGAGGTATTGATTCTTGTGTTTATCATGTGACCTTGGATGGATGACTAAATCTGTAAAGGGGATGACTGTAAAAGGTCATCTTCCTGGTCCCTTCCTCTTTTCTGTCATTTTTTCTACAACTATATGATAGAGAATGAACAGATTCCATTAGCGTTTTCTAATAAAGGAAAAATCCTGACATTTACAAAATTAATTCTGGGAGTTAAGTGAAGAAAAAACAAAACAAAAAACACTCTCATCCAAAAGAGTCTTGAAAGCTTTCAAAGTCAGCAGCACATTAATAGAGTGAAAAAAAAAATAGGTAAACCATAGAAAAAGCCCCACATCACTTCTTAGGGATAGGAGAGTTCAGAAGAAAGAAGAGACACTGGATTTCTGAGTACTTGTGGTCACAATGCAGTTCCCCTTACTGTGCAACCCTGGGAAAGTTATGTAATCATTCTGTGCATTAAAAGAAAGATCCTAATGATAGGAACCAAAATCTGTGGATGTTCAGGTCCCTTATAGAAAATAGCATAATATTTGTATATAACCTACAAATATCTTCCCAAATACTTTAAATAATATCTAGAATGCATATAATACCTATAACAATGTAAATACTATGTAAATAGTCTGTATTATTTTGGAAATATTAATAGGAAAAAAGTCTAAGAGCTGGACGTGGTGGTACATGCTTATAATCCCACTGACTCAGGACAGAAGCAGGAGGATCACGAGTTCAAAGCCAGCCTCAGCAACTTAGCAAGCCCCTAAGCAACCTAGTTCTCTAAATAAAATATAAAAAAGCCTAGGGATGTGGCTCATTGGTTAAGTTCAATCCCAAGAACAACAACAACAAAAAAAAAAAACAACACACACACATAAAAAACAAACAAACAAACAAAAAATATACATGTTTGGTACAGATGCAAGCTTTTAAAACTATTTTTGGTGCACAGTTGGTTTTATCTGTGTATGTGGAACCCACAGAGACAGAGGGCGACTGTATTTCCACAATAGTTCTTTAAGCAAGTCTTGAAGGATGAATAGAGAATTAGAAAATCTTTTCCATTATATAGTTGAAAAGTGAGCATCAGTAAAATGATGGTGTTTTACAGAGGAAGGTAAAAAATACAGAACTGCTTTGTTGGCAAACTCTGGTGTTGGCAAACTCTACAAGAAAAGGCTATATTCAAAATGATCTTATAAATAGATACAGGACAGATAGGACCTGATATTGTAGATAATGAGAACTCAATGGAGTGAGACCAGCCACATTGCCAAGTCATGTGCACAAAGATTACAGAAAATAATTGTTGTTTCATGTCCTTAAAATGTCATTTGAAAGGTTACTTTTTTTTATTTTCCACTTTCTAAAATGATTTTCCAGTCAAAATTTTACAGGTTTTATTCATCAGTTCTTCTGCCCTTTTATAAGCAACACTATGTTATTTCAATGTGAATTCTCACATGAGTTTGGGCCCTGCTTCTGGATAAGAAACTTAAAAGATGAGGTATCTAATTGTCACTCCAAGTTGGAACTCTGTAGGGACCAACTGCATTTCTCTTGCTTTCTTTAATAAAGTGGAAAAGAGAGGAAGGAATTATTTCAAGCCATTACTCTTATTATTCACGCTTTGGAAACCAATTTAAAATGATGCTTTGGCCTTAATATAACAAGAACTTTCCTAAGGGGCTAGGTTCTCAATAGTTTCACATTTCTTTCTTCATGCTTCTGTGACATGGCTTTTATAAAACACACTTTAGAGCTGGGCTTGCGGTTTAGTGGTACAACTCTTGCTTAGCATTAAGTAAGGCCATGGGCTCAATACCCAGCACCCCCCAAAACAGAGGACACTTAATGATAGGAAAAAAAATCTTAATGGATCACTACTTAGGGTCCAAAAAATAATTCCACTTCTTTTTCTATGGACTAGCTTTAAATTGTATGGAAGGAGACAATATCTAAAGAATTAAATTGAAAAGAAATGCAATTTAAAATACTGTTTTCTAACATTCTCTAGTCTCCCAAATCCTGAACTCAGTGCAAAAGATAAAAAACGAATGGACTGTCAGTTGTATCTTTAAAAATAATTATGGCCTATAAACGACTTTCTCAATGGGAAGAGTGAATGAGGGAGAATAGGGTAAGATCCTTTGTTGAAGTAGGTTCACCTGCATGAAGGAAGGCAAGAAAGGATGACCTGATGTTTGCAACTCATGTATCATGCAATCCTGTGTAGTGAAATGAATAAAAAGAAACAATTGGGGAAAAGATTTACTTCTAAAAATGAAGAGAAAACTAAAACAAAGAAGGAAAGTAAAGATTTTTAGACTCAACCAGTAATGACCCCGAAACCATGACGTATAGCTAAGGACCTGAGTCACTGGGAAGTGCCCCCTGTTAGTAATGTCTTGAGGATTGTCCTTTTCAGATAAAAACATGCAGTACACTGAGAGACTGTATGTGAACAAGAAAAGAACGGGTTGGTTTATAATTGATGGGTTCTCTGTAAAATTATCACCTCAAAGTCTCGGTCTGTCCTCAAGGGATAGCATTTTTAAAGCCCATATTTGAGATTCAGAATCATTTCCTTTTAGTGGATGATTTTTATTACATGATTTATGAAATAGTTATCTATAAAATATCAATGATAAAAATTGTTATTTTATTAAACTAGAGTTTGGAGAAAAATTTAATTGCACATTAACTTATCACTGGAATGTTCTTTGTAGGTATGAGGAAACAAAATCATGTATTTTCCTTTTCCTATAGCTTTATACACATACATATTTTCTGGACTCAATAATTGGCCTGTTATTTTTAGAGGGAAGTTAGCTTAAAATTATACCAAAGTTTGGGTTGAAAACATGGCTCTGATAACCCACAGCTGATTATTTACCACCTCTGTCACTATGAACATATGTATAAAACTCTTGTAATCAATCTAGAAAAATAAGATTTGTTTGATACACATTGAGCTGCCTTCAAAATTAATTCTTTAAAAAAATTTTTTTTCTTAGTTGTAGATGGACACAATATCTTTATTTTATTTATTTTTATGTGGTGCTGAGGATCCAACCCTGGGCCTCACATATGCTGGGCAAGCACTCTACCACTGAGCCACAATCCCAGCTCTTAAAATTGATTCTGGATGTTCCTGAAATCATCACTTGAAAGAAACATCTGTTAGTCTCTTCTAAATTTATATTATTTTCTCAAAGAAGCTGGCAAGGACACACTGACCTGGCACATAGATATCTGTGATGCTCTTACATACTTCCATAAGATCAATAAACAAATGGAATAGTGAAGGATGATGGTTCTCCACTGCATGACCAAACACATGGATAGAGAATTCTCTATGGATAATTTTTTTTTTCTACAGTGCATTACAAGCCCACAGAGAAGTTAGTGAGTCAGCTGGTGAGCATTCAAGGGACAAAGCTAGACTTTTCAATGGTTTTTCAATTGCTTTGAAAAGGACTTTCTTCCTTTTGTATTTGCATACTCCTTCATTCACTCACTTGATGCACATTTGTTGAGGTCTGCAGGTGTAACGCCAGGTGCTGCTGGACAGGATGATGAGAAAAACCTTGGTCTACCATATCTCTCTTTTCTTCTTCACAACCATATGTTATGACATGCCCTCATCCCTTCACGACTACAGCCCTTCAGTGTCCTCTTAGCTAATGCCCCGGACACCCAAGTCCTTCCCTCACCAAGTTATGTTAGAAAATGCTGTAGAAAAATATTCTTTGGTCAAGAGTGCCTGCTGTCTTCAAGAATACCATCTTTACCACCAATATTCATGGTAATTAATAGCTATTATTTCTTGTACCATTCACTTTATATACTTTACCATCTTATTTTAATTCTCACTATAACCAAGAAAGGTGAAAAAATAAAAGTTTGTTTCATTCTTAACTAGAAGTCTTACCAATAGGGTGTATTGAATGTGCCTGTTGAGTATTTGCATAGTTTCTCAATTCCTTGAATCAAATTGGACACTGCTACCCTCTTTCCCTGTTCTACATGAATTTCTGCAGGGAACCTGCTTTGTATCAGAACAATTTCTGAAAATATAACTTTACAGAGTTTTTTTTTTTTTATCTTCAAAAGGGCGATGTAATATTGAAACTGTGAACCATCCTGAGCTAGGAGTTCACGCAGTGTTAGACAGAGGTTGAGCACCACTGTGCTTCCCTTGGATGTTTAAAACACCTCATTGCACCCCTGTGAATATGTCTGGCAGCCCAAGGTGCATCTGTACACAATTTGAAAACACTGGCAGTAAAGTGAAACAATTTCTCTTCAACCTTACCTTCACATACTTCTTTTTGGCAGTTAACATATAGTGCTCTATATTCAAACTAATTGCTGTGAAAGCATCTGATTCACAAAGTTCAGGGATCATTTCTTGCACACATTCTGGAACAGGGGCTAATACAGTACCTTATGTATAGAAGATGCTCATCAAGAGGTTAATGACTTAATGGACTTTTATAATTTACACTACACACTTGTGTAATTTCTCCTGTATTATTGGAAATGCCTACTATGGTTCCCTATTAAAATTTAAATATGCCTATATTTATACGTATATACAGGTCTATGAACATATATGTATATATGGGTGAGTGCTGTGGTACTTGGGGTCAAACTCCAGGACTTGTGCATGCTAAGTACACACTGTACCACTGAGCTACCCCACTCCCTTAAGTAAATTTTTTTGAAGAGAATGTGCAGTCCCTCTGTGTTGCAAATTAGTTGCTGGAGTACAGAAAACAAATCTTGATATAAGAAAGGGGTGATTTTGAAGGAGAGCCTTTCCTACTACTTGAAGTACACTTACTCTTTTGCAGGGTAGGTTGCTATCTGCAAGGTACTGAATTCAAATACATTGAATTCTGAATTATAGAACAAAGGAAAATTATGATGAACAACACTTTAGTGTGGGCAAATGTTCCTCTACACCATTGGTGGCAATGCCACTAATGATAATACCATCAATGCTAGAGCTAGAGTGATTTCTGGCAGGAATCATACTTAGAAAAGATGTGTTTCTGAGTAGATTATATTAATGTTCTCTCTGAAGCATCTGAACATTACTTTTTAAAAAATCTGAGAAAGTATGAATGGTTCGTATATCTGTACATGTATGTTTTCTTTCCTTTCTTTTCTTTTTTGCTTTCTCTTTTGAAGGCTTAGATTTTACATTTCTTCTGTCCCCCAAAATCCACTGAATTTAGATCCAATGTTATTTGAGGGAATCAAAAAGAAACTGAAGTTTCCTTTTAATGAGCTAAAATGATGAGAATTTTTAGCAAAATATGCATACATGGAACCATTTATATATACAAATTAAAGGGGTAAAAATTAAACAGGTAAATGAGGCTGAGAATACAACTAGTCTAGGGAAAGTTAGCCTAATTATCATGATTTTTCTCTCATTTTGGTGTCCATTTCTCCTCCTTGGCCAAAATTTCAGCTCTAGTACTAGTGAAAGAAGACCAAAATTGCAAATTAATTCACTTTCACACGAAAAGGACTGCAAAGCCCAGAGTAGAGGTCCCTTGGTTACCTGCTGTTTCTCTGTCAGCTGAGGTCAGCTCTCCATTGATCCCATTCTCTTTGGTATCTGAGTAGGTGCCCTGTGACCCATGCTCTCCAAAGGTGCCCTCTTCATCCTCTCTGTATGGGAATCCATTGGCGCTTCGGACAAGTCCTTCCCCTGCCCCGCCTTGGTCCTTCATCTCAGGTGGATGTGGATGTGCAGAAGCTTCTGTGAGCTGAGCCGAGGTCCAGTGCGGCGCCTTGGCTTCGTCTTTCCGTTCGTCTGCCATTCTTCAAAGCCCTGTAATTTCTCCTGTAATTGGAAGAGGAAAATGGTCATGGCTTTGAGCAAATCTGACCTGACATTAGTTTTATCAAGATAGGGAAAATGTGTAGCAAATTCAGTGGTTTTCTATAGTTGAAAAGACATTTTCGGTAACCCTCTTTTAACATCAAGAATTTGCCATTGTACAGACGTTGGGTTTTACAGACCATTGCTGAAATATTTGTTCTTTTAATATAAGATCACCATCATGGCTACAAATGTCAAACCTAACGTTTAACATCTAAGGATACATCTTTAATTAATGCCCATTGACGTGTGGTATTGAATATTGACAGCATGGTAGAATCAGGAAATCCTTCTGCATAGGGAAAAAGACAGTGGTCAACATTGCAGTTTCAAATGCATTCAACTCAAGCTAGAGATGTATATCCTTTTCTGAATACGGTGAACTGAAAGATAGTTTTGACTTAATTGTCAATGAACTTTCCTTAACCCTATCTATAAAGAGGAAATGACATTTTTTATTAACATAAATCTTGCAGAGAGAATGGATTAAAATACAGCATTAGACCCATGTCCCTACCTGATGGCATTATTTCGAAGCTAAGTCAAATAAGATCTGAAAAAGTGAAATCATTGACACATAATAGGAAACTGTAAATTATAGAAAAAAATGAAGCAGCTGTGGAAGGGGTGTTCTATAAATGCTAAGTGAATAGCAGATATTGCACAACCTTCTTTTTATGCTGATGCTACTAAGTTTAGAGATGTAACTGATGAGAGGTGATTCACCACTCAGTTTGGAAAGCTGTTGTCAGTGATGTAGCCTCATTGATGGCTTATTGTACCCATAAGAGTGACAACATAGGCAACGACTATCTCTGATGGAAATTAAGAACACTTTATTTTTTTCAAAACAGTAACCAAAGCAAAGACTTCCAAACAGGTAAACAAAAATGGTATTAAGACAAGCTATTTCTCACTATCAAGCTTCACAAATAAATCAAAGTCACCACAAATAAATTAAGCTTGTACAAAGGTAGGCCTCTCTACCAGGTTTCTAAGAAGCACCTGTTTCTTGGTGAATCTCAATGTAATCCTTAGCTTGCTCTGCTTTCTATTCATAGCAAGAAGAGCTAGATGAGTTCATTCCTCAAGACTAACTTAATTACAACAACAAACCTCTCCCCAAATTATTTCCCAAATGCATCCTATTTATATTCCCTAAGAACATATGTTAATAAGATGTAAAGGTTAGTTCTTAAAACATCAGTTGAAGGGCTTGTGAACGAATCAGGGAGAGTCCCTTCATAACCAACAGTGTGCCAAGAACAGTACCCACAGGAGAGTTGTGTTTTCTGTAAAATGAGGATATCAAAGCCTAGTTTATTGACTTGTTACAAAGTTAAAACAGAATAAAATAGGGTTCAACACAGTCCCTGTTCTGATCTTGATGAGTAAATAATAGTTATGGCATTTGTCATTATTTTCCTGATTGTAGTACAGCCATTCTTTGTACCACCAGTCAGTACCTATAAAACATTTTAAGTAGATTTTCTGAGATTGTTGACATAGTAGCTGGAAAATTTGTTCAAGTACAACAAAGAGAGATACTTGTAAATCTGTCTCCAGATATTACATAGGACTGAAAGAACATCCCTAGACAGGCATAGCAAATGTCCCAGAAATGAAGCCTGATGGGAAGAATGTATCTTCAGAATTATCCTCTCCATATACACAGGTGGAAAAGTAGGTTCATCTTTTGTAAAGGCAATTCTGCAATATCCTACACTCTATTCTGCCATTGTCTTCAAATGAAATATCAAAATATTTATTTTGAGAGCCTAAAGATGGTATTTTTTGACTTACTACAGTATCTTCATATGTCTGAGAGATGGAGGAAATTATCCAGATTTAAATTGTGACCTCTGGATTACAATATTTTATTGATGGACTTAACTCCCTCAGCATCCTAATCTTTATATGCATCAATTTCTTTAACTTTCCTTCATCAGAATTAAAGTTTCCATATTCTTATGTAGTATAATGTATGTTATGTGTAAAATGAATATTGTAAATAGAACCCATTGCATACCATTTCTCCAGTTTTGAACACTTTGCACTAGAATGGTAAATTTACTATAATTAATGAATCAACATCAATACCTTATTATTAACAAATTTGTAGTTTATTTAGACACCCTTATTTTTAGCTAGCATCATTTTTGTTTCTCAGGATCCCACCTAGGACACTACATTTAGCTTTCACGTTTCCTTAGATTTTTATTACCTTGACCTTCCCAGGTTTGGGAAGTACTGGACAAATAAATCATAGGATATCTTTATATTGAAATTTAACCTTTTTTTTCATGATTAGTTTTGGGTTATGTGTTTGGGGAAGGAAGACCACACAGGTAACGTGATCAGATAAGCTTGGGAGATGCTGAGCTACACATATATGTGTACGGAGAACCTTCTGAGAGCTTTGGATGTGCTGATGGATGTTTCATTCTCAGTGATGCACAAAACCTCCCAAACCAGTTTGCAGAACCATTTCATGACCCCACATTTGTGAACATCTCTAAGAGGATGGATCTGTAAAGATTCAGGATTGTTCTTTAACCCATGTTCAACTCTAAGCATTCTAGTCACTAGATATTCAAAGTAAATAAAAACAACAAGAGCACTTGCAAATCTCTGCTAAATTTATCTGTGCTCCCTACTCCCCAGGGTTCTTTGGAACAGATTTCTCAGTGATCAAAAATCTCATCTTGCACCTAATAAGCCAATGCCTAATAGGAGTGAATGAGTACTATTAAGTCATTATCCACTTACACATTATCAAACATACATGTTTGATAACGCAGAGTAAAGCAAATACTTTCTCTAACACTCATAGAAGGTTTAGTATCATGAGTTATGAGTCTTAGTAGTCACTCTCTTAGTTAATTCTAGGTATAATTTAATAGAAGCTATAGAAGAGAAAGCAAGTAAAAGAATTGAAGCACAACAAAAGAACATTCCCTTGAATTAAGGATCTACATAGCAAATTAATTTATACTGAAATTTAGAAATAAAATGTTTAATCATATATATATTGCTATTTCTGATAATTCTTAGATAATCAGGGAATAAATCTATTTCACAATTTCCCTGAATTATCAGAAAGTTTAAATACTTAACTAAAGTAATTACCTCATTCTACATCTTTGGCACTTATTTCATTCTAAATATTCGGTACTGTGTTATGTTCTTTATTATAATTTAATTATAAAACATATCAAATCTTTCCAGAAACCAGAATGTATGCCATAAATAAATAATGACTACTCATTATCTTTCAACATTTTACTTAGGGCGTTTTTAAAGAAAATTACGTATTATTTAGTACACTATAGCTCTTATGTTATTCACATATAGAAAGTGAAGAAAATACAAAATGGATATCAATATTTCCTACACAAATTGTTTTATAAAATTTTAATATTTCAGACCTTTCAGATAGCTTATATATTAACAAACTGTAGCAAAAAAAATATGATATATTGTAATAAACAACATTACTTAGTTTGAAATAATAATTTAATTACCAATTCAAGAAAATGTTGCTAATAAGACAATGATAGCTTTAAAATGACAAATAACTTACATTGGAAATTGTCAGGTAACTCAGATTTTCTGGATTCCTGTAAGGGTTATAAAACTGGGGGTGCATTTAAAGCATAAAGCACTTATAAGCAATTTTTTTAAGTACTTCCATTTGGACTTTCATCTGGACTTTCATCTATCACTAGATTACCTGGATATTATTGAACATTATATAAATAGTTTGATATGCCCTACTAGTTCCTGCATTTTCTGTACTTAAGAGCAAATAGCCAATAGATATATCTGTTTTAACTGTACCAAAGATTGTTGCTGAGTACATATGCCCTCAGGGCTTGTAGACAAGAAAATAAGGTACATCTGTCTCACATTCCCTCCGCTCTTTACAAAGGATAAGGAAAAAGCAGATGCTCAGGAAAAAAAGCTCTGCCATCTTTCGGAGTTACTAACAAGTTTATTTCTCTAAA
Source organism: Marmota marmota marmota (assembly GCF_001458135.2). Taxonomy (NCBI): domain Eukaryota; kingdom Metazoa; phylum Chordata; class Mammalia; order Rodentia; family Sciuridae; genus Marmota; species Marmota marmota. The sequence goes on along the minus strand of NW_026000005.1, from coordinate 28,138,692 downwards.
CAAATAAGGATCCAAATCTGAAATACATTGTATTAAGAAAGAAGCCATTTCCCAATTTTTCTACCTACGTAAAAATGAATCAGAATTTTCCATATTTTTCCTTCAAAGTCTGAAAAGTGTTATTCAAAAGTTAGATGTGTACAACCAAAATATGACGGTGATATACAAAATCACCAAAGCATTATTTAGTTGTCATAAATTGGATTTCAAATATTTGTTGAATGTTAAATGAATTAATCACCAACTCTCTACCTCAAGGTAAATATAGAGAGGAAGTTTCTACCAGCTGTGGATGTTTAATTAACATGAGCTCAATAGGCAGGAGGAGAATGATTTTGAACTAAATTTTCATAGATATAGAATTTGGCAGAAGAAATAGAACTCAAGTTCTGCTCCATTGAAAGTACATGAAAAATAACACCAAGTAAAATAAATGACTACACCTAAATAAGAGCTAGTAGAATAAAAGAAAACACATGATATATAAATATCTTTAAGATAAATTATCGCAACACATTCCAAAAAAGTTGCAAAGATATGAAACTGAAAAGCTCTTTAGTGGTCATCCCTTCCAATGTGTCTTGAAGTGTTTTCAACCAATGCCTTCCAACAGGGATAAAATAAACTAGAAATTTTTAGGTGTGGGACTTGCAAATCAGCATTTTAACAGGTGACTCTGATACACCAAAGTTTGAAAGGCTGGTGGTGCTTAGCTAAGCCTACTGCCTAGGAATTCTGAAAAGAACAGGAGGTGACAGCAATATACAAACAAAACACCACAGGTAGAGTGATTGAAATAAAGATGAAGACGACCAAGTTGATAGGTCACATGACATTCTCACAAGTGACCTTTCACTTCCTGTGACCAGGATATTTTTGGAAAATGGATGGAGTCCCTTTAGGAGACAAACTGTTATTCTACCTTGAAGGGACTAAGGTATTCTCTATTGTATCAACTCCTACTTGAAAGAGGCAGAAATATCTGAAGAGTCTTTAAAATGACCCACTTTCTGTAGTAGAAACAAAAACAAAAACAAACAAACAAACAAAAAACCTACTTCATGTTGTGAAAACATCTAGTCCTTAACCAGTTTATCAACATCTCAAAGTTGCCTTTTTTAAAAAAAAAAATAATTTTAGTTGTTGGTGGACCTTCATTTACTTGATTAATTTTTACATGGTGCTAAGAATTGAACCCAGTGCTTCACACATACTATGCAAGTGCTCCACCACTGAGCTACAACCCCAGCCCTCAAAGTTGCCTTTTAATGCTTATTTTAGATTACTCCTTGGCATTCATTGATGGCTGAGGACAGAAGTATACTTGCTTAATTTTCTTTCCTCTCAGATCATTATAGAGATGGATTTGGGGCAGTAGGCAGAGTGTGAACATGTGGTAAATACTTCTGAACTCACAGTACTCAAACTCTCAGAAAAGTAACTGAATGATTTAATATCTCGGTACTTCAGATGTGTGTGCTAAACTTTACAATATTAGAAAGATCAAGAAACACAGAAGTAGTCGCTGATTAGAGTTGTTATTAGTAGCATTAAATACTGTCAACAATGATGAAAGAAAACACTGAAGGCTTGGAAAGTCTAAAAAAAAATTTCATGGTATGCCAGATAGGCAGATCTCCATTTTTATAATGCACTTGGCACAGATAGTTCTAGAATGTTTTCTTTGATATGTTCTGCCCTATCATCATGTAATGTGGCAGATCAACAGAAACACTGGGCTTATAATTTTGTGTTGCCACATATCCAAAGAGGAATAAAAGTCTAAAACAACCAGTTACACAATATAGTCAAGTACATGAATATTGTCTCTCTTTTTCCATGTAGGTTCAATAATGTCTTATACTATTACTATCCATATCAGTGCCACAGAAACTTGATTTAGTCCCTAAAAGTATCAGAATTTCATGTAGAATCCATATGTTTGCTTATAAATGCTGAGGAGTTCTAAGATTAAATATTTGTTGATAAACTGCCTACAATCTTGTTTTCCTACACTTTATCTTCTATGCCATCCTGAGGGAAAGGTGAATGATAGCACTTGAAAAAAACTAAGCTGAACACCAGATATCTGTTTCATGCTTTTTTTCACTAGGTCGATTGTAAAATATCTAAGATATATAATAATATGACTCCTTCTGCATCACACACCAAGGCTAATTAACAAGTAATAAAGGCAGTTGGTGGGTCCATCCTATGTTACTTCAGATGGATGATGACATGGAATATGAAACAAGCAGGTGTTAGGTTATTGTTAAGACTGAATTAACAGAAGTAAAACATAATTTCAGGCAACTTGGAAGTGCTTAATTAATGCTACCAATTATTATTATATTATGGTTTTTATTGAAAATTTTCAGCAATAAGATCTAATACATGGTTTGCCCCATACTGAAAAGCTAAGACCAGAGACATAATCTGAGAATGACCTTAGAATTTGCCACAGAGATTGGCAATGAGAAGTCAAAGACACCAATATCTATTCCATTGCTATATCTTTTACCAAGTTTTGAGAACAGGGACTGGGTTAGGACCTAAAAAGAGAATCCAGGTAGCAGCACTGACTTCATTGGTAACAACCTACCGTATTAAACTGTATAAGAATTTTTTAGGTGACTGTGCTATTCAACCTATACTTCATAGCTGTATATTATTCTAAAGTTCTTTTTGACAAGATATAAAAAGACAAATAAAAATATTCATCTCAGAAATAAAGCATATTTAAATGCACTACAGCTTCACCTCCAACATGTTCAGATTAAAATGATACAAATATAGTAAGTATATGCAGACTTACAACATGCTCAGTCATAGCATTTTTTTTCTTTGTATTTCTTTGAAATTTTGCATGGTATCCAAGTTTAGAATCCTCTGGGAGAATGGGTGGCAAGATTATATGGAACTCACCACCACCCCTCCTAGGACAGATATTTTGGCCCCATACCCTCTTTTCCCATCCATGGCTCGTTAATGTGCCACAGCCCCAATGTTGGCCAGGCCTTCAGAGCTTGTAACCCCAGAGAATTATAGAGAAGACCATTCCTCAGCCAGTTCCATATTCCCTGCTAGCTTTCCCATGTGCCAAACTCCAAATAACTGCAGCCACAAATCACTTCTGCCAGTCACCTGGCCAACTCCAAAACAGAAAGACTTAGGAGCATTACCCATAGACTTTGTTCTTTTTTTTTTTTTGCCTTTCCCCTCTGTTTATTAGTGTTATTTTTAATCTTTTTCCCCCCTTTCCCTCCTTTTCATTTTTCTCTTGCTTGCTTTATCCTGTTTTTAAATTTTCCTTTGGTTATCTTGTATTAGACTCTACCTATTTTCTTACACTTTCTTTTTTTTTCTTCCTTCTTCTTTGTTTTTGTTTTCTGCTTTTTAGCTATTCTTGTTACTTTCTTTTGTTTACCTCCTAATTTTATTCTGTGTTTTATTTTCCTACCCTTTCTTTCCTGCTGTTGTTGCTCACTGCTGCTGTGATTTGGTTGTTCTTATATATTTCTTTTTTTGTTTTCCTTCTTTTTTTTTTTTTTCAGTACTGCAGATTGAGCCCGGGACTTCACTCCACTAAGATGCATCCCCAGCTCAGCTGAGAGAAACTGTACCAAACTCCAGCCACAAGTTTTTCCCACCTTAATGTTGGTGGATACTTCAACTGAAAGCCATAAGTGAGACGTAAGCCCCCGCCCCCAACCCAATGCCATATCCATGAGGAGGCACAGCTAGGGCAGTCTGATGTTTTACTCCTAGACAGTCACATCCATAACAGCAAAAAGCAATAACACAACAGTTGTAAATACTGTATCTACAAAGGTCCTCAGCGTTGGTTGGTCCCACACCTCACCTTGTTGGATATGAGTGCCACAGAAGGGAACTCTGATACTGGCTCCCACTTTACATGTGAAGAAACACTAGGAGTCTCTCAAGTGTCTAAATAGAAGATAAAAGCTTTCGGATTTTCCCCATGATGGGAACAGCTATTATTAGAATTACTTTCAAGTAATAGAACCAGTATCAACAGTGCCCATAGATAGGGACTTCCACTCTCACAGTGGGAGTTACCACAGAGGGTGCACTTCACATACTTTGCTGGCTATACCACAAAAACCTAAATTACCAGAGGGATTCTACTCTTGTGAGACATAAAGAGAAAGTGGATCCCCTCAAGGTCTAATACACTGTGTATTGTGTCAAAATCCATCAATCACAGCCAAACTACAGGGAGATAACACAATGAAGTCCAACTGGAATTAACACTACACAACATACAATACTACAAGGCACATTATCAAGAGAAGACTGCTTATTAAGAAAGTTTTTGCTTAAAACTGGAAAAGATATCCACCTCAACATATGTATAAACCTCAGTGTAGAAATACAAGAAACATGAAAAAACAAGGTAATAAGACTTATCCCCAAATTTGTAATTCTATAGTGGCCCATTCCAAAGATAGAAAAATGAATGAAATGGTAGATAAAGAACTCAAAAGAATGATTTTTTCAAAGCTTAATGACTTCTAAGAGAATACAGAAAAAAATATTGAATTAAGAAGGACAAGACAGGAAATGAATGAGAAATTCAATAAAGAAAGATTTTTAAAAAATTATCAAACCAAATTCTTGGAAATGAGAAGCTAATAAATCAAAAACAAACAACCAACCAAACCAAGCCTCACTGACACAAAAAGATCAAACAGATGAATATCAGAACCTGAAGACAAGTCTGATGAAATATCACATACAGCAATAAAAATAAATAAATAAATTATAAACAATAATTTGTACAAGATCTCTGGGACACACTTGAAAGTCTGAACTTATGCATAATTGATATAGATGAGGGAGAAGGACTATTAAATAAAATAACAGCAGAAAATTTCCCATATTTTGGGAAAGATGTGGACATTTAGGCATTTAGGTACAGGAAGCATTTAGAGCCCCAAAGAGACATAACCAGGAAAGAACTGTCCATGACAGGTTATAGTTTAATTGCCAAAAGTGCAGAATAAAGAAAGCATATACAAGAAAAACCATCAAGTTACACTTAAAGTTAAACAGATTAACATCAGATTTTTTAGCAGAAACTCTAAAGGCCAAAAGGGCATAGAATGATGAATTTCAAGGGGCTGGGGTTGTGGCTCAACGGTAGAGTGCTCCCTTGCATGTGCAAGACCCTGGGTTTCATCCTCAGCACCACATAAAAAATTTAAGTAAAATAAAGGTATTGTATCCAACTACAACTAAAAAATAATATATATTTTTTTTAAAAAATGATGTATTTCAAGTCCTGGAAAGGGAAAACAAAAACGTCCCTGCCAATCAATATTGCTATGCTAGAAAGTTTATCCTGCAGAACTGAAGGAAAACTAAAGATCTTGTAAGATAAGCATAAACCAAGGGAATTCATGAACACTAGTCCAGCACTGCAGAAGACACTTATGGGAGGAAGAAAGATAAAACATGCAAAGAATAAATTCCACTAGAATAGTAGATATGCAATTGAGAAATAAGAAAGAATAAAATATTATCAATACAGTAAACCATCAAACTTCTAAGATGAATAAGAGAGGAAGAAATAACAGAATATCCACAACAATCAGAAGAAAAATAACAAAATGACAAGAACATAGCTTTCAATGCTAACTCTGAAAGTAAATGGTCTTCATTCTCTAATTAAAAGATGCAAACTGGTCTAATTAAAAGACCAATAATATTTTGTTGGGAGTGGCCCCAGCTCTAAAGACTAACCTCCCCATCCCCCGAGAAGAGCCATCCAATGGTGAGCCCTGCTAACTCACATGATCCTTACCCACCAATCAGACTAGCCCTGCTGGCTCACATGATCCTTACCCACCAACCAGACTAGCCCTGCTGGCTCACATGATTCTTACCCACACATCAGAAAGCACCCCATGCCAACTGTCAAACCATTCTGTCATAACTGTCAAACCACCCCCCGCTCTATAAATATGCAGAGCTGTTCCTCAATAAATGGGCATTTTCTCCGACGATGAGCCTTGTTCATTCTTTCATATTCTAAGAGAAATATTCTTCTAGAAGAAACTCACCTCATCTGAAAATATATACATAAACTGAAAGTGAAAGAATAAAAATGATATTCCAGGCAAATAGAATCAGAAAACAAGAACGATTAGCTTTATCTATATTTGACAAAATACTTTAAAACAAGAGACAAAGAAGGTAACAGTTTATTGATCAAGAGAACAATTTATTCAGTAAAATATAATGATTATAAATATATGTACAGGGCTGGAGTTGTGGCTCAGTGGTAGCATGCTTGCTTAGCATGCGTGAAGCGATGGGTTCGATTCTCAGCACCACATACAAATAAATAAAATAAAAGTCTGTCAATGACAAAAATAAATAAATAAATAAATAGATGTACATAAATGTTGGCACACCCAATTTTATAAAAGAAACACTACTACACATAATAGGAGAGATGGGATCCAAAGCATAATAATGGGCAACTTCCATAACACACTCTCACAAGTATCAAGATGCCCCCCCCAAATCAACAAAGAAACATCAGAATAAATTATGCTCTAGATCAAATGGATCTGACATTATAGATTATTCCATCTAACAGCAGCAGACATTTTGATAAATGCAAAAAAATTCAACATCCCTTCATGATAAAAGCCCTTAATAAATTAGGTATAGTAGGATCATGCCTCATATAATAAAGGCTCTTATAATAAATAAATATATAAATAAATACACAAGAAATAAAATATCATACAATACAGGCTAACGATGACAAACCCATAGCCAATCTCATGCTATATGGGGGCGGGGGAAACTAAAAGCATTTTCTCTAAGAGCAGGGACAGGTCAAATGTGTCCGTTCTGACCATTCATATTCCATAAGTATTAGAAATTTTAGTAGAGCAATTAGGGAAGAGAAATAAAAAGTATGAAATAGGAAAGGAGGAAGTTAAATTATCTCTGTTTGCTTATATTTGCTTATACATAGAAAATCCAAAACACTGTATCAAAAGACTATTGTTAGAACTAATAAACAAATTCATCAAAGTAACATCATTCAAATTTAACAAACAAAAGTCAATAGCTTTTCTATATACCAATAATCAACTTGCTGAGAAAAGAATTCCATTCACAATAGCCACATAAAAGAAAAAAAAATAAGAAAAAAAAACAAAACAAATAAAACCATAGGAATAAACCTAACCCAGAAGCTGAGAGACTTTTATAATGAAATTGTTAAAACACTGAAAAAAGAAACTGAAGACACTAGAAGATGGAATGATTTCCCATGTTCATGGATTGGGAAAGTTAATATTACTAAAATGGCCATATTGCCAAAAGTAAGCTACAGATTCAGTGCAATTTCTATCAAAATACCCATATCATTTTTCACAGAACTGGAAAAAATAATCCTAAAATTCCAAAGGAGGTAACAAAACATAACAACAAAATAACAAGAACAACAAAATAAACACACACCAGAATAGCTAAAGCAATCTTAAGCAAAAAGAGCAATGCTGGAGGCATCACAACACCTGATTTCAAAATATGCTCCAAAGCCATAGTAACAAAAACAGCAATGGTATTGGCATAAAAACAGACACAAAGTCCAATGGAATAAAATAGAGGATCCAGAAATAAACCCACGCATATACAGCCACCTGATTCTTGACAAAGTTGCCAAAAACACACATTTTGGAGAAAAGACAAATGGTGCTGGAAAAACTGGATATCCACATGTAAAAGACTGAACTAGATTCCTATTTCTTCCCCTGTACAAAAGTCAATTTGAAATGGACCAAAGACTTTAACATAAGAGCAGAAACTTTAAAATTAGTAGATGAAAACATAGGGGGGACACTTCGAGATATAGGCTCAGGCAACAATTTCATGTTAGGAATCCAACAGCTCAGGAAACAAGCAAAAATTGACAAACAGGATTACATAAAATTAAAAAAAAAAAACTTCTGCATAGTACAGGAGACAATCATCAGAATGAAAATAAAACCTACAGAAAGGGAAAAAATCTTTGCCAGATATTTCGCTGACACAGGATTGATATCCAGAAGATATGAAAAACTCTAAAAAAGTCACCAACAAAACAATTTAATCAATAAATAGGTAAATGAGTTGAACAGACACTTTTCAAAAGAAGTACAAATGGTCAATACATATATGAAAAAATGCTGAGCATCTTTAGCCATCAGGGAAATGCAAATCAAAACTACATTGAGATTCTATTTCACCTGAGTCAGAATGGCTATGATCAAAAACACAAAAATAAAAACAAAAAAGTACCAAGTGCTGGCAAATACATGGAGAAAAACGAACCCTTGACCCTGTTGGTGGGAATATTAATTAGTATAGCTACTATGGAAAAGAGTAGGAAGGTGTCTCAGAAACTAAAAGTAGTATTACCATATGATTCAGTGATCTCACTCTTAAGGAAATGAAGTCCATAACCTGAACAAATCAAGTCATCATACAAAATAGATATTAGCAAACCAGTCTTTACTGTGACACAACAGCCAAGTAATAGAATCAGCCTAGGGGTCCATTAACAGAGGAATGGATAAAGAAAATATGGAGTATCATTTTGTCCATAAAGAATGACATACTGTAATATTTAGGGAAACAAATGGAATTGGAGGACATCATGTTGAATGAAATAAATCAGACACAAAATGACAAGTATTATATGTTTTTTCTCATATAGGGGAAACTGTTGTGGGGGAAATAAACTGAAAATGAAAAGGGATGCATAGAGACTGGGAAGGGGTCTGAGGTAGGGGACAGAAGACTCTCTTTGTTTTCCTTTAGGAGTTTTATAGTATCAGATTAATGTGTAGTCTTTAATAAAATTTGAGCTGATTTTTCCTGATGTATATAAGGGTATATAATTTTGTTCCTTTGTACGTGGATATCCAGTTCCTTCAACACCATTCAATGAAGAGACTATCCTTTAACCACTGCATGAAACCTTATCAAAGGTCAGCTGACCATTTATATTGGTTTATTTCTATGTTCTTTATTTTGTTTCATTGATCTATATATCTGGATTTATGTCAATAGCATATTATTTTAATTAAAGTCCTTATCTAAGACACTTTGGAATTGGGAAAAAATAATGAAATGAAACTTAACCCTTACATTAATACAGTCTACTTAATAAGCTTACTTTAACAAGCTACCTTATAATTAATATTTCTGTATTTGTTTCATCTAATTACCAACATTACAATCTATCTGCTTAGTAAGAGAAAAGAATGTGATCATGTTTCATACTATTATGACAAGTATTAATCTTATTATTTTGAGTTCTATTTGTGGACCACTCATACATACATCAAGTTCAGAAAACCTCCTTTTCAAAAATGAAAATTAAAACGTTCTGTTTCAGAGAATATTTTGCTGCTCTTCAATTTAGATAGAATTACTCTTGCTTGATTTTGTTAAGTGTGAGAACTATAAGGATCTTTTGGGTGCTAATTTTTCTTTTTTCAGATGTGACAGTGAGTTAGAGATGCACATGAGCCTGCTGGGGACTGCACTCACATGCAGTGACATGAAGGAAAATGCAAGGAAACAGAGATGGTTAAAATAATAGAAAGCCTGAATGACCAGAGATCTGGACCTTTCATTGAGATGCACTGATTTACAAATTAACGAGAATGTATGGTGTTTTCCTTTAAGTTTAAGATCCTTATCAACTCATTTATTATGCTTCTTAGTATAGAAGTCAGTAAACATTTATACGAGGTTTACACCAGAAATTTTGTTAGGTACTAGAATACAATGATGGTTAAGATAAGGACTCTGACCACAAACAGTTCACACTCTATTGAGGAAGACAAATGTATTTGAGAAATGTGTTACAAGATAACACAGTAAATGCAATAATAAGAAGGTAAAATAGGTGGTATATGAATATAAACCTGGGAATCATACCTATGTAACAAGAAAAATGCATAGATGCAAAATACTAACATGCATTTTTTAAAATATACTAAAAAATGTACTCAACTACTGCATCTATGGGCAGTCCAAAATCTAGTTTTAAAAAAGTTTATATATATAGTTGTTGTTGTTAGAGAAAGGTAAAATGTTAGCCATATAAAACTAAAGTATAAGTTATATAAAAGCAAATCCTTTTCTTCCTTCCTTTTTCTTTTTGGATTTGGGGCAGGCTGTGTGCTAAGTTCTGCTGTGCTCACTGCTGACTCTAACTGTGACTCACAGGGATTCTGAGCAGACTTGAAAGCAGCCTTGTTCACTGCATCAGCTGTGGGCCAGAAAGGAAGCAGACAGAATCCTTATCATTTGGAATTCCCTCACAACTCAGGTCTGATCCAATTGGGTCAGCCTTCACATACAGTTTGACTTATGTCTTTGAAAAGACGTTTCTTTGTATGCCACATGAATTCTAAAAATAAGGTCAATTTTTATGGCTTGTAACTTGTGTTCTGAACAAACTTCTGTAGAGATCCGATGTGACATAAATTCATTAAATCCACCAGACCTGACACATATATAGTTTATGCTTATGAGATGTTAAAAAACTGAGCTGGCAAAAATATTCAAGTAAATAAATATCCATCATAATTGATTTCGCTAAAAAGACAAACATCCCAATCTTATATGTAAAAGCCTCAATGTAATAGAGACATAGATGTGACAATACTTTATAGTGGGCCTGTAGGCAAAAACAGCTCAATATAAAACAGACCCATCTTCTGCAAATCAGGCAAATAGCACTTGACCAAGAGCATATAAAAAAAGATTTGGAATATGCGTTAGACAGCTTTGTACCATTTGTGACCAAAATACCTGACAAGAACAATTTAGAGGAGGGTAATTTTATCTTGGCTCATGGTTTCAGAGATTTAGTCCATGGAGGGCCAACTCCAGTGCTCTAGACTCAAGTGAGCATCAAGGCAGAAATGGAGTTGGCTGACTATGAACTGAACCTTAGAAATTGGTGAGAGCTCAAATAAACCTTTCCTCCTCTAAGTTGTTCTTGGTGGATATTTTGGTCACAGTGATGAAAAGCTAACACAATGATATTACTATATTTTTCAGTTCCACTTGCTTTTAAAACAAAGTCTCCTTTAAAATTCTTAGCTTCCAAAAACAAGACTAACACTAATTGTAAGCATATGCCAAAAAGGAATCCACAAGCAGAAACCAAGAAGGCTTACGTGCTGTTTTCCAAGGCACCATAGCCGTCTGTTGTAGAAAAAGGTCTTTTTGATTGTTTTGGCCCTTTGCTCTTCATTCAGGAATTGATTACTACTGGATCTTTCCTAGAGTTCTGCTCACAATGGATTTAAATGACTCAAGCTTTGGCACCCCCTCACTGAAGTATTTGCTTTCGTGAATTCTAAATCTCCCTTTCAGAGACTACAACTGTCTCTGAATGAAACTGCCTGCTGGAGTAATTACCGAGCACATGGTACGACTGGAATCCTCAACATTCATTAAAAAATAGTGCAGGTGGGTAGAAAAGAGTAAAAAGAAAAAAAAATCACAAGAAATGATCAGGTTTAAGTAAATCATGACACTGTGGGAGAAAGATCTGACAGATGCACTCAGAAGGAATCAGTCCCCAAGTTCAGCTGCCGTGTTTCCACTTGTCACTTCCCATTCTTCTCACACAGAAGGAAGCATCGATATTTCTTTCCTCATATAAGTATAGTAAAGGCCAGTTTTCTTAATTTTAAATGCTCACCAGGATAATGTGATTAAATTGCTAACAACTTTCAAAAGGAAAAAGAATTTTTTTTTTCTTTCAAGAGAAAAACCAGTGGTCATAAAGTGACTGTGAGGCAGTATTTTCACAAGAACCCTAACACTCCGTGGTCACAGGAGACTGGAACTTGGCAACAAGTTGTTTAGCAGATAGGCTGATTTTGTGGAATATTTAGCTGATAGAAAGTCTTTTATAGAACACTGATACAATATTCCATTCATGTAAAATAAGCAGATGCACAGCTCCCCTCCATGTGAATGCCAATGTTTATCATCATCTAAATATCGACAGAGCAAATGGAAATATGATGTGAAGCTTACACAGGACTATTTGTGAGTTCATTAAAACATCAAAATTATTTAAATAATTTTGTAAAAGTACCAAATACTGTGGAGTTTTTGTTTCTCAATATTCTACCTTTATTTCATCATAAAAAGGCACATGTAGTTGGCCTGGTGGTGCACACCTGTAATCCCAGTAACTCCAGAGGCTGAGGCATAAGCATCATGAGTTCAAGGCCAGCCTCAGCAATTCAGTGAGTCCCTCAACAACTTAGCCAGAGCAACCCTGGGTTCTATCCCCAGTATCCAAAAAAAAAAAAAAAAAAAAAAAAAAAAAAAAAAAAAAAAAAAAAAANATCTTAAACTTAAAGGAAAACACCATACATTCTCGTTAATTTGTAAATCAGTGCATCTCAATGAAAGGTCCAGATCTCTGGTCATTCAGGCTTTCTATTATTTTAACCATCTCTGTTTCCTTGCATTTTCCTTCATGTCACTGCATGTGAGTGCAGTCCCCAGCAGGCTCATGTGCATCTCTAACTCACTGTCACATCTGAAAAAAGAAAAATTAGCACCCAAAAGATCCTTATAGTTCTCACACTTAACAAAATCAAGCAAGAGTAATTCTATCTAAATTGAAGAGCAGCAAAATATTCTCTGAAACAGAACGTTTTAATTTTCATTTTTGAAAAGGAGGTTTTCTGAACTTGATGTATGTATGAGTGGTCCACAAATAGAACTCAAAATAATAAGATTAATACTTGTCATAATAGTATGAAACATGATCACATTCTTTTCTCTTACTAAGCAGATAGATTGTAATGTTGGTAATTAGATGAAACAAATACAGAAATATTAATTATAAGGTAGCTTGTTAAAGTAAGCTTATTAAGTAGACTGTATTAATGTAAGGGTTAAGTTTCATTTCATTATTTTTTCCCAATTCCAAAGTGTCTTAGATAAGGACTTTAATTAAAATAATATGCTATTGACATAAATCCAGATATATAGATCAATGAAACAAAATAAAGAACATAGAAATAAACCAATATAAATGGTCAGCTGACCTTTGATAAGGTTTCATGCAGTGGTTAAAGGATAGTCTCTTCATTGAATGGTGTTGAAGGAACTGGATATCCACGTACAAAGGAACAAAATTATATACCCTTATATACATCAGGAAAAATCAGCTCAAAAGCATTTTTATATTTTTATTTAACTGTCCCAATTCAACTTTTTGAAAATATGAATTTTAGGCACTTATCAAAATACAAATATTTATTTTATTCCATAGCAAGTCTTTTAAAATCTATTAATCTATTAATTCCTTTAACAAAACTTACTGAAGAAACCAAGAACAGGCCTCAGACATGCTGATAGCCACCATCATTTTGGACACAATAACTGTTTCTATAAGATGTATATTAAAAAATATTTTATTTGTGTACTACTATAAGAATTAATGTGGCGAGCCAGCCATGGGCTGTGTGGGTGAGCTATGCGCATTTGTGCACAGGAAGGGACTGGACTGACAGTGCTGCTCTGACTGGGCTCTGTGACGGATGTGTCCTTTCCTCTCACTCTGCCTATGATCCCACACTTTCCAAGATGTGAGTCAATCTGCTGACCCCAAGACATCACCAAGCAACCCCCTGAAACCCAATCCCTTGCCTTATTTGGGTGGAACTTTCTCGAATGTCTTTCCCCCAGTAAATAGGAGGGTTTCAGGTGTGCTCTCTCTCTTTTGCTTACCTCTCTGGCTTCCCTTGTGGGAGCTGTGGTCAAGGAGCCAACACTGAACCCCCCAAAAAAGTATTTCCTGACTCTATGTGGTTATTTAGTAGCCAGCCCAATTCACCTGGAGCGACCCTGACTCAGTCGCTTGTGGCGGCAAATTAACTTTGACAAAATGGTATGTCTAATGTTACTCAAATTATAATTCAAATTTTTATCTCTGTCACATGACTGAGACCTATTTTTGCCACTGCTTAAACTATTTGATTCAAACAGTCAAATGTATTATTTTGTAGATAGACTTCCCCATTATAACCAATAGTACTAGCCAATTTTTTTTTTCTTTTCTTTTTCCTAAACACTTAGGCAAAATACATTTCCTAGCAATTAGGTGTGGTCACATGACTGAGTTTGGTCAAACAGCATGTGAATGGAAGCAATGAGGTACACTACACTTCCAGGTTGGGCTCCTATACAATTCCACAGGCCTCTCCTTCATCTCTGCCCTTCCACTAGCAGGATGCAGACAATGATGGAACAAAGTCTCTGATGGAGAAGCTTGGATCCCTGGTGGACTATGAGAAAGACAAACAACCTTCCAACCCAAGCACCCAGCCGGCACCAAACACCCAGAGGCACTGTGGAGCTAGCAGAAAGCAAGGCTATGACACATTTCTAGATCTATTTGTTACAGCAATTAGCTAATCCTAGCTAACATACTTGGTTGGAGGAAAAGTCTAATGAGATTTCTTTTTTTTTAAAAAAAGGATGAGACTAATAGAAGTAACAAGATTAAATGAAACACATTAAAGTAACTGTCCCTGATTTATTTCCTGCACAGCATATCCTGACAGCAACTAGAGCAGCCCGTGGGTGTAGGAGTGGGAGCCGGCAAACTGAAGAAAAGACCATTTCCTGCCGCTTTTCCTGATGCAACAGTGGTCCACTTTATGCTCTGACTACAACCCTTGCTGCTCTGCCACTGCAACTTCTTTTTAAAACGACGTGTTTCTATCTTCCTCTTTCTCTTCCTCTCCCTAATCTCAACCCACCCTATCTTCCTCTTTCTCTCCCCTTCCCTAATCTCAACCTACCCTATCTTCCTCTTTCTCTCCCCCTCCCTAATCTCAACCTACCCTAATCTGTACCTTCCTAACCTCAGGGGAAATAGGATTACCTTCCTTTCCCACCAGGCAGAGTCATCTGTCCTGGAGCACTGACCCATCAAAGGAACAAGCAATTCAGATTTCAGGGTTGGCACCAGAAGATCTAAGAAACAACTATCTCCCAGATTAACAAGTGAATTTCAACTCCAGATAAATAACACCTGGAATGTAGCCTTGGAATCACCTCTTTAAGAACCCCCTATTCAGGCTGGGGATGTGGCTCAAGCAGTAGCGCGCTCGCCTGGCATGCGTGTGGCCCGGGTTCGATCTTTCGCACCCCATACAAACAAAGATGTGTGTCCGCCGAAAACTAAAAAAAAATAAGTATTAAAAATAAAAATTCTCTTTCTTTCTCTTAAAAACAACAACAACAATAAAAACCCTGTTCCCCCTCATGGGAAGAATCACACCTGGGACAGGAGTCCCCTGAGTTTCTCCTTTGCTAGCAAAGCAATAAAGCTTCTTTTTTCTTTTCCTCAACACTTTGTCTTCATCATTGGATTAGATAAAGGACAAGAACTGAGCTTTTGAAAACACTAATGTCCTCTCTTCATGCCCCTCTGCTTTTCCAGTCTGGCTGGAGCAAAGATGGTCCAGCCTAGGGCAGAACCCTTGGCTGGCCAAGGTGGGAATTGAATTTGCAATCACTTTCAGAGGATCTCAGGACACTTTCCTGAGGTGTAGAAAATAAAAGCCTTACAGGTGGTCAACTTCCTGTTTCCCCAGGCTCTCTTTATCTGCCCTCATTGTGGTTACTTTTCCTTAAAGGAATAGATGACCTCAGCGTGTTTCACCTAATCTGTTCTTTAATACAGCTTTTCCTTCTTCCAAAACTTTGTTTCATTAAAAATCTCCCCCATGTCTCTCAGTACCAGCGCATCCTTCCTTCTCTTACTTTCCCACTAGGAACATACTCTTTTTTCCTACCCCAAATAAATAACAAATAAACAAATAAGCAAACACACACACACACACACACACACACACACACACACTAAGAAATGACAAGAAAAGGATAGCCACCACCTTAAAACTCATTTTATGAATGTGTTCTCTCAGGGCTACAGCTCAACATTTTTTTTTTCCACCTCTTTACTTCCTCATTTATGGATTATCTACTCACTCTTTTGATCCTTAGTGACTCAGTAACAATTACTAGTAGCAGTTTGTTAAATATTATTTTGTTTCAAATCTAATGATATGTGTGGTTCTGTAGGCACAAAAAATGGAAAAGGACTTTTGAGGACTTTGCAAAACTGGGAAGAAGGACAGAGATGGAAATAATAACCACCCCATGATAATTTTTCAGTTGTCTAAATTTTTCAATTGTCTAGATACATTTAAAAGGCTATGGTTGCTGGATGCAGTAACACCTGTCTGTAATCCCAGCCATTCGGGAGGCTGAGGCAGGAAGATCATAAGTTCAAAGCCAGCCTTGGCAACTGAACAAGGCCCTAAGCCACTTAGAGAGACCCTCTCTCAAAATACAAAATAAAAAGAGCTAGAGATGTGTCTCGGTGGTTAAGCACCCTTGGGTTCAATATCCCTGGTTTAAAAAAAAAAAAAAAAAAAGGTTATAGTTGCCTCTTATCACCCAAAGACAAAATTAATACAATTTTTTTAGTATGAAGAAAAAGCCTTCACAGAAACATTTGAATGGAACAGGCATAGGTCTTTAAAAAGTAGACAGGGGGATATGGATATTTAGGCAAGAGCAGCAGAATTAACAGAGGCAGTGGGGACAGGAGAAAGACATGGCATCTAGGAGAAACAAGTAACAGGAATCTGCCAGTTAGAATGAGGGAAAGACAATGGAATAGGTGGAGGGAGTGCAGATAGTCCAGGGACAGCTGCTGCTTTGTGCCCTGACTTGAAGGGTTTCACTTAAATGAATCTGGAATTTTATACTATGGGAAATTTTTAAGTAGGAAAGAGAAATGATCTTGTTAGGTCAGTCAGCCATGAACAGGTGGATAGGGAAGGACAATAAAGGGCAGCAACTTGCAGGGAGTCCATAGGTCACAGGACTGAAGATAATAGAGAAATTTATCAAAGCAGGCCAGAACAAAACCGTTACCAGGCAACTCTAACACCAGCTTGGGAGGAAGGAAGCTAAGCCATAGCACTCTCTGCTCCAGAGATTTTCAAAACAAAATTGGTAGGAAAGTGGATTTTTTTTTAAATTTTTTATTGTGGGTTGTTCAAAACATTACAAATTTCTTGACATATCATATTCGACACTTTGATTCAAGTGGGTTATGAACTCCCACCTTCACCCCAAACACAGATTGCAGAATCACATCAGTTACACATCCATTGATTTACAAATTGCCATACTAGTGTCTGTTGTGCTCCGCTGCCTTTCCCATCCTCCACCCTCCCCCCTCCCCACCTCTCCCCTCCCTTCCTCTCTCTCTACCCCCTTCACTGTATAACCCTGAGGGTCTCCTTCCATTACCATGCAATTTCCCTTCTCTCTCCCTTTCCCTCCCACCTCTCATCCCTGTTAAATGTTAATCTTCTTCTCCTGCTCTTCGTCCCTACTCTGATCTTAGTTACTCTCCTTATATCAAAGAAGACATTTGGCATTTGTTTTTTAGGGATTGGCTAGCTTCACTTAGCATAATCTGCTCTAATGCCATCCATTTCCCTGTAAATTCTATGATTTTGTCATTTTTTAATGCAGAGTAATACTCCATTGTGTATAAATGCCACATTTTTTTTATCCATTCGTCTATTGAAGGGCATCTAGGTTGGTTCCACAGTCTTGCTATTGTGAACTGTGCTGCTATGAACATCGATGTAGCAGTGTCCCTGTAGCATGCTCTTTTTAGGTCTTTAGGGAATAGACCAAGAAGGGGAATAGCTGGGTCAAATGGTGGCTCCATTCCCAGCTTTCCAAGAAATCTCCATACTGCTTTCCAAATTGGCTGCACCAATCTGCAGTCCCACCAGCAATGTACAAGTGTACCCTTTTCCCCACATCCTCGCCAGCACTTGTTGTTGTTTGACTTCATAATGGCTGCCAATCTTACTGGAGTGAGATGGTATCTTAGGGTGGTTTTGATTTGCATTTCTCTGACAGCTAGAGATGTTGAGCATTTTTTCATGTACTTGTTGATTGACTGTATGTCCTCCTCTGAGAAGTGTCTGTTCAGGTCCTTGGCCCATTTGTTGATTGGGTTGTTTGTTCTCTTATTGTCTAATTTTTTGAGTGTGGATTTTATTCCAAGGCAAGGCATCTTTGGGGAAAGAAGGAAAATAACTTCATTGTTTCAAAGGTTTCCCTCTCCAAATGCCCTAGAGAAAGAGAGCATTTAAAAGGGGGAAGGGCTGACAGAGGACAAAAGGCAGGCTTTGAACAGGCTTCACTTCCGGGAATTTCACAGGTTTTAATTCCTTCCTCAAAGTCAAAGTCAAAGGAAGCAAAACTCCCTGGGCCAGCATCTACCTATACCTTCCAATTTCAGAGTGGGGAGGCTTCCAAATTTAGTCTATCTCAAAGTCCAAAATCCTTTCAAAACCTCCCCTATATAAGGACCATGTTGACCTCCACCCCAGGTGATCTTGTAAGCCTTCCTAGAACCTCAGTATTCTCCATCTTTTGAATAAGTTTCTGCCTGCTACTGCATGCAATTCTAATGAAATTCTTCCTTCAAGATTATAAGAACTGGTGGCTGAGAACTTCTGCAGCTCCTTTGGCCCTGTAGGCAGATCTCACTGTGCTACAGTATGATATGCTCAGAATTAAATACTGACAAAATGGCTATACTACCAAAAGTGTTATGTAGATTTAATACAATTCCTATTAAAATCCCAATGACATTCTTCATAGAACTAGAAAAAGCAATCATGAAATTCATTTGGAAAAATAAGAGACCTAGAATAGCTAAAGCAATCTTTAGCAAGAACAGTGAAGCAAGAGGCATCACAATACCAGACCTTAAACTATACTACAAAGCGATGATAACAAAAATGGCATGGTGTTGGCACCAAAATACACATATAGACCAATGGTCAAAATAGAAGGCACAGAGACAAACCCACATAAATATGGTTATCTTGTACTAGCAAAGGTGCAAAAAACATACATTGAAAAAAAGATAGCCTCTTCAACCAATGGTGCTAGGAAAACTGGAAATCCATATGCAGCAAAATGAAATTAAACCCCTATCTCTTACCATGCACAAAACTCAAAGTGGATCAAGGACCTAAGGACTAGACCAGAGACCCTGTGCCTACTAGAAGAAAAAGTAGGCTCAAATCTTCATCATGTCGATTAGGCCCTGACTTCCTTAATAAGACTCCTATAGAGCAAGAAATAAAATCAATTAAAATAGATATAGAATAGAATAGAATCAATAAATGGTATGGATTCAAACTAAAAAATTTTTTCAGCAAATGACACAATCAAGAACATGAAGAGAGAGCCTACAGAATGGGAGAAAATTTTTACCACATGTGCCTCAGGTAGAACACTAATCAAAAACTTCACACCAAAAAACCAAATAACCCAATCAATAAATGGGCTAAGGATCTGAACAGACATTTCTCAGAAGAAGATATGAATTCAATCAACAAATGTATGAAAAAAATGTTCAACATCTCTAGTAATTAGAGAAATACAAATCAAAATTGCTCTAAGATTTCATCTTATGCCAGTCAGAATGGCAGCTATCAAGAATACAAACAATAGGTGTTAGAGAGGATGTGGAGACAAAGGCACACTCATACATTGCCGGTGGGACTGCAAATTGGTGCAACACTCTGGAAAGCAGTATGGAGATTCCTCAGAAAACTTGGAATGGAACCACCATTTGACCCAGCTACCCCACTCCTTGGTTTATAACTAAAGGACTTAAAATCAGCATACTACAGTGATACAGCCACATCAATTCACAATAGGTAAACTATGGAACCAACCTAGATGCCCTTCAATAGATGAATGAGTAAAGCAACTGTGGTACATATACACAATGGAATGTTGCTCAGCCTTAAAGAATGAAATTATGGCATTTTCAGGTAAATGGATGGAAATCGAGAATATCATGCTAAATGAAATAAGCCAATCCCCAGAAACCAAAGGCCGAATGTTTTCTCTGATAAGAGGATGCTGATTCCTGGCGGGTGGGGGGGATGAAGGAACTTTGTGCAGAGGGGAGTGAGGAGATGCATGGTGGTGAGGATGGCAAGAATGATAGAACAAGACAGACATTATTACCCTATATACATGATTATACTACTGGTGTGACTCAGCACCATGTACAGCCAGAGGAATGAGAAGTTGTGCTCCATTTGTGTATATATAATGTGTCAAAATGCATTCTACTGTCATGTATAACTAATTAGAACAAATTTTAAAAAATAAAAAAATAAAACAAAAAGGATTATATAGTGACAGCAGAGAGGAGCATCTGCTTATTTAAAAAATCAGGAAAAGGGAAACTAATCAAGGCCATAATAAAGTTGAGGCGAACGTACTGGAGTCTGGGCTAAGGGAGTAGGAATGAGAGACGATGGCTCAGCCTTTTGACACCTCAGAACTCAGTGCCTGGCCAAATTGAGGAATGAAAGAAAAGATTAAAAAAACAGGTCCTTAGATTTTTACTTCCGTATCTTGATAGACAGCAATGGAAATACATGAGAGTTTGGCAACTAGGAGTCTTGCTGAAAGCGTGGTCCTTGTTCCCGATGCCAATCCAAGAATGAGGACATGGTTTTAAGAAAAAGGAAAAAGAAGGCTTACTGCTTTTCTAGAAAAGGAGAAACACAGGGGACTCCTGTCCCAAAGGCTGTGATTCTGCCCATCAGCAGGAACAGGGGGCTTTTAAAGAGGTGATTCAGAAAAAAAAAATAATGAGATTAGGGAGAGATCAGGAAGAAGATCAGGGAAAAGAAGATCAGAGAGGAGAAGATCAGGGAGGAGAAGGTTGGGAAAAAGAAAAAAACATGTACATTTTAAAGTGCCAAGTGATACAGTCAAAGCATCAAGTAAACCCCTGTTCCCGGAAGAGCACAGAAGGAAAGTGATCAATTCTGTTTGGAACATGTGAATTTGTTAGGTTGACTGAGGTACATCAGGATGAGTTGGTCCAGGGAACATAAGAAAAGTGGCATTTGGTGGTGGAAGAGGTGGAGTTGGAGATAGAGATTTTGTAGTTATTACTAATGTACTAACTGATGTACTGGTAAACTAATCATTTATTAGGCAATGAAGTAGCACATACTTGTTCTTTCTTTTATTTAAATTAATATACATACATATACACATATATTTGTGTGTGTATATATATATATATATATATATATATTTTTTTTTTCCTTGCTGGATGCAGTGGTACACACCTCTAATCCTGGTGGCTAGGGAGGCTGAGGCAGGAGGATCGCAAGTTCAAAGCCAGCCTCGGCAATAGCAAGGCACTAAGCAACTCAGTGAGACCCTGTCTCTAAATAAAATACAAAATAAGGCTGGATATGGCTCAGTGGTCAAGTGCCCCTGAGTTCAATCCCCAGCACAAAAAAAAAAAAAAAATTGTAGTTGTAGCAATACTTTATTTTATTTATTTATTTACAATACCTTTATTTTATTTATTTATCTTTATGTGGTGCTGAGAATTGAACCCAGGGCTTTACATGTGCTAAGTAAGCACTCTACCACTGAGCTACAACCCCAGTCCCTACTTGTTCTCTCTTTATCCTTCTTGACTAACCAGGTCCTTCTCTGTAGTAACATCCTTGGATCAAGTTAGGTATGGTTCCTCCTTCCATACCTTGATTTTTCTGTTTCTTTCCTCTCTCTTACAAAGTGACTGTGAAGGTCTCCAAGGTTTTTGCTAATTTTGCCATTATCTTCTTCCCATGGACCGTTTATTTCTAACATTTCACATACTGAATATGTACATGATTCCTGAGTCCATAAATTCCAGTCCTGACCATTACCCTTTGCTCCAAATTTCTTTTCCACTAAATTTCTACTCATCATCACATGTTGAAGATGTAAATCCATGTCAGTGATGTGAATTTCCAATTTTCTTTTGCGTCAGAATTGACTGCCTAATCCATTCTGCATACCTTTGCCAGGATAATCCAGCTTCATAAATCAAATCTGATCACATAGTTTGCTTGTTCAGAAACCTGGTTGCCTACAAACAACCTGTCTAACAAAAAGTACCAACTCCTCATTTTGGCTTTGCAAGTCCTCCATGCTCTTATTCCATTTTTTTTCCTCCTGGCTCAAATAATTTTCCTACTCTACAAAACCCATAAGCAACAGGACCTTGCTCTTTCTTTCAGCGCATGTTACAATTTCCTGCCTCTATACAATTCCCGTTTGATTTTACATGCTTTGTAGAACTGAGGCTGAAATGTGAACAGGGTAGAAATCGAAATGCCTTTTCATGACTAGGTGAAAAGATCACTGCCTGCTTCTCCACATATTCTTTTATCTCTTATGAAAAGGTGATGAATTCAAGGAAAAACATATATTTCAGTGAGATTCTGTGCTAAGCAGGTATTATGCTGAGGTAGATCATGACCCTTGAAAAAACCACTTCTTGGTTTATTTGGGGAGCATTTTCTTTGTCAGTAATAGAAGCCTGAGGGGCTAAAGCGGTCAAGTCAATCACAGTGCTGCAGAGAAAATGGCCACTTGCTTTCCTAGGATGGAGTCAGGGCCACAGGACAGTAGCTAGATGGTCTGTTTGCAAAATTCCTCATATCACACTCTCACCCAGTGAAAACTGGTTTCAATTACCATAGGACTGTGTGTGGAAATGGGATCCTCAACTTGTGATCTCATTTGTGCTAAATTTTGTAGAAACTCTATCTCTGGAATTCTCTGTATTGAAATGATGAGTTGGGCCAGGCACAGTGGGACACACCTGTAATCCCAGCAACATGGGAGGCTGAGACAGGAGGATCCCAAATTCAAAGCCAGCTTTAGCAAATTAGTGAGACCCTAAGCATCTTAGTGAGACCCTGTCTCACAATAGAAAAAAAAAAAATTAAAAAGGGCTGGAGATGTGGCTCAATGGTTAGGTGCCCCTGGGTTCAATGCCGGGTACCAAAAACAAAAAAAAATGCTGAGTCGGTTCCAGGCATGCACGTAATCACACACACAGACACACTTGCCCACCTCCCGCTAAGCCACCTATTTCAGGGACAGGAATATACCTCACAATAGGCTTTATTTTCATAGGAACATGCACTGGACTAAAGATGGAATCCAAACTTTGCACCTGAAGTGCTCCTCAAGCTGCTGCTTCTGTTTCCAAATTTGTCTAGGATGGTCACTTTGCTCTTTATCTATTCTCTTTGCTTGTGACTCCTGTAATATTGGAAAGTGCTAACTTCTGTCCTATGGGGCAAGGAAAGAGTAAACAAGACTTTCATGGAATTCTAGATGGCCTCAAACAGTTTCAGAACACAAACCAAGGTACAGAAAAGACTCTGAATCAGCCTGGTGGTTGGGCATTCATGACCTGGCAATGGTAAGATATATATGGCTATGTGAATCATCAGGGGACATGGCAATTATCAATGAAAGAGCACTTTGTGGAAGGTCAGAGTAAGGAAGCAAATAAGCTGTATTGTGATGTTTTAAATGGCTGTTGAGGGTGTTAGTTTACTCAAAGGTGTAGGATCCTGGCAACCACATATATATATTATATATATTATATTTATATATATATGGTTGCCAGGATCCTACACCTTTGAGTAAATATATTTATATTTATATATATATATATGGTTGCCAGGATCCTACACCTTTGAGTAAACTAACACCCTCAACAGCCATTTAAAACATCACAATACAGATTTTATATATATATATAAAATCTGGCTATTTCAAAGGTCATAACCTATTTCTCAAAAAGTTCAGGTAACTAAAAATTGATATAAAAATACTTATAAAACTGGCCCTGGTGGGTAAGCAAATTGGCAAGTCCTGCTTGTGACAACAACAATAGGGAAATTCAGTCTTTATGTAAATAAACACAAAACAATATAAACCTCATTTCCTTATTAAGTTTCTCAGCTTCAGTTATTTTGCTATAGTAACAAAAATGTTCTACTAAAAGTTACTTTAGGAAGCATATAATAGTCTTTCCTCTTTTGTTTGAGCAAAAAGTAGATTTCTATTAATTTTGATCCTTTCTCCAAATTGACTGAGACAAAGCTGCTGCTATTGACTTCCAAATTTCTTTCTGAATAAAAACATCTAGCAAGATTTGACTACTACGGTCTTGAACAATATTGCACAAAAAATCTTGTGCAATTTGTACAATCTTGTACCAAAGCTTCCCTTTTTAAGTAACTAATACAGCTAACAAAAAAATGAATTGCATAATAATGATGTGTAGACCATCATTTTTTTCCTTCCTTTCTTTTTTTTTTCTTTTAAATTCAAAGCATTAGAAAAAGTGCTTGTCGGCATAAAATGTTTTCTTTTCCTACCTCTATTTGGCCAAACTGTTTAAAGACAGGATTTTAATAGCAATAACCTCCTAATAAGAGTTAGAACCTTTGGCAGCAGGTGGTGCCCACCTCTGCCTACAGAATTCCAGCCCAAACAATCTGCTCAGAATTGCTGAAAAATCAATAAAATGTGCCTATGACTCAGCCTGTTAAGTAGGAGGGCTGTTATTGTTATTTTAACTCCTGTCAGCACAGGTGGGCATTTCTTCCTTTTGTGGTCTCTATTTAGCCGGGAGAGATCCCGCTTTAAAACTTCACCTGCAATAGGTTCTTGATCACAACAGCAGAATAGTTTGGGGCTGGGGTAGACTGCCCGGCCAGCTAATAGTACACACAGAAGAGGTTTTCACAAAAGCACATCTGATATCCTAATTTACCAGTAGAACTGAATTTCAGAATGATTAATCTGCCTGTAGCATGCTTTAGAAGGCTTAATCTGCCATGGACCAGAGCTCAGTGCTGATGAGGTGTTCATCAGTATGAGTCAAGGTGCTCATGAGTCAGAGGGGTGATGAAAATACCAAGCTTTCATTCTCTTTTCCTTGGCTGATATTGTGGGTGTTGTGGTCGTACTGTTTGTTTTACTCTTGCCAAGTGTTCTCAACAATCTAAACAGTCATCAAGTGCTGCTCCTAAGAATATTGAAAATAAAACAAAACAAACAGACAAAAAGCTACCCTATTTTACAAAGCAATTGTTTTAAAGGATAAACTTCAATCATCTACAAATGATGAAAATAAATCTATTCTGATGATAAAGTAAAATCTACACAATGTTGGGTTGTGGCAAATCTTAGTATTATTAGTGAGTTACAAGGCTGCAAGATATAATAAATACTTTCATATATTCTGCTCTTCAAATGATTTTTTTCATGTCCTTATAGCTACTTTCTTTCTAATTTGCCTATGTGGATTTCTTTCTTTCATTTTTTTTGTAGTGTAAGTTACAATTCAAGATTATAAATCAGCAATATAAAGCCCTTCCTTCCTTCCTTCCTTCCTTCCTTCCTTCCTTCCTTCCTTCCTTCCTTCCTTCCTTCCTTCTCTCTCTCTCTCTTTCCTT
>NW_026000005.1:28099925-28110778 GCF_001458135.2 Marmota marmota marmota | reverse complement strand
CTCTCTCTCTCTCTCTCTCTCTCTCTCTCTCTCTCTTTTATTCTTTCTTTCTTTATTGGATTTAACTCAGGGGCACTTAACCACCATGCCACATCCCCAGCCCTTTTTATGTTTTATTTTTAGACAGTCTGCCAAGTTGCTGAAGCTTGCTTTGAACTTTTGATCCTCCTACCTCAGCCTCCAAATTTCTGGGATTACAGGTGTGCTCCACCACACTCAGGTATAAAGCCTTTCATGATGCTATAAAGTCCTGCCTCAAAAAACAATGGAGTGCTTTGGCATTCCAGAAGTGATGATGGGCTCGGTTAAGACAAAGTAAGGGAATCCTTAGAAGGTCAACACTGACGGGCATCAAGGGTACTGTCTGTGCAAAGCATCTACCTTTACCTCTGAGCAGTAACCCTTGCATACTTAGTCATTCCTTCAACAAGTGAGGATCCACCAGGATGGATGATGGCTGGAGATGATGGTGACCCAGTTCAGAACATGAAGTGGTTCCTGCATTTAGCAGGAAGAGATGATATTAAGAAGTAGAACATGCCAGGGAAGTAGACTATGCCAGTTTGTATAGCACCTTGTTGGCCACAGTAGAGTATGGGCTTTATTCTACAACAGGTAGCCACTGGTGAATTTTGAATAGAAATATCATATCAATTAATCAATTTTTTTAAAAAAAGATCACTCTGACTTATATATGGACAATAGACTACAGAAGAGTAAGATTGAGTGCAGGGGATGCTAAAATAGTATTAAAAGGGAGAGGCAATGGGTTTGAATGATATAGGTAGAGATGATGAAACATGATCTTGACAGGTATGAGCTTGGTACTGTAATGATTTACTATGAGGCTTAAAGAGATTAAAATAATATGCTCCTAATAGGTTGTTGAAGCTGGTGAAAAATCATTTTTCAGAGCCATTAACCACTGCACTACAATATTTAAAAGGAGTTTTAATGAGAAAAAAATGGTGATTTATTAGTTACCAAGACTCAAACTTCAGATACATAGATCATCCTTCATATTTAGAATGACATGTATTATATTGCAATTATTCAATTCTGAATTTGGCACAATAAGGTAATTAGCAGTATTAGCAACTGAGTGCAAAGGACTTTATTTACCAAGCATTTTCACTCCTATTACTCCAGTCAGTTTAATATAACTGCCATGGTTAGGTGATATCAAAGATAATCATGTGTAACAATGTTAAGATAACTGCTTAATATCTACTTAAATGGTTACATTTACAGCATCACTGAATGAATCTTTATGTTTCCCATTAGCCTGCTTTCTCATTTTAGGTAGATATTGTGTCTTCCTTGCTTTTTAAACATCAGTCCCAATGTGCATGAAAGGATCTCAATAAATACTGGTAGAATAAATTAAATTTCCACTTATGTGTCAACAGATTTTAGAATTAAGTGCTATGTTAGGAAAACAAAATTGAAAAAGACTCTTTTTAAACTTCTCCCATGGTTTTTAAGGAGAATAAAAGCAATTCACATGAGCCCCCCAAAGTATTTTTCTTTTAAGTATCTTAGAATTTTGAAGGTAGTATATACATTATGGCAATAGTCAGTATTTCATCTCTGGGGAAATAACAGATTTCAATTATTATGTTATGGCAAAACAGTGAAAACCATGGGTCCCATTAGATTAGTAAAATCCTTATAAGTCAATTAAAAAAAAAACATGTTTCCATTTTTGGGAAAAAAAACCCCAACAACTAAGCAGGATTGGTATGATATCATAGATGAAAAACTTTGGATTCCTCATACATAAACCCCAAACAGACTTTGCAAGTCATACTTACACTATTTCAGCATTTAATTTTTAAAATGCTACAAATTATTTAGAAATAATAATGCCAAGCATCAGAAGATTAAAATATTGAAATGAGTCAACTGTGTAATACCAAGAATGAGCGAGTCAGACCTTCATGCATCAATATGGGTGGATCTAAATAGAATGGGGGTGAAGGCAAGGTGCGGAAGAACATCTACAGCTTGGTGCCATTTATAGGCACTCTTAGGACGTAAATAACTGTATGACCTTTGGCTCATACACAAGTCACAGAAATATTAAAACACACTTAGGAAAGTCTCAGTATCTTTAACACTGTGAAACTTCTTAGAAAGAAGGGAAGGACAATAAAAGAAAGTAAGGAGCTGGGCATGGTAGCACACATCTGTAATCCTAGGGACTCGGAAGGCTGAGATAAGAGGATCTCAGGTTCAAGGCCATTCTGGGAAATTTAACAAGGCTGTAGCTATTCAGTAAGCATTTGTTTAATTCAGATGGCAAATATTTATTTTTAATATGTCATTCAATTTTTAATATGTTGCTTTGAAAATTTTCTTTCTTAAAAAAAGCAATAAAGAAATAAAAACAAAAAAAAAAACCATTTCTGTAGCCAGTTTAAGATTGTATATTGAGTGCTTCTAATAAAGACAAATTACATTAAAATATATTTCATGGCATGAGAAATCATTCATTTGTAATGTTTTTGTAATTTTATTCTGCTTTTATCATAAGGATTTCAAGTTTAAAGAAAAATGGAAATAAAGTGTCTGTTTGTAAAATGACCTTAAATGTTTCTTTATTTACTCATGAAATAATTGTCTATGTGACAAGTACAAATATAAGAATTTGCATTCTATGCATTTACTGCACATTCAGCAAATGCTCTCTAGTTTTTTCTTCCATAAATTCAAATAGAACTGCATGCCCCTAATGCATAAAATGGGCATGATCCCTGTAACTAACTCATAGGTCTGTTGGAAGGAATAAATGAATTAAATTATATAAAGAAAGTATGTAGGAACATGCTTGGTGTGTAGTAGGTGCTGAGGTGTGATTGGCTAGTGAAACATAGCAGAGATCTTTTCATTCTGAATTAGTTTAAACTCTATGAAGTGTTATCTTAATGATTAAGTCAGTTAGCTGTAGAATTAATAAATGTATTTCTCCCTTACCAAAATGAATTGATATTTACTTAAAGATTTTTTTTTAAATGGTACTAGGAATTGAACCCAGGGACACTGTACCATTGAGCTACATCTGCCTCTTCTCCCTCTCCTCCTTCCTTTTTATAAATTTTGAGACAGGGTCTCCTTAAGTTGCTGAAAGTCTTGCTCAATTGCCCAGGCTGGCCTCCAACTTGGAGTCCTTCTGTCTCAGCCTCCCACTAAGATTACCAAGGTGTGCCATTGTGCCTGGTTTATTTAAAGAATTTTTTTTTTTTTTTAAGAAACAAGTTAGCAAAGGTTATTTTTCACAGTTTTGGGTAACTCATTTGTAGAAGAGAAAGTAAGGTCTTACCTATTCAAGAAAGTGGTAAGATAGTCAAGTTTGTTATGTTGTGTCCTCAAAAGGTTGATAATATGTTCTGGCTTCTTTCTGTTAAAAAAAATAGAAAAAATATAGAAAGTTAATAATTTAATCCCCAATACACATGCAATGATTATATCCTATAACTCAATATAAAATTGAACTCCTTCAATTCAACTTTTTATATCAGATAAGTGTGAGACTACTAGATGGATTTTATTATGGTTCTTAATAGTCCTCGTATGTTGAGTATTTATAACTTGATAGGTACTATCTCAGATGCCTGAGATAAAGCACTGAAAATACAAACTGGTCCATGCTTTATTTCACCTTTAGCTTAACTTCAATGATGCTTCATGAGTACTAAATCCAAGGAAGAGTAGATTTCTAAATTGTTTTCAGCTAGCAAACAGCAGGCAATTGTACTCTCTCTGGAGATAATACATTTGTCTTGATAAATCTTTGTTTAATTTTATCTAGTAAATTTTAAAGGACTGAGGCCTTTAGCTCAGTCTGTATTGA
Source organism: Marmota marmota marmota (assembly GCF_001458135.2). Lineage (NCBI taxonomy): Eukaryota > Metazoa > Chordata > Mammalia > Rodentia > Sciuridae > Marmota > Marmota marmota. Next base: position 28,106,925 of record NW_026000005.1, on the reverse strand, counting down.
TGCTGTCCAGCACAGGGTGGAGAGAAATTATTCAACAACTTATTAAATTTTCTCTATTGAGTACTAAACTTATTTTGACATTCAGAATCCTAAAAGTCCTTTTGTATTAGTAAGTTCTCCTTAGAAATGCCACCTGGAGCCATACAGAATACTTCTTATTGAAGTGGTACCTAGAAATAAACAGAATTAACTAGAGGGCACTAGGCTTATTTTCTGTCTCATAAACCACTCAGGTTTAGTCATTATATCTGCAGGGAAGACCAGAAAGACGTATTAAAAAGCTGAGGCCCATTTTGAAGTCCGGCTCTTATACAATAGAGGTATCTAAATAAATCTGTGTATTTTGAGAGCCTTTAGGTCCCTGAATGGACTGTATTACATGCTCAAGGAAAATAAAGCACTGAGACTAAAACTGTGATAGCTACTAACTCTTCTTTGAGCCCAAGCAGGAAATGCAAACTTGGGAAGACAGATAAAGATGGCTCAGTTCTTCTCTATGACTCTTTAAAGAGTGATGTAAGCCTGGCATGGTGGTATACCTCTGTAATCACAGTGACTTAGGAAACTGAGGCAGGAGGATTGCAAGCTTGAGGCCATCCTCAGCAATTTAGTAAGACCCTATCTCAAATAAATAAATAAATAAATAAATAAATAAATAAAAAGGGCTAGGAATGGAGCTCAGTGGTAGAGTGCCTGTGGGGTTCCATCCCCAGTACCAAAACCAAAAAATAAACAAACAAACAAACAAACAAACAAAAAAACGCAATGAGAATAAAGGTATTTATTTAAAAGCAACAAATGTCGACTGGGCCAGGTTCTACATTAAGTGCTTTTACATGTATTGCTCATTTAATCTGTGAGCTTTCACATACAATGTGAAGCAACAAACGAGTCTATAAAGTTGGAAAGGTTTAACAGTTACATAAACATAAAGAAAATCCTGTAGGTAAGAAGACACATGGTAGAATTCTCCATTCCCTATAATAATTTGACTTATTTATTTATTTATTTATTTATTTATTTATTTTTGGTACTGGAGATTGAACTCGGGGGCACTTAGCTACTGAGCCACATCCCCAGCCCTATTTTGTATTTTGTTTAGAGACAGGGTATCACTGAGTTGCTAAGTGCCTTGCCATTGCTGAGGTGGCTTTAAACTCATGATCCTCCTGTCTCAGCCTCCTGAGCCCCTGGGATTACAGGCTTGTGCCACTGTGCCTGGCAATAGTTCGATAATTATTTTAGCAAGAAATGTTTGACTGCTGAAATCTTTGCATACAGTTTCTTTTCCCCTTTAATTCTCAATATTTCTTGATTTTGGGATATATACATGTAAGATTGTCACATAGAGTTTAAATAAACAATAATTTAGGGCCATTTAAAATATTTTAAGGATAGATAGTTTTTGCATTGGCTTTTTCTTGCTAAGATAGAGTTACCTGATAAGAACAATTTAGAAGAGGAAAATTTTATTTGGGCTCAGGGTTTTACAGGTTCAGTCCATGGACAACAGACTCCATTACTTAAGACTGAGGTGAGGAAGAAATGCATAACAGAATACCCTGGTGGAAGAAAGCCGCTCAGCTCAAGGCAAATGGGAAGCAGAGAAGGAGAGCAATTCCTGGAGCCAAAATATAATACCCAGAGCATGCCCCCAGTGATCACTTCCTCCAGTCAGGACACAAACCTCTACCACCAAGTACAGTAGACCTTTCAAATTATTAATCTATCAGCACAGGAACCTGTAATCTCAGTGACTTGGAAGGCTGAGACTGAAGGATTATAAATTTGAGGCAAGACTCAGCAATTTAACAGGATCCTCAGCAATTTAGTGAGATCCTGTTTTAAAACATAAATAAATAAAAAGGAGTGGGATTGTAGCTCAGTGGTAAAGTGTCCTTAGGTTTAATCCCCAGTACAAAAACAAAGAAAACAAACAATAAGAACAAGAAAAAAACTATCAAATATGTTAACCCACTGATGAGTTTGCAGCTCTCATAATCTAAAATCACTTCTATTCTGAATATTCTTGCATTGCCTAACATGACTTTTTTTGGAAGAAACCTCATATCTAAATCACAGCAGTTTTCATTACAAGAAAATTAAACTTTGTAGGTTGATTTTAGAACAAAAATAAAATGGTAAATCAGCATTGACCCTTTTTCAGATAGAGCCTTCGGATATTTAATAAATACTGAATCAAATACCATACTTTATTTTTTCTTTCTTTCTTTTCTTTCTTTCTTTCTTTTTTTTTTTTTTTTTTTTGTTGTTGTTTTGTTTAGTTTTTTTGATTTTTGTACCAGGGATTAAACCCAGGGGCACTTAACCACTGAGCCACATCTTCAGCACCGACCCTACCCACAATGTTTTTTTGTATTTTATTTAGAAAACAGGGTCTCACCGAGTTGCTTAGGGCCTCATTAAATTGCTGAGGCTGGCTTTGAACTCACGATTCTCCTGTCTCAGCCTTCCAAATTGCCGGGATTACAGGCACATGCCACCATGCCTGGATATTTTTTTCTTTAAATTCCATGTTTTCCTTAAATGCTTAAAAGATGGGCTAGGATTGTGGCTCAGAAGTAGAACACTTGCCTAGCACGTGTGGGGCCCTGGGTTCCATCCTCAGTACCACATAAAAATAAATGAATGGAATAAAGGTATTGTATCCCACTAAAAAAATTAATAAAAAATACTTAAAAGATTATATTTTTGTTATTTTCAAGCAAGTATACATGCATATGAATAAGTGGGCAATTATATGTTATAACTGTGTGCGTGTGTATATGTGACCCTAGTAAAAATAAGGAGAGAAAAATAAATTTTATGAAGTAGGGATCAGCAAAGTATGGCCCATGAACTAAATCCTTTATGTCATTGCCTATTTTTCTAAGCACAATGCTATTTGTCACAGAGCCCTGCCATTTATTTCGGTGTTGGTTAGAGCTGTTTTGATGTTATATTGCTAGAGCTGAGTATTTCTAACAGAGACGGCATGGCTGGAAAATCTCAAATAGTTACTATCCAGCCCTTTAATTAAACTTTGTCTAACATACCTGATATCAAAGATCATGTTCATTTGAGTAATTTTGAAAGCAATGAGTTTTTTGAAAATCCTGTCTTTTAGTCTTTTCAAAAATTAACTGATTAGTTATACAAGAATGGAAGTGATATTGCAGCTCTAAACACCTACCAGTCAATTTCACCTCACAGGAGCTGGAAAATTGCCGGATGCAGTGGTGCAAACCTGTAATCCCAGTGACTCAGGAGGCTGAGGCAAGATAATCCCAAGTTTGATGTCAGACTCAGCAAATTAGCCAGACCGTATCTCTAATTTTTAAAAAATTTAAAGGGCTGGTGATGTAGCTCAGTGATAGAGTACCCTTGGGTTCAATCTTCAGTACCACCCCCCTCACACACACACACAAAAGGGAAATTACTGGTCAAAGCATGTGATGATTATTAGAAGTCAGTACCCATTCATCATAAAAAATTGCCCTCCAGAATCTTGATTTTTATGGGGGTTTTGTTTGTTTGTTATAAAATGAAAATGACTACTTTTTTTCCCGCTAAACTTTATTTCCTGAGAAAGAGATAAATGCCATCTGGGATTCATTTTAAAAAGCAATTTACGAACAGTTCCATAAGTTACATAAAATTGAATAGTCATTTTAAATTATCATAATGCAGTTATTACATATCCAAAGGACTAAATCACTTTAACATAGCTTGTGTTATGAGTATTATTTGGCACAGTTTTAGTATTAGATACAATGTATAGAGTGGCCGCTACATCCCTAAAATAATATGAACAAATATTTATAGAGCTTTCATTGTGTGTGCCAATGTTTTTAGCACATACATATTAATTTATTTATTCCTCACTATCAGCCTCTATTATTATCCCTAGTTTACACATGAGAATACAGGCCAATATAAATGTGTCCATCCCAGCAACTACCAAGTATCCAAACCTTTTAACTATTTAGCACCTCTTAATAGATGCTGAAAATCTGTTTCAGGTCTTCAGCTCTGATTTAAGATACTTTCAAGATAAAGGCTTGGGGCTCCCCTGGGAAGCATTATTTCATCAATGGCAACTTTCAATCTACTAGAAATACTTACTAAGCACATTTATTATTCAGCCCTTTAGGCTTCTTGGACAAATTGAAATTTACTCAGCTGTGGTTCTGCCCTTTTCTCCATTATTGCTCTCAGGTGACTTATGCCACTTTGCAGAAACTCTGAGGGCTGGATATAAATACTGTAGAGAATCATGACTCTCTCAACTCCTGACAAAGTCAGTTGCTAAACACATTTAAGAGCTAGCCTGCCCAAGATAGAGAAGAGGATCTATATTGTGCATTGGCATCAAAAAGAAAGTGCAGCTGGACATGGTGATGCACACCTGTAATCCCAGCAACTCAGGAGGCAGAGGCAGGAGGATCACAAGTTGAAGGTTAGTGTGGGCGATTTAATGAGACCCTATCTCATAATAAGAAATAGAAAAGGCTGCTCAGTGGTAGAGCACCTCTGGGTTCAACCCCCAGTGTCTACCACACACACAGAGCAAAACAAAGAACTCAAAATAGATAAAACACCTACTCAGCTATAAACAAAATCACCTTCTATCAGATGATTGCTCAGATAAATGGATTGTGCTTTGCAATGCTCTGAGGCAGTGTATGTTTGGCTATGGGCGTATTTACATGTGAGTTATATGCCACCTAGAGCATCGAAGGGAGAATGATAAATTAGTACAGAGTTTCAGAATCTCATGAAAAAAAAAATAATGCCAAGATGCAGTTTTCTTAGCTGATGTCAGAAATCATATTTCATCAAATAGCTAAGTCACCAACATAAAATCTTCCCTGGATTGTTGAACCAAAGTACACTCTTCATTTGCCTTTGAAACACATTCTATTCATTTAATTTCATGTTTTGTTTTTTGGTTTTTGGTACTAGGGAGTGAACTCAGAGGCACTCAACCACTGAGCCACATCCCCAGCCCTATTTTTGTATTATATTTAGAGACAGGGTTTCACTGTGTTGTTTAGCAGCCTCACTTTTGCTGAGGCTGGCTTTGAATTTTCGATCCTCCTGTTTCAGCCTCTGGAGCCGCTGGGAATACAGGCATGCACTACTGTGCCTGGCTAATTTCATGTTTTGATACTTTGTCAGATAAATAAAACACTGAGTGTATGAAATTACTGGAATCCCTAATGATGTTTCTGGAACCTCAGCCTAACCGCAGAGAGGTGCTTTAGGCTATTGGATCAGCTGTCAAACATCCACCATTGTATGTATTTGACCCCCTTCTACCTCCTGTGATCATGTAATTAAGTACACTTGTCCAGCATAACCTGATTCCAGCTACTGAGAATTGCATTGCTAATACAATTGGGAAAATATCTATTATCATATTGGTCTTTAAGTAGAAGCACAGCTGCCTTACGTAGCCATTTAGCTTAACATGCTACCAAACCATTTCTATTCCCTAATATGTTTAGAATCAGTTCATTATCTACTTATTTGTGAGTAGAAAAAAAGTCCTGATGAACCAACCAGTTGCTGATGGTTGAACAGATTAGAGAATGGTCTTTCTTTCTTGGAGTTACTGTCAAAATTCCCTTTGGACCCGGGTTGGTCGTGCACACCTGTAATCCCAGTGACTCAGGAAGCTGAGGAAGGACGATTGCAAGTTCCAAGCCAGCCTTAGCAACTTAGTGAGGAGGGCCTAAGTATTTAGTGAGACTCTGTCTTAAAATAAAAAAGTAAAAGAGGGTTGGGGATGTAGCTTAGTGCTTAAGTGCTCCTGGGTTTAATCCCCTGTACAGAAAACAACAACAAAACAACAACTTCCTTTTTGGAGAACATTGTTTCTCTCAAAGGAAACTTATTTCAAATATACACTTGAAAGAATTAAGAACTTTTAACAAAATCTGTATTCAACTGATCAGAGAATCTAGGTAAGGTAGACCATAAGAATCATGCTCTTTCATCTCCAAACCCAATACACCAACACTGTTGTTGAGGAATAGCTAGCTGCATTAAGCTGACTTAGCAGAAATAATCTACTCTTGTCCAAAGCACCTCAACATAATCCAAGGCAGTAAAAATAGCATACCAATAAATGAAATATGAAGGATCAGATTAGTCAGAGAAGTCAGGCTTACAGCTCACAGGCCTTACATGACAAAGGTTTACGTCCTGTTCACACAAATTCTGATGGGAGCAGGGTGGGTCTCTAGGCCACCTCTGCTATGCAGTGCCCAAGCTCTCTGGGTACATTATTCTTATACCCCAACTTAAGGCCTTCAGGATTACAGAAGAAGAGGAAGAAGATATGTGGAGGGTTGCACTTGGGCTCTAAATGCCTTAATGAGAAAGTGACACACATCACTACCTCTTACTCCCCAGTGGACTCAATGTAGCTTTGCTTAAATGCTAGTGGTGGAGAAACGGGAGGGATAAATTGATATTGTGTGATCAGTACCTATCTCCATTGCAAGGGTAAAAGAAGCATGATGAGATTGGTACAGTAGTTACCTTAGATGCCTTCCTTGTTGAAAAGAAGTAATAATGTTCCATGATATCAGCCTTGAACTGATTTTGCTAAATTATTAGCATATGCTGACTCTGACAGTATATACACAAATGTAAATATTTTATTTTATAAATAAAATAGGAATCAGCACTGTGATAAAGAACTTTGGGCAGCAATGGGGCACATGTGTCACTGTTTTTGCTCATTTAAATATTATACTGCAGTTTCTGTTCAGAATCAGAATATATCTGAAAAAATATAACACTTCTTTGCTTGACAGAAAGCCATCTGTTCATTTGTTTTTAATTTCACACAAACACCAACCCTTTTATTTTTATTTATCTATTTATTTTTAAAGTGACATAAAATTGTATATATTTATCATATATGACATGATGACTGAAATATATATCCTGGTGGACCAGCTAGCCCAAGCTAATTAATATATATATA
>NW_026000005.1:28023811-28099900 GCF_001458135.2 Marmota marmota marmota | reverse complement strand
TATATTTATATATCCTTACATAGTTGTCATTTTTGTGGTGAGAACAAAAAACTGACTCTCAGTATTTTTCAAGAATACAATGTATTCTTATTAACTATAGTCACCATGTTGTATAATAGATCTCCTGAACTAATTCCTCCTATACACTTACAATTGTGCATGTTCCACATCTAAGTGTCAACTATCCTAATACTTTAGCCCACTCTACTCTCTACTTCTATAAGATCAACATTTTTAGGTTGTTTTTTTTTTCCCCAGATCATGATATATTTGTCATTCTGAACCTGGGTTATTTCACCTAACAGAATATTCTCCGAGTTCATCCATTTGTCACAGATGACAGGATTTTGTTCTTTTATTTTAATGGCTGATTAGTATTCCATTGTGCATCTATACCACAATTTCTTTATTCATGCATTCACTGATGGACACTTAGGTTGACTCTATATCTTAGCTATTGTGAATAGTGCTCCAATAAACATGGGAAGGCAGAGGTCTCTTCAACAGATTGATTCCATTTCCTTTGCATGTACACCCAGAGGTGGGATTGGTGGATCTAGTGCAGGTCTATTTCTAACTTTCTGAGTAACCTCCATACTGTTTTCCATAATGGCTGTATTAATTTACAGTCCCATTAACAGTGTACAAGAGTTCTTTTTTTTCTACATCTTTAACAACACTTGCCGTCTTGTCCCTTACATAAAAGACATGTTCTGTTAGTATTAACAGAACTTCAACCACTTAAAAAGAATAAATTATGCAGATAAGATCATGTGGTATAAGAAGATAAAGCTGGAAAGAGGCTTAAAGGAAACTGAGCAGGCTCACATGTTACCACCAGATCTAACTTGCTGGGATCCCACTTAAGGATTTCACTCTCATCTTCACAACTCCTCTTTTATTTGTCTACTTTTTTTTCCTTTAGGTACCTGGGATTGAATCCAGGGGCAATTAACCGCCAAGCACATCTCCAGCCCTTTTTACTTTAATTTTGAAAGAGTCTCACTAAGTTACTTACAGCCTCACTAAGTTGCTGAGGCTGGCCTTGAACTTGCAATCCTCCTGCCTCAGCGTCCCAAGTAGCTGGGAATACAGGTGTGTACCACCACACCTGGTACAACTCTTCTTTTGATATGTCCAAATTAAAATTTTTAGGCTCAGCCTCACAGGTTTCTATATTGTGAACATACCCTATTTTTTTCAACCTGTCCCCAACTTTTTACTCTCAAAACCCTCAAATCTTCTTAGACTAGTTCTTTTCTAGATCTATTAACTGCCCTTTTCATTCCCTCTTCATATTTTCTCTTCTTCTTCTGTAAAGTCCTCTTCTTTTCTTTTTCTGCAGTTCTGGGGATCAAAGCCAGGGCTTTGCACATGCTATACACAAGTGCTCTACCACTGAGCTAACCCCCCCAACCCCTCAAGTTCTCCTTTCTCCATTTTATTTGGTTATCTCTTCTTATCTCCCTTCCTCCTTCTCTTCTTTCCTAGGTTTGCCAACCTCTTGCTCAACTGAGATTGCTTTCCAAATGAAAACTCCCCAACCACCTCCAGGTCTGTTCACTGCTGTATGGCAATAGTTTCTCATACTTATTTGCATTTCATAGTGAGCTACCTTATGTTAATTAATTAACTAATTAATTAAGGCTCCTTGAAATTGAAAAAAAAAAATTTCTACACTTATTCTTTTTAGTCTGCTTTATTTCAATCCCGGAAGCCATTTCGTGTCTATGAAACATATGAATTCTTTTTCACAGCAGTTTTAATTAAAAATAAATTCATAAGCAGGATAAAAAATATTAAGCCATAGGAACACACACACACATCTCAAACAATGCTGCCATATTACCAACCTGTCTCTGAGGAGGTTATTATTTCTATCTTGTTATGCACTGAATTGTGTTCCAACATCAACATTCATGCATTGAAGCCTTAACCTCCAAGGTGACTATACTGAGATAAGACCTTTCCAGAGGTACTTAAGGCCAAGTGAGGTCACACAAGGGTTTAGCTGGAATCCTGTAGGTCTGAGTCCTTATAAGAAGAGGAGGAGACACCACAGCTTTCTTTCTCACGTGAGGAGTTCCTCTGATCCCTCTTCTTGGCTAGTTCTTGACTTTAGCCCTGTCCTTACAATTCCAGATAGAGCATTTTAGAGAGAATCCTCCACCTTTGGTATCTGCTCACCCTGGATAGCTGATCAAGTCCCTCATACCCCACATATGATGTCAAAGACTTTGCCCTGCCTTCTGCAAGAATCCAGTTAAGTAGGCTCAACAAGAATCACCCCACCCTTGATGTCTCCTCTAAGTAATTTCCCACCCACTACTTCCTTCTTCTGCTCATTGGCTTAAATCCTCAAGTATCCTGAGGATTTAAGAGTTGAGACCAACCACTATCCCCTTTTATAATATAGAGCAAGAAAGTGAGAGCCATCTGCAAGTCAGCAGTGGAAACCATCCCTGATGTACCTAAATCCTGGATTTCTGACCTCCAGAAGTATGATTTTTAAAATTCCTGTTGTTTAAGCCACTTAGTCTATGGTGTACTTTTATTGGATCCTAGGCAGACTAATCCAGATGCCTACCATGATCTATTTTTGAACACCATTTTTTATTTGTTTAATGTCTGCGTCGCTCCACCCCAACTACTCTGCTTACTCTAGAGGCCCAGGGAGCGTTGTTTTTTGTATATACTACACTACACCCCTGTCTGGTAGCAAATGTTTGCTCAGTACCTATTTGACAAATGAATGAACAATTGAGGTGTGTATTACAGAAAATGGAAAGGTGTGCCTGATACTGGTCAGTCTTGTGAATATGAACTCCTGTGTTCTAAGCAATGGAATCTCTTTATGCCTGGCTTAATGTTTTCCTGTTATAAGTGGATTAGTAAAGGTCTAATGAATATGAATGATAATCGTTTATTTTTTTTTTTAACCACTCTGACCAGAAGTTAATCAGGTTCAGTCTCTGAAATAAAAAGAATGTACACTGGGGATACAGAAGCTGTGTTGAACCTTGGCCATCACTCACCAGCTGTGTTTTGGGCAGGCTTTCTAACATTTTGGACTTTCAATGTCATCACTAAAACCAAGATTACTAATGAGACTTCCTTTATACAGTTGTTGCAAAGATGAAATAAAATCATGTACTCACAAAAGTGTTTTGAGAATTGTGGAAAATTGTAAAGTACCAATATCAGTCTTCAATAGTATCTTTTCATCAGTTAGCACCACTCTACTCTCTCATGAAGAGACTATGCATTAATCTGAGCAGAAACCCTTCTGTTCACGCTAATCTGTGGTTTCTTAGTTTGGATACATCTCTAATTTTACTTAGCATCCAAAAGCCTTTTGTAAATTCTTAAGACATAGGGTGTCTTTGAGAAGGATCCTGCCAGAGAAAGAAAGCATTTCATTCACTAATGGCCCAAAGTTCACCTGCTGGGAGCCATCTGTCAACCTGCAGCAACATACAGAGATTTCATCCAGGAGGCATTTGGTTGAACCCTGGAGACAGAGGATCAGGCAAGTTTCGAGATCTAAAGAGGTCAGAATTCAGCTAGCTGATGATGTTCTTTGCCTGAGTGTTGACATTCCTGACTGCTTACAATTTGGAAAGGTATGCACTTAGAAGTAGGGGACATACCCAACACCAGATAAAAGGCTATGCTAGAGTCGTCTTCCTTTACCCTGAAGAGCTAAAAACTGTAGATGTAGAGGGATTTTATCAACTCACTGGAGTCTTGGGGGAAACAGTTTACAATTAAGGGTGATCTCCAGCTGGCTTAGGTCCTTCATCTTCTGCTATATATTGTTCAAGAGGCAAGGCTGATAACTTAATTAGCACAGTGGGAGCTAGGCTGGCATCTCCCCCTTCCCCTTCCATAATGCTAATTTGAAGTATTTTTTTTTCCTCTCTCCAAGTTATTTTCTTAACAGTGGTAGCCAACATTTTATTACTACAGAAATTGCCATCAAAAACCCATTTTAAAAAGTGAGGATCTCTTAATTGAGCAAGAATATTACTTACTGGATGAGAAAGTATATCAACATAAAAGCTAGCCTTGAAATACATCCGAATTCACTGTTAGCATTCCCAAGTGTTCTGGAAATTCTATAACAATCTTCCTATATGCATGATATAATAAGTCTCACATCAGTAATCACAGAAATATTGAGATGCACCAGGATGTACCATAGAGATTTCACATTAAAAAGAAAAGAAAAGAAAGAAAGAGAGGGAAAAAAAGGAGAACTTGGCATAGAGATGTTGGAAACAAACAAAAAAGAATTTGCCACCCTATAAATAGAAGGCAAAGGAGGAGGCAGATCATCTGCTGGGTAGCTCTTTTAAAATGTTTTCCCTTCTCTTCTGTTATTCTGCTAGTAGCCTTGCAATTCTCCTCCTTTGTGCTCTTTTCAGAAGGGTGTTCTATTATTATGCTTTATTTAATTGGCTTAGATTTAAGTAAACAGACGCCATGAGATGAAGGGCCACCATAAGGGAGGCAGGAGGGGCACAGAAATCAACACAGGAGGAGGGGTGCAGAGCCACAGAGATAGGACTGCAGGGGTGCAGGAGGCCAGACCAAGGCAGGGAGTGTTCCAGAAAGCCTTTCATTTGAAGCTGCGAGTGGCCACTTAATGTCTATAATCAAGCCACATGTGTCTGATTTATACAAAAACATATGAAAATAAGATTAACATCTGAGATAAAAAATGATTGCAAGTGAGCCAATGACATTGTCAATATTCCAGCTGCTCTAATGACTATCCCTCCAAAGGAACCTGAGGGCTGCTGACTCCTTGCTTGGGTCCCTGGGGGCTGCCCTAGGCTCCCCTGGGACCACATCAGTTATCTTTGGTATTTGCAGGCACAGAAGTCTTCTTCAGAGGCTGGTTTCAACCTACTCAACAAAGGGATTTTAGAGCCTGCCTTAAGCCAATGAATAGTCAACAGACTTTTAAAAATGTATTATCTTAGCCAGGCCTGGTAGCATAGGCTGGTAACCCCAAGGACTCCAAACCTGGAGGCTGAGGCAGGGTTGCAAGTTCAAGGCCAGCCTCAGCAGAGCCTGCCTAAAAATGAAAAATAAAAAGGGCTGAGGATGTAGCTCAGTGGTACAATGCCTCTGGGTTCATCCTCAGTACAAAAAAAAGGTGGGGGGGTGGGGGGTGGGGAGAATAGTATTCTTTTTTTTTTTTTTTTTAAACCCAAAGCTCTGAATAATCACATTATAATCAGGTGTTCTGAGTGTTTGGATGGCCTAACTCTAAGAGTGGGGCTAGTCTCACCCACCTTACCCCTGACTCCCCATTTATCTGGAACCTTCCCAATGCTGTGAAGGCCAGCAGCTTGCTCTGTGGGTGTTCCCCTACAACTAGTGACTTACACAATTTCATCTTTAGCAGAGGCCTCAGCTTTAAGGGAGATTTTAGAAGTACTTTCTTAATGAAGGACTACAGATCCTACAGAAGTTTATGGTTTTTAATTTTATTTACTATGAATTTACTTTTCCATCTCACATCCTATTTTTAAATGTAAATCTGAACCGAAAGTCATTCAGCTGAAAGAAAATGACAGAAAAAAGAAACCCACAAAAAAACAGGAAAGAGGCTGGAAATTATTTGTGACTTCCTCTTTGCTGCCTGAGTGGCTCAGTCTAGTTAGCATGAACTCAATATGATGTCCCTGTGCACAGTAAGTCTACCTCAAGCTCTTCAGGTAATCTGCCTGTTTAATTGAAGATCTATGGGTGACCACAGGAGGTGGGGGTCGGGGACAGGACCCTGATCTAACAGAAGGTAATTTTACCAGTAAATAAAAGGTACAGGGATTAAACCCAGGGCTCACACACCCTATGGCTAGGCTATCACTACCATTAAGCTACATACCCAGCTGTTTCCTAGAAAAAACATTATTAAGAGACAGGGTATATCTACATTGCCTAGGCTGGCCCTGGACTTGAGATCTTTCTGCCTCAGTTTCCTGAGTAGCTGGGATTATAGGTGTGTGCTACCATGCCCAGCAAAATCAGTTTTCTTGTAACACAGCCATCCTGAAAGTCAAGTTATAGTTTTCAAACTGATAATTTTATAACTTCAGGCAAGCGTATTTTAAATTTACAACTAGAGTAATAACAGTAATTTTTTTACTTTCGCACTCTCAGAATATTTTAAGAATTGATCATTTTATTTTAGAAAGCCTTTGAACTCTTTGCAAGTAAAAGCCTATAAAAATGGATGTGATTATCAGGATTTTTTTTTAAATGAACGATTTTATTATTAGTGCCCAATAAAGATCCTGCATGTAATGAAATACAATTCATGTTCTAGAGCACACACATATCACAGAGCCACCTCCTTTAGGTAAAAATCTTATAGAAGATCATGTTTTCTTTTTAAATTTTACTTTATTTGCAGTACTGGGGATTGAACCCAAGGGAGCTGTACCATTGACCTACATTCGGCCCATCCCTTTTAATTTTTCTCTTATTTTGAGACAGGGTCTCACCAACTTGCTGAGGCTGACCTCGAACTTGCCGTCCTCCTGCCTCAGCCTCCAGAATGACTGGGTATAAAGGTCTTGGCCACCATGTCCAGCAAAGATCATGTTTTAAAACAACCCAACAGGGCTGGGTTTGTAGCACAGTTGTAGAGAGCTGGTGTAAGACCCAGGGTTCAATGCTCAGTACTATCATAAAAAAATAAAATAAAACAACCCAATGGATTAGTCATCCAGCTCCTTTATCAGGTTACACAGAGGAGCTTTAATCTCTCTAATGATGCATGCTGGTGGGTTTTGGGTTTAGCATATGGCAATGCTTGGTTTTCCTTTATATTTCCTCCTTAAATTATAACAACTTGAAGCAATTTTCTCATATTCACAAGATTCCTGCACACAAGGTGTTACCTTTGAAGCTTCTTTTAGATAAGTGTCAGACAGCTATGCTCAGCAAGATTTACATGTTAAACCATATTCATCCTAAATCTGTAACTTTGTTGGTGACCAAGGTTTCAGTGGATGCTGACTGAGGCTCTTTAAGGCTCATCTATTATTCCATTTTTTTTTTCTGGCTTCTTCATGCAATGGGGAACTGGCATAGCAGTTACACCAAAACTTTATGTGACCCAGTAGAAACAAAGGCTTTGGAGCCAGCCATACCTCTATGTAGCAAGTTATTTACTTTCGTTGGCCCATAATTTCTTCATTTAAAAATTGTGTATAATAATTCTATTTTCTTATAGAATGAATTTCAGGACTTGGGATCAATTAGGTAAAGCATTTTGCACAGGCTCTGACTGTTATCTACCACTGATCTATCTAATCTATGGATATCATCTATCCATCTAGTGATTATTACATGGTAATAAGTCTAGTTTTATTGTATAATTCAATGAGTTAGGTAAAAACATCGTCCAAATGTTAAACAAAAAGGATGCTGTTATTTATTATGGTTGCATAGCACTTTCCAAACATGGGTGGGCACCTAAATCACTCAGAATCCTGTTTAAACTTAGTGTCCTGAGTTCCAGTCTACTCCAGTCTATGAGACTCTGATTCCAGGGTTCTGGAATGGAATGGATCCAGGAATCTCTACCCCTTAGAAGTACTTAATGAGTCTGTAAGAGTATGATCTAGGGAAACAATTTGAGAAATAACTGCTACATAATATATAATTAATTTTTGTGTGTGTGTGGTGCCAGGGATTGGATTCAGGCGCACTTAACCACTGAGCCACATCCCCAGCCCTTTTTTGTAGTTTATTTAGAGACAAGGTCTCACTGAGTTGCTTAGTGCCTCCCTAAGTTTCTGAGGATGGCTTTGAACTCACAATCCTCCTGTCTCAGTCTCCTGAGCTGCTGGAATTATAGGCATGCGCCATTGTGCTTGGCTTATAATTGATTCTAATGGTATAATCTTTATTATTTTCACTCTCAAAAAATCTGCTTTAAAAAAGGGTATTGTTTTCAAGATATTAGCTTAGCAATAGCTATTTGTTTAAATGTTTACTGTTATTGTTTTTTAACTATATAGGCTTAAACTTCTATAAATGATAGAAATAAATATTTTTCCAAGTAACTTATGGATTTTTTTTCTCCTCTCCAAAAATGCTGTTTTAAATTCATGTGTGTGTAATAGACTCTTTGTAGAATTTAATGAAAGCTTTGAATTCATGCCCATGGAGGCATGACCTTTATTTTTACAAAAGCTTCCCAAGTCCTATTCATATACTGGCTGGGAGCATTGGGCCTCAAGTTAAAAGCACTAGGGCTCAAGAATTAGGTATTAACCGTTTGCAATTTAGAGAGAAGTTTCTATACCCTTTAGATTTTACAGCTCTAAAACATAGTTATTGTACAATGGAAAAATGTGACCTTTATATATCTATTTATTACTTTTCAAGTAGCTTTGATAGCTTCTTCTGTAGGAGGCTGGAAAGAATACTTCTTTACAAAATTGAATTGGAGAATTTTAATAAGAAGGCTGTTTATTCTGTGAAAATAACACAAGTTTCTACTTTGGATAACATTCAGTAAACACATAAACTGCGAGAACTTTCAATGCTACAAACTCTACCTCAAGTTTTGGCATAATAGGCCTATATTACTCATTAGATTTTACCTTTGAAAATGTATCTAAGGCATGAGAAAAACATAAAATGGAACGTATTTAAGCTTTGCTTGCATGACTCCTGGGATTAAAATACCTCTATGGTCCAACACTCTTAGGAAAAAAGACTAAAATCCTTCTCTTGTTTTGGAAGACCTTGCAACATCAAGCCTTCCATATCATACCACACTCCCTCTGCTGTCTTGTTATACTGGCCTTCTCTCATTCCTTCTTATTAATTATGCTCCTAAAGCCACAAGGCCTTTGCAGGCGCTTTTTCTCTGCCAAGAATGTTCTTTTCACTTTCTTTTGTATAGTTATTTACTACTTATCCATAGGCCACAGCTCAGTTATCCTACCTGACAAGACTCTCTTCTTTATAACTCCTGTTATAGTTCAAAGTTCACATTTATTTGTGTGAATATTAGATTAAGAGCTTATTCCCTACATGGCTGTCAGTTTCACCAAGACAGGGACAATACTTGTTTTGTTTAACCAGATGATCAGGACTTGGTGTTCTATGAGTATCTATTAACTATATGGGAATGAATAAGAGAATTCATGAATGTATGAATCATATTCTACCTACCTATCACACACAATAAGAAGAAATTCAATAACTATCTAGGTGAAGGTCTAGGAATATCTCTTTAGGCCTCAGTTTCACATGCATAGTAGAAGAGTGTTGGACTAAAGAATCATTTGGTTTCCTTTCAGTTTCAAAATTTAAAAAATGAGTCATCAAACCAAATGTTTATCAAGCAATTAATGGAATAATACCTAGTGGTATATCTATTCTGTGGAATATTATTTAACCATAAAAAACACAATGAAGTATACTGCTAGCCATGATATTTATCTGACAGAAAGAAGCCTCTCACAAAAGACTACATATTATATTGTGTGTGTGTATATATATATATATATATATATATATATATATATATATGAAATGTCCAAAAAAAAAGAGATGAATCCATAGAGAGACAGGTTAGTTATTTTCTCAAACATAAAAGTAAGGCATAGGACATAGGATTTCTTTTGTGAGTGATGAAAATGTTCTAAAATTAGTGGAGATGGTTATATAATTTTGTGAATACACTAAAAATCACTGAATTGCATTATTTAAAAGGGTGAAATTTTATATGTGAATTATATCTCAATAGATCTGCTACTAAAAACAAAATCAGCCAGATATGGTGGTGCATACCTGTAATCCCAGCAACTTGGGAAGTTGAGGCAGGAAGATAACAAGTTCGAGCCTAGTCTCAGAAATTTAAATAAGGTCCTGAGCAACTAGTAGGACCCTTTCTCAAAATAAAATTTAAAGAAAGTTCTGATGATGTTGATAGTAGTAAAGCACCCTTGGGTTAATTTCCAGTACCAACAAAACAAAAACAAAAAATAACAATAAAAAAAAACAAAAAACAGTGACTAATGTTAATTTACGATCTTAATACTAAAATCTAAGCTCAATTCAGTAAATATTGATTTTCTTTTAGAAAAGCTATTTTTCAAAGACATTAAGAAAAGCAGTGGGAAAATACACTTATAATGGAAAAAATATTCCAAATATCCATTCTGAATATTTCTTCACTTATTGTTACATATCAGAATTATACCCTATTTAGACCCTGTTGAAAACACCTTCCCTGATTTCAAGAAACTTATATCACTGTATCTGGGGTGGTAATTAAGTGGAACACAAAGACAGCATAACGTGAGAGTACCGAAGACAGAGTACAAATCAGGGGCTGAGCTCAATCAAAGGAGAAATTACGTTCAATTTCAATTCTGAGGACATGGTCTTTAAGATGAGCTTCGTAAAATCCCATATGGTTTGGGCCAGCAGGAGATGAGAGGGTAAAAGAAAAAGAACTTAAGAACAGCAGAAGGAAAAGAAGCATGGAGATGATGAAAAGAGAACGTTTTGTTGTTATTATATTTCACTGACATGCAAATGGAACTGTGAGAGATTGAGTTGGGGATGAAAACTGGGTCATATGACAGTGGGCTAGGAATCCTGTTTGGAGGGATATGTAGTTATTTCTGTAGTAACAGGAATTTCATGGAGATTTTAGGTTTATGTGTAGACAGTTGTATTTTAGAAAGATTCATTTTGAATTAAAATGGATGCCCAGATCAAATATCTGTGGGAATAAAACTCTGGATGAACCAATAGTCTTCAGGCTGACTAATGGTAGAGTGGTCGGATGAGGAAAATGACTCATCAACCCAAATGTTTATCAAGTGAAAAAAATGGAATGATATCTAGTGGTATATCCATTCAGTGGAATATTATTCAGCCATAAATGAAGGAAAAAGAAAATCAGCACTGTAGAATCTAATGAACAAGAGATTTCAGAAGGAAACTGGTGGCCACAAGCAATATTTTTTTTTCTTATATGTGCTTAGTATTTAGTCTTTGTATCATACTTTTGATGTTTCAAAACTTGTCCAGTTCTCACAGTCAGTGATGGGTGGCAGAGTCAAGACTGAAATCTTTGCTATGGCAAAGAGTGGCTATTTGATATAAAGACCAGTAGGCAGCCACTCCCATTTTTAGTAATGTTGTATAGGAAAGCTGTCAAAAGAAATTTTTAGCAAGGAGCAGCATGATGTTATGGTTTGGATCTCACATATTCCCCTGTGCTCAAATCTTGGTCATCAATCTGTGGTGCTTTTGGGAAGTGGTAGCACCTTTGAGAGGTGGGCCCTAGTGTAAGGAAATTAGTTCACTGGGGTGTGCCATGGAAGAAGATTTGGGAATCAGCCCTTTCTACTTTCTCACTCTTTTTCCACTCTGACCACTATGAGGTGAGTAGCTTTGCTTCACCATACCAAAATGTTGCATCTTGCCAGAAGCCAAAAAAAAAAAAAAAAAAAAAAATAGAGCCAATTGACCACAGATTTATCTCTCTGAAACCATAAGCCAAAATAAACCTTTTTCTCCTTTTAAGTTGTTTATTTCAGGTATTTGTCACAATGCCGGAAAACTGACTAACACAAGTGGGGGAAAACCCCATCTATTGATGTGCTAAGAAGAGAATGTGACAGACTAAAACATGAAGCAATAAATGGATTGAAAATGTCAGAGGAGTTTGAATAGGAAGAGGAATCAGAACATGGTAAATAGAAATGTGAATTAGCAGGTTCAGATAATCAGTTTTTATTCTAGGACTTTCCAAATGAAGATTCTGAGGTAAAAGGGTATTATACTGGTCAGGATCCAGCAGTGGGGCACACTCACTGGGATAAGGAGCATGGTGTTACATTGAAGACCTTTGGGAAGGAGATACTAATTTATCACTTGTCAAAATGTGCTCTAGATTGACCCTAGGATCGAATTTTTAATTATCCTCAATCATCATAGTCTACACAATGAAATGAAAACATTAAATATGCAAAAAATTTCTCAACTTTTGAAGATGTTTTAAATGTTAAATTGTATCCAGTGGTTATTCAGTTCCCAGCCCTATTTAAAAGTAGAAAGCCACATACCTGGAAACAGACCTTGGCACACATATTGTAACAAAGCTATGTGTTGGTGAATAGAGGAATTTTGTGTTTTCTACTTTATACCTACAACTCCAAAATACTTTTAAAATTAACAAATATTTCTGCTGGAGAGTAATAGAACAAAACATCAAATGAGATATGTCATGTCATTAAAGCTATTAGTTTACGGTAGAGGCTGACTAAAATATGGATCTCAGACCTTCACCATGAGTCGTTTGAGTTAGCATTTGACATTTTGCTGTTATTGTTTTTTAATTGACAACTTAATTATGCAATTACTCAGCTTTAAAAAGGATAGACAGACTCACAGATACAAAATCAAATGACTCATAGACATGCTTTCAACTATAAAATGTCATTATTGTTTTTTACATTCCACATGATGTCATCCAAACAAAGGAGGGGATTTGAACAAACTTTTCTAAAGTTCTTATATACGCCCAATTTATGAGAGATGGATGCTAGTTAACCAGTTTCTGGCTAGATTGGGTCCACAGCATGAAACTAGTCTATTTTTAATCCCACGTTCCCCATTCTTTCTTCACATGTTAGCAGCAAGAACACTCTGATCTTCCGTGCAGTGCCTGGCAATTAAATATGTGTAGTCTTATCTGACAGTTCTGTATTGCTTTTATATTTGGATTCATACACACATATATAGAAATAGTCCTCCAGGAAATCAAAAAGACTGAACAATTTCTTGCTAATGGTCCTCTCTGGTGGACCATCTGGTGGAAAGGCTTGATGCATGATTCCAAGTGAAAACCATTTCACAAATTTGGAAAATTTCTTTTATAGTGAATATTTTTTGTCATACCATGAGCAGAGACACTTACAAGCTGACCATTCATGAGTGCCCACTTGGGCATGTGTCTGTCCCTTGATTAACAGTGCTGTCCCTTCTCTAAAGGTCAATGCCTTTGTTCTTTTTCTTTGTTCTTTTTTTTTTTTCCGATGTTGATGGACCTTTACTTTATTCATGTATTTGTTTGTGGTGCTGAGAAGTGAACTCAGTGCCTCACACATGCTAGGTGAGCGCTCTACCACTGAGCCACAACCCCAGCCCCAATGCTTTTGTTTTGTTGCTGATCTCCAGATGACTGGGAAGATGTTAATAGCTGACAACACAACACAAACTGGACACCATTCAACTCACGGAAACTTGGAGCACTGACATGGTCAGACCAAAATCAACAGGAAGGGGAGAACCATAGAATGGGGACACATGATTATGGCCTTAACAAATAATTTCTCACATATCACAATAATAAGAAAGAATCTAGGAAAAAAACTGATTAAATTCTTGAATATTATTAAACAGCCTTTTTTAAGGAGCATGCTGAAGAAGTCAAATGTGACATAACAGAGGTTGAATTGCATTCTAATAAAAATCTGTGGGGAAATTATTCTCAACAAACAAACTTAATTCATTCATTTTTCTTAGAATGAGCATATAATTGCAATTATAATGCAAAATTTCTCTTTTTAGTTAAACTCATTTTCATAACCTCTAATTTAATTTTTTAAATTGAAGGTTGTTTTTAATAGAATTCCATCTATGTTCTTTTTGTGATACTAATTATTGCCAGATAATAAGGTCTTCTTTGTACATGATTTCTGAAAAATACCTAATTTTGAGTAAATCCATTTCCATAAGAGCCAGCTAAAGTCACATCAATTTTCCTATGATATTAAATTAAGTTTCACTAAAATACTTTGGTGGAGAGGACTACTAATTTTATAGCACCTAGAAGAACCTGTATTTTTAAAATTGCTTTTAGAATATTCCGGTTACCTCTATCTAAATACCTCTATCTATATATTTTCCTTTCAGAACCTTTTAATTCACCTTTTATGAGCACATACATATACGTTTTATTGTTATATTTCTGCTGTGCACTATCTAAAATACAGTGGAAAATTCTTGACTATGTTTAAAAATCTTCATCTCTCTGATTATGCATTTAATACCATAATCATTTTAGTCTTATTCAACAGCCTTGGACTATTTGGTATTTTTAAGGGAAGCCATTAGCAGTAGGAGTTTATTTCAGTCTGCAAAAGTATTCTGTTTTGGGATTTGCCAACACTAACACTTTGTCTTTCCTGTCTGCTTATACAACATGCCTGGCACACTGTAATTATCAGTATTTTCTTTTATACAGGATAATTATTTGTTATTTTTGCTTAAGCAATAAAAGAACCTACAAACAAGAAGCATGTGCACAGGGCTTGAAGTCTGCCTCTGTGCACAGAATGGAAAGATCCAACTGCTCTCCATAAAACAGACTGCCATTGTAGGGCACCTCACCGAAGTTGGAAAAATAGAAGCTTTTTATAAAAGCTTTCAAGGGGCTGGGGATGTAGTTCTGTGGTAGAGCACTTACCTAGCATGCCTGAGGCCCTGGGCTCTATCCCCAGCACTACTACTACTATTATTGCTAATACTACTACTAGTACTTCTACTAATAAAAGCTTTTAAAATAAGGCAAGAACCTCATAATCAAGAGGATCTCCATTTTGTTCCAGTTTTATATCAGCTGCTGATGTTCAAACCTGAGAGTAAATATTATCAGAATGAATGCTGGTGACATCCTGAAGACAAAAATTCTTTTTGCTACAATTGATGATTGTGTAGATAGTGGCACTGTACTCCCTGTGTGTGACAGTCACTTTGGTTAACTCAAGAGCCAAACTACTAAATCAGCTTGTCTGGATTAGTGCAGATTTAGACAAGGATTTGTACAGCATTTATATTTCCAGGGTATTGGGCACACATTGCTTCCATCTCTACTTGGATACTGAAGTGAATCTATGATTAAACAAATACAAACATTCTAAAAGTAAGTGTGTTCCTCTTTCTTAGCCCCTTGCATAATCTACAATTTTCTTTTCCGTACCTCTCCTTATTGCTGGAGAAACCCAGTGAATCTCATGTGTAAATTAGTGCAAAGTAGTGCACATAGAGAGCAAAACTAAATCTCCCGGATGATGGGACCTTGCCCAGCTCACAAGGTAGAGCCTCAGGTAACTGGAATTTACAATGTCCTTTCATATAACTGCATAATCCTCTCTCCATCAAAAGCAGGACACGGGTGGCTTTACCTTGGCGTAAGACAAACTTTGCTAAATCTGATTTTTTACTTTAATCACCAGAGCCTTTAGATTATTAATAGATCAACTTTGAAACTACTAACAAAAATAGTGGGTTGTTGTTTCTCTGACAAAAACAAAACAAAACAAAACAAAAAACTGGTATATAGATACTTTAAAAAGAAAAAAAAGTTTCTCTTATTGCAAAAATTGAGAGAGATTTGAGATTCTGTCAAAAATGTGCAAAGTCATGGCTGCTCTGATATGTGGTCAAAAAAGAAGGCTACAAAAAGACAAGATTACACAGATATCAAAGATTGAGTGTAAGCTCCTGTTAGCTATTAACATTTATTGAGCAAAAGGAGTTACCCCATCATGCAGGAAGCTCTTGAAAAGGCTGATTTAAGTGTGCTGATTTTCCTTTTCTACATACAGAAGATGAGTGGAACACCATTGGGGGAAATGCTCATGTACATTCTGTGATTCTCTGTGATAAGCCCCATTTTCCTGAAGTTTTCCCCTCAAATGACATAATGACCATGACTTCCCACTGGAGGTGGGAAAGGTATTTCCACTGATGGTCAGTGTCATGGCTTCCCTGGGCATCTTCACAGGTGACCTGCTAGGTAGGAAAAGAGTAATAGCTATACCTACTTATTTTAGATTCTACATTGTACTCTAGTTTTAAATAAACCAAAGGATTTATTTTCCCCCGGAATCTGTTGGCTTCAGGTCTGTTTGGACAGTCAGTCCTACCCAACCGTTATTCTCCCCATGCTTGAATCCAAGTTTGGCTCTAGGTTGGAACTCAATGAAAGAATGGCTAGGCGCAGCCGGAGATCCTCTTTCTTAAGATTATCTTATCTCTGATTGACATTTATGGAGCATGGATTTCCACTGTAAATGGCCTCACTTCAAGCCATTGATTTATGAGCTTTAGATGTCTGCCTGAGAATCATTAGTCTCCCTCCCAAGACTGCCAGGGTTATCATTTGTAAGCATAGCACTATTTCCAGAAAACAGGGTAAGTTGTGAGCCATTTCATGATTTGGTAGAAGATTCTCATAGGTTATATGGACCTTACAGAGTGGTGCCAAAGCCCATAGGTAGCACTTTACATTTACAGAAATGCCATTGAAAAGTCAGTTCTGTCTTGGAATGCTTGAAATCTGTTAAGCTTCTCCCAAGAACCTGGGTCTTCTCTGTCTCCCAATTGTCGGGGGTGGGGGGAACCTGGCTCCTGTTCTTCTAAGAACTCGTTCAAAGAAATTCACAATGTGAATATATACTTTTATAGGTAGTGGGTATTAACTTTTAATACTTGTTGGGGACTTATCTCTGCATCCATCTTATTTACACTAGCTCTTTAAATTGCTGGCATTCTAATCCAATGGGTTTACAAAAGCCTCAATCCTTCTGGCAGCTGAAAGAGGCCAAGGTGGCTCCCAGCCTGGCTGAAGAGAGGCCTATGAAATCAAATGCTCAGCAGAGGTTTAGCTTAGTACTGGGTGGGGAGGCCCTGCATCTCTGCATCCTGTGCTAATTCTGTCTGAATATAATTGAAGAAGAAAAAGAATCAGTTTTAATATTTGTTTTAAAAGTCAGTATTTAAAACCCCAACTTTTCTTTACAAATTCTACCACTTCTTTTGTCTTTTGAACTGAGAGTTGATTTGTTTCATTTAGAGGAATATAAAAAGAAAACAAATAGTTAAGCTTTGTTTGAGCTAAAAAAATACTCAAGGTAAAATATAATAGTCAATTGTATTTTCAAATTAGATAAAAAACAAAAGGTGAGCAAGTAGTTTAGAGCAACAACAAGTCAACAAGTATGCTTGAATCTGGTGTCCTGTACATTAGGTTGGGAAATTCTTCACACAAAGTGTCACTGAAAAGAGGGATATATTGAATAAGCCTAGCTACAATTTACAATTTACAATTGTGCCCAGCAACAATTTACGTTTTTTAAAAGCAAGGTTTTACGTGTCAAAGATTATT
Organism: Marmota marmota marmota; assembly: GCF_001458135.2. Classification (NCBI taxonomy): domain Eukaryota; kingdom Metazoa; phylum Chordata; class Mammalia; order Rodentia; family Sciuridae; genus Marmota; species Marmota marmota. The sequence goes on along the minus strand of NW_026000005.1, from coordinate 28,082,673 downwards.
CAATATCTTTAAAAATAAATAGCATTTTCCTTTCCAGACAGAACATTCATATGCCTGAGTGTAAAACACGGTTGGAATTAAAGCCTCAAATAATTTTTTGTCATGTAAGATGTAGAAATTAATGATATACGTCTTCATGAAAAGGTTCGAACAGTAAAATCTCACATTATTATGAATACTAGCCCCATTTATTGCTCATGTCTAAGTGTCTGGAGCATCACTATGTACTTCACAATCAACATGGCATTTATTCCTCACAAGCCTGGGAGGTAGGGATTACTGAGATCTACTGGTGGGAAACCTGTCTCTACAGAATAACTCGGTCAAGCGCGCACAGCTGTCAGTGTGAGAAGCCTGGTTCTGAAGTGAGCTATTACCCTCTCGCAATGTGTCTCACTTGCTTATAAAACCTGAGCAGGAATTTTGAGTATGTAAGGGAAGAGTAGCCTCAACCTGTGGGCAAAGCTACAGAGCCACCATCCTGTTTCAAAAGCTGGTATCTAGGCTACACCTGCAGAGAAGGAAAAGCAGAGTATTTGAAACCTGGTGGTCCAGAAGCACCAACTGCAGAGCCTGCAAGTTCAAGGGAGCTGCCCCTAAGCGTGCCCAAGCAGTCCTGGCTCCAGCAACCTTTGAAGGAGGTTTTATCTTTTTATTCTACGACAGGGACTCATGGAGAACTCTTACAAAAGATGACATCTATGTATGAGGCAAGAGGCAGAGGACAGAAAATAATTGTTCAATAATTTACCTTTATTTAGACAGGTGATAATTAGGGGGCTTGGAAGTGATTTTGATCCAAGAGGGAAAACTGTCTACCTGTGGTCTGTTCTGGTGGTGGACACCCCGTGGAAGCAGGCTAAAGAAAACAAATCCTATTAAGCCAGCTGGGAGGGCTGGGAGCAGCTGGTTGTCTGGAGGCTGAAAGAGCTGGGGAAAGCTCAGTAAATCTGCATTGCAGATGAGCCTCACAGGGACAGCTGAACTTGACACCCCCACCCCATTCGGATTCCCTACCAGAACAGCCTCAGGTGGTGTAATTTAGCATGTGTATAATTTCCAGGCCTTTCTGGTGACCTTGGATAATATGCAATTCCATCTTTCCCCTTTCTGCTTTCCACCTGTCAATCTCTCTCTCTCTCTCTCTCTCTCTCTCTCAATCAGGTGGAATGAGCAAAAAGGAGGAAGGCAATGTAGTAAACAAAACTGTACAGTACCCTTCAGAGTTTCTAAGTTTTAGCTTTATTTAATGTTAGGCTTTCCCTTCATCAAATCGTGTCACTCCAAAATAACATAAATTAAAAAATTTTAAAAAACCCCAAATCTGACTACCTACTTGTTTGCTAAAGAGGGGGAGAGAAAAAATAAACTTGGAAAGTCACAATAATCAGGACCCACGAATAGCTTTTCCTATGCAAATGACCTCCTTAATTCCCTCAATATTCTGACAAAGTTGATAATATCATTCCTATTTTACACAACTGAGGCTTAAAAAATTCACCATATTTCATTGCTGATAAAGGATTTGCCTTCAGTCTGTAGTTATTTCACCACATTATAACCTACATTTGTTAAATATCTGTTGTGTGCCAGATATTTTGCTTATAAAAGAGAATAATTAACTAGCCTTGGACCTCACAAATTTCTTATTCTGTTGGGATGAAGGCAATTGTAATAAATGTCTTTTTTTAAATAAATGCAGGCAGTTATTATAATAAAACTTATCTAAAAGACTTCATATTTTCTAGAATGAGTTCCCAGTGCTAACTTAGAATACTGCAAATAAATAACTATAATTAAAATCTAGCATATGATCAGAAGAAAAGTACAACCCAATATTAAAAGGCAAGAGCATGGACATGATTTTGGTGGACCAGAGAATGGATGGGATTTTGATAAGTGAAATTTCATTTGGGATGTCAATTAGGTGTGCATTTTAGGGAAAGAGAAGAGAAAATAGGATCGGTGAGTCAGTAATGTTTTCTGGGCACTTATTTTGTACTAGGCCCTGCACTAAGTGCTGGGGATCTGGTGAGAAATTGGACAAAGGCTCATGGAGATTCCAATCTCATGGAAAAGACATACATACACTCCTCTGATAAATACAGGTGAAATAATTTAGGAGGTAGGAGACTAGGTAACATGCATGCATAACTTAGACCAGAGGATGAGAAAAGGGTTTATCATAATATTCAAGGCCTTGAGTTTGGGAATGCATGATGGAATGAAGAAGAATAAAAAAAAGGTACCAGGAAAAAAGGGGGAAAATGTGCAGATTCCCAAGGCAACCAACTCAGGATGGACCTAGAGAGTGGGTCAGAGGACAGCTTATGGACCACATTATAGGATATTATGTGTATTCTGAACTTTATGATGAGTGCACAGGGAAAACTAAAAAGTTCTAAGCACAGAAATACCACGATTATATTGTATTTTGAAAAGATTAGCCCATCTACCATGTGTATAATGGTTTCTATCAAATAACAGTAGATGCAGGAACCTATTGCAGTCCTGAAGATCCAAGGTGATGGGAGTCTGAACTCATGTGGTCCTTGTGAAGATAGAAAAAGATGCTCAGATTTGAAGGAAGTAGAGGTTATAGGACTTGGTGATTAGTTGTGCTGGGATAGTTTAAGAAACAACTTTAATGTTAAAATTACTTATGTAAATAATGGTACTTGAAAGCCTCTGTAGATAATACAAAGTTACAGTTATTAAACAAATGATGATTAGTCTGTAAGTAATGGCTTTAATAAAACAGAAATGCATTATAAGATTATCTCAGATTCGCTTTAGCTGTTGAAGCTCCAAATCGTTACTTCTGAATTCACATCAATAGGAAAAAGGAAAAAGTGATGAAGGGCACAGTCAGTCCTTGTAAGTAATTGATATAAGCTTCACACAAAACTTCTGTTTATACCTTGTAGGCCAGAAATTAATCATATAGCCTCATCTTATTTCAAGGGAGGGTAGAATTCTGGATATTATTTAGAATGGGCAGGTATCCTTGAACCCCACAAAAGCAGGGGTCTTATTATTACTGAGGAAGAAAGAGAAAATGAATATTGGGAGCAAAAGTAATTAATTATGGGTAAAGATATTAGGTATGGATTAGAAGGGAAAACAAATCATTGTTTGTGCAAAGCAGAGCTTCACCATTAATAAATATAGCTTTGCATTGCTGATGGGACTGCAAACTGGGTGCAGCCAATATGGAAAGCAGTGTGAAGAATCCTTGGAAAACTGGGAATGGAACCACCATCTAACCCAGCTATCCCACTCCTTGGTCTATGCCCCAAGGACTTAAAAACAGCATATTACTGGAACACAGCCACATCAATGTTTATAGCAGCACAATTCATAACAGCTAAACTGTAGAACCAACCTAGATGCCCTTCAGTAGATGAATGGATAAAGAAAATGTGGTATATATACACACAATGGAATATTATTCAGCATTAAAAGAAAATAAAATCATGGCATTTGCAGGTAAATGGGTAGAGTTGGAGAATATAATGCTAAGTGAAGTTAGTCAATTCCAAAAAACCAAATGCCGAATGTTTTCTCTGATATGTGGATGTTGATCCATAATGTGGGTGGTGGGGGGACATGAGAGAATTAGATGAACTCTAAATAGGGCAAAGGGAAAGGAGGGGAAGGTAGCGGGCATGAGGGAATGGTGGAATGAGATGAACATCATTACCCTAAGTACATGTACGAAGACACGAATGGTGTGACTCTACTTGTATACAACCAGAGATATGAAAAATTGTGCTCTATATGTGTAATATGAATTGTAATATATTCTGCTGGCATATATAACAAATTAAAATTAAAAAAAATAAATACAGCTTTCTACTGCTACAAAGCAGTCTCACCTATGCCAATGTTTGAGCACAGTTGTTTATGGTTTCATTTCCTTTTAATTTTGTTTGTTTGTTTGGTGGTGCTAAGGATTGAACCCAGGGCCTTATACATGCAAAGGCAAGCTTCTACCAAATGAGCTACATCCTCAGCCTCCTCATTTCTTTTACTTTTAATAGTGGCCATAAAAAGCCAAACAAATGCATTTTATTCACATTCCTTTGGGTGAGGCCTTGAGCTTAAATTATGGTACATCACTAGATCATTAACATTCAACTAGGGCTGGTGACTTATCCTGTATAAACATTAAACTTGAGAATGTAATAACTACTGCAGAAACTGAGAATGAACAGCACTGAACACTGAATGGTATTTACATCACTCAGCATCCATTCACACTGATTTAGTTTATGCTTTGTCTGTGTGATGTTTTCTTGACTTATTTCTAAGAATAAAGGCTGTCAATAAAAATGTGGTGTTTTAATAATTTCAGAAAAACACTCCTTTCACTCCCAAAGTCAAAGGCCACTATGTCTTTCAAATTCCATTCAACATTTAATTTCTTCTTAATATTTTATCAACTTTTACGATTAAGCCACTTTACTGTTATTGTTTTACTGAGTATTTTGTATCCCAGTTTCACTGAGAGCAGAAACTTTCAATTAACTGAAAACAGATAAAAATAAACAATAATTTTGTGACAGCTAATTAGCAGTTTTAAAGTATACTCATTGTTGATATAAATATTGTTAATTTTTCCAAGAAAAGCATCACACATATTAAGTTAAATATTCTATGGCTTACCTAAAATTTACATTTATTTTTATTCAATTTATCAACTATATTCTTAGTCTGCTATTATCTCTTTCTTCCCATTAGGAGAGAATATGTTTATTCGTGAAGAATTCCTTATTTTACTGTTGCTACCAAGGAAAATTCTGGTTCTTTGAATTTCACAGAGTTTTAGTTCTTGCATCAATTTGGGATTCCCTTGCAATTCCTATTGGATTATAGGAGGGGGTTTCCTATAACTGGCTAACCTCCAAGTTCGCTTGTATTTATTACTCTGGATCAATGATGAAGTTTGATGTATGCAGATAGTTGACATTTGTATTCTACATATTACAATATGCATCTAGAATGTTCTATCTCAACCCTGAAAATCAGACTTATTTATATTTAAAAATAACAAAAGTGGATATGCCGGTGCAGTGGTACACACCTGTAATCCCAGTGACTATTAAATGGTTTTCACTAGGATGTGAGATTGGGAATGGGGATAGGAAGGTCCCTTTGTTTGGTCCCTTTGTTTGTTTTGTTTTACCATGAACAAGTGTTACTTTAAAAATAACAGTTTCACTGCTCATTTATAAATATACATTATATATTATATAGAGTACATTATATACTCTATCCTAAGTAGTTTTCAAGTCAATAGGGATTCGGAGTGTATAAAACAATATCATCATACTTTTAGACTTTAAATTCTTCTGGGAGAAGATATAAAACTACCAACCTCGGCATTACTGATATGTTGAGCCAGATAATTCTTTAAGGGGGATGTCCAACTGTAAAATATTTAACGGAATGCCTAGCATCTATCCATTATACGTCAGTAGCTATTGCCCCAATTACGATAATCAAAAATATCTCTGGACATTTCCAGATGACCTCTGTCCAAGGCGTCCACTGGTACAGGGGGAAAAGCTCACCTTTGGGGACAGACAGACTTGGATTTTACTTCTAGCTCCACCAATTATGAGCTTTCTGTCTTTAGAAAATATACTTACCCTCACTAAACCTTATTTTCCTTTTCTGTGAAATGGGGATAGAAAAGTATTTTGCAATCTTTGTTTTCTTTTTTTAATAATCCAGTGAGAAAATTTATGCATTTAACACACAAGAGCCTTTAAATAAACAATAGCTATTACTATTTTAATTATGATCATACTAATGATGATGAGGAAGAAAATGCCAAGGTGATGGGTCTGGTTGTGCTCCTGAGCAGTACTTTCTAATATAACACAACCACTGTGTTGATGGAAATGTAATATAACATTTATAAGATTCTATAAAAATAATGTGGGTATTGATCACTTGAAATGTGGCCAGTGACTAATGAAGTGAAGTTTAAAATGTTTTAGAATTTTTTATTAATATAAACTTAAATAGCTCCATGTAATTGGGTTACCCTATTTATTGGCCAGCTCAGCTCAGAAAAGCAAAGGAGGGCCACTGAAGGTAAAGAAAGTGAGAACAATAAAGAAGAGGGTGATAGTTTGCCTGGGAGATTAATGTGATGCTGGTATTCCAGGTGGGAGAGCAGTATTTTCGTAACCCTGGCATGCTCCCAAGAGCATGGAAGGTGGTGGAAAGGACAACTGGGGAAGAGGTGGGCCATTGCACCAAAAATGTCCTCAGTGCAACTTGTTCCCACTGGTGTCTGACTCTGGGGATCTAACCTTGACATTAACCCTAACTCAATGACCTCCATGATCCCTGCAGTTGTCACTTCCTTTACCCATGCTACCCTTCCATCTCTACATCTGAGCTCAGAACTGGAATCCATAGTTTTCAGCTCAACATTTTGCTTTATAAGCTCCTTTAATGTTCCTAATAATAGGAAAGTCAAAAGCTTGCTTTTCAAGATGTTTCTCCATACCTCAAATTTTCAGAAGCTTTAAAAATTTTCTTTGCTATTCTGGGTTCTTGCCAAGTTCTTTACCACTTCCTTTAAAATTCTATAAAAGTGAGATCTAAACAATGAATTCTTATCAGTCTATTCTATCAAATGTTCTTTTAGAATAATAAGATTACTATTTCTGTGATATATTTAGCCTTATCTTCTTTTAATATAGAAAGGTTTAAAACGATTTTAGTAATAACTGTTGTTTGAAACCTGTACTTAAACAGCTCCCCACCACACTAATATAGGCCTCCAAAAGGCAGGAAGTTTTTGGATGCCAGAACAATTCATTACTTTGGACAGGTCTTTATTTTAGCAATCAAGTCAATGCATTATTAAAATATTCTAGATTTAATTTGGAATGAAACCACCATTTGACCAGTTATCCCACTCTTTGGTATATACCCAAAGGACTTAAAATCAGCATATTACAGTGACTCAGTCACACACCAGTGTTATAGCAGCTCCATTCACAATAGCTAAACTATGGAACCTACCTAGGTGCCCTTCAACAGATGAATGGATAAAAAAAAAAATATGGCACATATATACAATGGAACATTACTCAGCCTTAAAGAAGAAAGAAATTATGGCATTTGCAGGTAAATGGATGGAGCTGGAGAATATCATGCTAAGCAAAATAAACCAAACCAAAAAACCAAAGGCCAAATGTTTTCTCTCATAAGCGGATGCTGATCCACAAAGTGGGGCAGGGTAGGGAAGAATGAAGGTACTTTGGATTGTGCAGAGGGAAGTGAGAGGAGGGGTGGGGCAGTGGGGATGGGAAAAATGGTGGAATGAGACAGACATTATTACCCTGTATACATGTTTGATTACACTACCGGTGTAACTGTGCACCATGTACAGTTAGAGGAAGAAGTTGTGCTCCATTGTGTACAGTGTATCAAAATATATTCTACTGTCAAGCCATTTGACCACTTATCCTGCTCTTTGGTATATACCCAAAGGACTTAAAATCTTTTAAATATAAACTCTTTTAAATCTAATTAGAACAAATATTTTTTAAAAATCCCAGATTTAGAAAAAATATTTATTTGACAGATGAGTAGAAATTAAAAACTTTGGAGTTAGAATAGGAATACAAGCCCTAGACTTATCATTTTCTATCTGAGTGATTTTAAGAGGTCATTTACATCCTTCATACTTTGGTTTTTCTCATCTGGAACAAATAAAACAACAATGTCTGGCTTTCCCAGTCCATAGCTTGTTCTAAGCTTTGGAACACTATGTATCAGAAAGTGCTTTGTATGACTTAAAACGTGGTACAGAAGTCATTTTTTTCCCTTAAAATCTAAATGTAACTTCTTAATAGGCTGTACTATTTCAACAATTTTATAATCCAAACTCTACATCCTGGGTCTTTTGTGAGCATAACACAGAAGCAGAACCAAAACTACATGCACACATTAAGCACCATGTTATATTACTTCTCTTTTATCTCTTGCACTACCAGCTTTCTTGTAGAAGAAAACTATAACAGTTAGTGCAGAGTTACATCAATTACTCAGGATCATGAGTTCTTTTTTATAAGTTTAAATTTTTTTTGATTATTACATCTCACGTTGCCTCAAGTACCAATGTAGTCTTTGAAAGTCAATCATTTTAGGAATTTCTATTCCTATCATAAAAGAATAGTCAGCCTACTTAGGTGTTTGTTTTTTTAAAATCTTAAATATCACAAATTCATCTGCAGCTAATGCTCAAAATTGTGCTAAGTGGTGGCTCTTAGGCACTATGTGGGAGCAACCACTGATGCTGATATATGATATCTTATTCTATGTACGTGTACGAAGCCATGAAATCTCACCATGAGAACATCCTACAATAAGCAAGAAAATATTTTAAAAATTAAAAATAAATACAGTCATTGTTCATCTTGGAAATAAAACATAAGATCTTTCTAAAAAGAAACATAATTTCTTAAGTTCCTACATATTGTGGAAGAAATATATTTTGGTTGTAATGTGTTAGTTAAATGGAGTTGCTTTGTTTTAACAATTGCCAGATGTGGATCAATGTACATCCGGCTTCCTTAAATGATCATAATCCAGAGTCATTAACACCAGGAGGGAATTTAAAGAAAGGTTAATTCAAACCATCTGAGGCAGACCCGAATGGAATCCACAAAAAAAGAGGATTGGGCTGGGGTTGTGGCTCAGTGGTAGAGCACTTGCCTCACATGTGTGAGGCACTGGGTTCGATCCTCAGCACCACATAAAAATGAATAAATTAAATAAAGGTATCATGTCCATCTACAACTAATATATATATATATATATATATATATATATATATATATATCGGGGGAGCCTGAATCAGTCCTCTTTTTGTTAATATATATTAACACTTTAGGAAATAGAGAAAGGGTTGGGGAGGACAGGGAGAGAGAAAGAGAGAGATAATTTGTGTCAGAAAGGCAGAGGCGATCTTGTGCTTCTCTGAGACTTAACCATTGATGGAATGGTAAAAAGGCTTCAGCATGGCATTTAAATTTTGAAAATTTTATCACTGCAGCTTGACTATGCAAGGACCAGCACTATCTGTTATAGAAAGACTGGATACACACACACACACACACACACACAACATGTGCGTCAAGAATGTGTTCTGTTAACAGTAGGGTGTAAGGTAACTGTGACTTCGTTTCTCTTCTCCAGGACCCCTCCGAAGTATTCTTTAAAAAATGTGGTTATCAATTTAAGTTGACTTCTGTTTAAATGAAATTAATTTGATTTTTTCCTGGAATTTTTAATTTCAAGTTTCTAAGGACACTGCTCACGCCTACTTGCCTGTTTTAAGTATACACCAAACCACTAAATGACAGTGATGGGTCTGGTGACGTGGTCACAGCCGAGTCTGGAGATAAAGCTAGCCCTTGAAGCACAGGATAAATGCTAAGAAGAATGAGGACATCGTAGATATTTAATATACACCTTGGTTGTTCTTTCTTGATAGGTTAGTATGTCAAGTTTATTTGATTTCTGATTTTCTCAAATATTTTAGAGCTACAATGTATGCTATGAAGGGACTCACATGAGTCAATGCTCCCAATTCCCTGCAGCTAAAATGGAAGACTGAGTTACAGCCTAGCACTGGAGGCAGAAAGAACATCCCTCCTGACAGTGTCAAGGCTTCCTATGAACAAGGCCCTCTGAATCCTTAACTGTCTACCAACATATGCATCTTCCTGTAGAGCTATGGAGAATCCTTCAAAGGAACATAAGTTGCTGTCACCAACCAAAACAGTCCACCAAACAGCAATGATTTTAGTGGAAAAAAAAATGCATTCCTTAAATCAGAGACTATCCTCACTGTTTCTCTGTAGCTCTGAGCAGAAAAATCCAAGGCTTCTCTTAGGGTATGGGTGGAAGAACATGAGAAGTGGAGACCCTGAAGCTTTGCACAAAGGAGTGAGAAGGATGATGACAAAAGTTGAGGGGCCAGAGTGTTTAGCAGACTGGTACTCTGCAGAATATCCAAGCAGAGAAGAGGTTAAACGTCCAAAGAAATTATAAAGCAGGAAACAAAACTAGAGTCCAGAACTTGGCTCAGGGTTATATAGAATCACATCCCCAAACCTGAGCCACAAGAATTTGTTATATGGTATAATAAGCATGAGCAGAAAGAATAAAATGCCGGTAGCTTGTTAGGGTTGGTTTAATGGGTCTTTCATAAAATGACTGGCTGTAATTGGAAAAGCTCAGGAGTAAAGAGAGGCAATTCTCTTTCTACAGTCAGGTTTAAGTACGCAGCTTTACTGTACAAAGAGGAGGATTCACATTTAACTTGCTCCGTAACAACTGCTCCAATGATTTCTGCTTTTGTTTTTTCCTGGACATTTGCCTTCTAACCTTTTACTAATCAAAGTACTGTTCATCGGCGTCAACATGACCTGGGAGCTGGCCCCCTCTTCCAGACCACTGATTCTGAATCTGCATTTCAATAAGATTTCAGGTCTTTCATCTCTGCTCTAAAGTTTGAGAAGTAAATCTAACATTCCCTGCACAGCTGCCTGAGAAACTATCTATTTTATTTGTTAACCCACTGATTATTTCCCTCTCTGGAGGGAAAGTTCCATGAGGGCAGGAAAAGGCTATGCAGTTCGGTGTCCAAAAATATTCGTAGAATGAAAGTGAGTTAAAAAAATTAATTTGCCTGCAGGACAGAATGAAGTCCATATTGCATGAAATCCTCCATGTCTCTGCTTTACCCCCTGAAAAGTCTCCCTCTCTTTTCTCTTCCTCTTTTCTATAAGGTAGATACATTTGGCTTGTCAAATCCAAATGCTTGTCTGTATTTTTTAACCCCTTTCCATTAGGACCTTATTCTACATATATGTCCATCTTCTGCTTACATATGTAACCTCCCCGATCTATCTGTCCCTGCCTTTGCCTTGAGATTTCCTTCATTCATTAGCAGCAAGAGCACACCTGGAAGTCAAGGAAGCTGATACCTCCTTGACTTAACCTTTGAGTCTGAGGTTTCTGAAACTTTTTCTTATAGTTTTCATATTCTTATTTATTCATTTATGCAAGATCTTGTTTCTTTCTCCAAAAATTTGGCTGTTTGGAGTCAGACTCAGATTAAAAACTAACCCTAAAATGTGAACAACCCTCTGGATCTCTGTCTCTTCATTTATAAAGTGGGTGTAATAGGCTCTCCATATGACAGTGAGAATAAAATTGCCTGCTACAAGCCGACACATGGCAAGTGCTAACATAATCTCAAACTTTCCTTCTTGGCAAAAAGACAAGGCTCACTTTGAAACCATCAGATTTTATCTGTCTAGGAAATTGACAATACAATACATAGTGATTTTGTTGTTAAGAAATATTTGTTGGAAATAATTTGACCTGTTGTGTAGGAGTAATATACAAACTATTCCATTGCAACATTGGGATGATAATGAGAAATTGGAAACAGCATGGAATAAAAATGCCCAGTATCTATGTGAGAGAACAGAATGCAGGTGGGAAAATGTTGTAAGAGATACTTAAGATCTTGTTGAGTAGGAAAAAGGAAGGCAGAATTTGAATATGTATAGTCCTGGTCCTGATTATGTAAATTTAAATGTGATACAATGAAAGGAAATAAGCCAATGTTTTTAAAAAGTATTAACCATAATCTGTATATTGTGTAATGGTGGGTGACTATTTTTTCCTTATATTCTTCTAAATTTTGCTAGTTTTAGGAAACACTGATTTGTTCATTTCAAAACAAACAAACAAACTAAAACATTATTGAAACAATAAATCCATCAGTATTTTCCTTATCCTCATTCTTCAGTTTTTCGGGAGAATTTGATTATTAGCTTTGTTTTTATTACATTCTCTGTGTTTTTCTTTCTTTGCTTTTTTCCCCCCCTTCAACTTTGTTGATCTGTCTTTCATTCTGCATCTGTAATGTGGGTGCTGTGCAGAGTTTCTCACCATCTTTTCTGATGACGTCACCTACACCCTTCCCACCTCACTTCCTCTCAGCCTTGTCCCTACAAGTTCTGCATCTATTAGCTCAGCTCACCCACATTTCCGGCCACATTGTCCTGTACATATGTCTTCAGTTTTTTCCACACTCCCATTCATTTAGTATTTACTGGCCGTCTATTGTGGACCACACAGTCAGCTAGAGACTCAACTACAAAGAAAAAAAAAAAAGATGGCCTGTCCTTCCAGTAGCTGTCTGCTACCTCTCTCTCAATCATATCTCTAGTGATCAAATTCAAGCCTCAGAGTCACCTGTGAGTCTTTTTTTTTTTTGCTTTTCATTTCTTCCAGTTAAGCAGCTGCTGTGCTCCATATGTGATTCTGATCTCTGAAACGTCTCTCACGTTCATGACCTTTTTTCATGTCTACAATCAATACCGTATCGGAACTTTTATTTATTTTTCCTGGATTCTGCTATGACAATTTCCAAAGTGATAGTTTTGCAACATGCTTTCTCTTATAACTCCAATTCATGGTGCAAAGAGCTGTAAAATAAATTCTCTGAAAACGGTTTGCTCATAGTCATCTCCTGTTCAGAAACACGGTGAATAGCTTCCCATTGAATACCAAAAACAAACTAAAAAAAACGCTCCTCATCTTGACACTTCAGTCCTCTTCCATGTATTAAGTTGAACTGAATGAAATTTTTATTTTGTTCTTCAAAAGGACAATTATTTTTTTTTTAAAGGTGACTGTTAGCCACCTTGTATGGTACAACACAATAGTATTCATGGACCTTCCACTCTTTTCTTGTCAGTGTCCCCTTCATTTGTCCTGCAGTCTAGAATATAAATGAGATCTGTCCACACTTTCCAAGCTGTTCACCTCCCTTCATTCCTTTGCTATTGTTGGTTCTTCTTGGACTCCTCCAGGTATTATCTCCACCTTGAATACTTCTATTCATCCCTCACTTCCATCCTCCATAAAGACTCATTCCCCATAAGGCACTTTCTATGGAGTCCCTTCTCCATTATTAATAATCCTGCCTGGAATAAATGACTCATGTCTCATCTGCCAGTGAGCCTTGGAGCTTCCCGACTGAGCTTGGGAAATGTTCTGCTGCATCCACTACTTTGCAAGTAGAAGGTCTGATTACATATTTGTGTAATTGTTAGTACCTTCAGAGATTTTTATGGGTTAGTTAGTGATCCTCAAGTTTGAATGTGGTACTTTCATCCTTATTATGATAGTGTCCTCCACTTGTTTATTTATTATGGACATTTGAACATTTTTCTGCTATTGTATCAATTTAAAAAAAAATCTTTATAAGACATGACATCAAGTATGCTATTTAGCTCTTGATTTCTATGGCTGATATTCTTACATAGATTATACAATTCGATAACATGACTTGGAAGATCCTTTATGGATTCATTTGTTTTAAAATGTCCTAATTTATTTCTGACATCTCTCTATAAAGAATAAAGTTCTTCAGGTTAATTGTATTGTATTGTATTTCTTAAATTTTCTGGTTGTAAGAGGTTTGAACCCAGAGATGCTCTGCTATTGAGCTATATCCCCAATTATTTTTCATTTTATTTTGAGACAGAGTCTTGATAAATTGCTGAGGCTGGCCTCAAACTTGTGATTCTCCTGCCTCAGTCTTCTGAGTGTCTGGAATTACAAGTGTGAACCTCTCTACTTGGCTAATGTGTGTGTCTGTGTGTGTATGTGTGTATGATTTTGAACATTAAATATATTCATATAAATAAATATACAATAACTTGAATATTATAACTATTTGAAGATATTCACATATGCATATATACACACATGATTATATAAATCTACAAGAATACGGTTTTAACCTTTTTGTAGTAATGTAAGTATCATGAGCATAAATAAAATATTAAGAAAATCACTACATGCCAAAAGATATGCCAGAAAAAAATGGAGTGCTTACTAGTTTATCTGAGGGCTTTGGGGCCAGACTTGGGTTGATTGCCCACGTGGAGTCTTAGTTCACTCATGCAAAATGGAGACCATACCTACCTCCCAGAATTATAGGGAGAGTTATATGGATAACATATATTAAGATTTTAGAATATTGCTAGGCAAATAGTTATAGTTTTATCAATAAAAACAAATGACAACAAGAAAGAAGAGCCTTCTCTAAATCTATTATGATTCTAGATGTTTCCTTACAGATTCTTTAAAAATATCGACTGTCTATCTATCTATCTACCATCCATCCTTAAATGCTTTCTTGCTCATTATGGACTGGTAAGTATGACATCATTTCTTGCATTAGATTTATAGAGAAAAAGAGAGCGAGACAGAGAAAGGCCTCCTCCCTTCCCTCTGCTGCAGCAAGATCTTGGCGGAGGATGTGGAGAGCAATAAGCAATGCCAAGGCTGGGAGTAGTATTTAGGAAGAAGCGTCCATAAGCAAAGCTCATGCTGCAGCTTGGCATTCTTCCCCTAGCTGATGAAAGTTAAAAGGGACATTTCAAAAATTCTTTCCTTGTCAACCTAAGTCTAGAAAAACCTTGTCCATATAACCTGAAGAAATTTCTAGACAGAGTTTCCACCCAGTATGAATTATTTATTTAATTATTATTGACTAGGGACATCCAATCAACATTTTGGGTAACTAAAAAAAAAAGAATTAAAGCACCAAACATGTATTTTTTCATTGAGCATCATTTCATGAAAAGGAAGAGAGAGAGAGAGAGAGAGAGAGAGAGAGAGAGAGAGAGAGAGAAAATTCCTATTGAGTTCATTATCCATTAAATAATTAAATAAATACGTATGTATTGAATTCCTACTGAAGCTCAGGTACATTTCTATGTGTTTAAGGATACGAGTGAAAAAAATCAGTAAAGAAACTAATTCAGTTAAAAAAAATATTGATTAGAAACACTATGATATGGAAACCTGACTCTCTTAGAGTCTTATAATCAAAATTGTTTGGATTTGACTCCCTGACAGATTATTTTAATAGGCAGGTTTTTATTACACATAGTTAGCACACCCTAGATGAATTTCAAAATGGTCCTAGAAAAGGTAGGTACCAAGAGCTCCTTGGTGAGGTCATGTGCCACTTTTTCCATGCCCACAATGATCACAACTGATGGACATATAGTGTGGACATGTTTAAGCTGTCAAATAATAATTTGTTTCCAATTCATACAAATACCCCAAAGTTTAAAATGAATACAATGAGTTGCTGAATAAGTCTGAAGATTAAGGAACAGACTGTCACATATGCTGTATGGATTTAGTTAGATGAGAAAATACCAAATAGAAATCTTTCATTTACCCTGAATAAAACTCCCACCCACTCCCAAAGAATGGTTTCAAGGGTTTTACAATATCCAGAAAGGAATAGTAAGTATTTTTTAGACATTTGATACCTGATTCCACTTGGTAATTTCTAAGGAAAAAAAATGCAATGCAATTTCATCATTCTCTAAGACTAGTCTATTAGAATGTGTTAAAAAATCTGAAATAATGCAATTTTCCTTTTTGAGGAGGCACTGATTTATTTTATTAGATTCATTCTCCTTTTCAAAAATCTTATGTGATTATTCCTATGCTCTGGAAGGCTATGGACAGTGTGATCTGTCCCTTCCTCTTCTCCCACAATGACTACCCACAGAACCAAAGCTCTTCAGAAATGCTTGTGGAATGAATAAATTAAGGTTCTCATGATTATACATTGCAGAGAAAACTAACCAAGGACAATGCATTAGTCTCCTTCAGCTTCTACAAATATTCAGATTCACAGGTATATACTCATACCTATGGTACCTTGGGGTCAATGGTGAACACTGACCATTTTTAAAGTGTATTTTTTAAAAGGCTAAACTTACTACGTGGAATATTTTGAATTGAAAATCCTAAAAAGGGGAAATACTATATGGATATCAAGGGAAGATTGA
This sequence comes from Marmota marmota marmota, assembly GCF_001458135.2. Classification (NCBI taxonomy): domain Eukaryota; kingdom Metazoa; phylum Chordata; class Mammalia; order Rodentia; family Sciuridae; genus Marmota; species Marmota marmota. Next base: position 28,066,735 of record NW_026000005.1, on the reverse strand, counting down.
AAACATGTTATTGATCTTCTTCTCAGCAAGATAGAAAATGTCTTCCATTTTTTTAAAAGGCAAATTAAAAACACAGGATTTATTCGTCTGAACATATTGTAAAGCCAAAGATAATGTTAAAGATTTAAAGAAACAGTAATACTCATAACTGCCCTCCCAAATCAATATACATCCTAATACTGAATTTGAAAATTAACATTTTTCATGTAAGGACATAAGGCCCAGGATCAATAGATTTGACTGCTTTCACGGCACGATGAAGAATTACTCTCTTATGCTGTCGATTTTGGAAAAAAAAAAAACAACAGGTAATATCTGTTCTTTAAAGAACTAACAACCTTGGTTTTAAAATATATCCCTTGCTGAAGACTAAAGCATCAGTGAATAAGTTACAATATTTTTATTTGCAAAACCCAACAATACTGAGTCATTCCTGGGCTTTCATCTCTAGTGCTCATTCTACCTGGGAAGGGCAAGCCATTTCATTTAGCCATTTAAAAAATTACTTGTCAGCAGGAAATCTTTAGATAAAATCATTACTCTATGTATTTCTCTAAAATTCAAAAGAATACATTTTCATTAAGGTAGAGAATTTTGGACTTTTTCAAAACCATTTATAATGATAAAACCCAAAATAAAACAGACATTTTAATATTTGTTAATAGCTTGAAACATAGGCAAAAAACCATAATTTTTAAACATCAAATCAAAAAGCCTTGGATGAGGGTGTTATCTGCATAGGAAATTGTACATGCTCTAAACAATGATCAACACAGGCTTGAGGATAAAAGACCAACCATAAAGAGATTGCCTGAAGTAAAAAATTCCTATTTTCAACTGATTTTCCCTCATTTAAAACATCCAAACAAAACATGTAGTACCTTTTAATTTTCTGAATGAGTAGTTCTCAATCAATGCTTCCTCCGTTAGAGACAACAAGCTGAAGAATCTACCGAAACAAAAGAAAAAAACCAAAAACCACATGTATAGATTTGTTAACTAAATATCAAAAACTGTAACTCACCAGTAAGCAAATACAATCTCTTTATCCAAATAATAAGTCTATGCCATGAGATCTGTAGTACAAAGAATGCAGTATTTGAATTTTAAAGCTTAATAATGAATTTTAAAGCATTTTACTCCAAGATGACATAAAGCAGATCCCTGGGAAAATGCCTTAAAAACAAAGCAAAATACATTTTTAAAAAACCCCAAACCATTACCAGCACATATGCAGCAATACCCCCCAAGTCTAGCCTTCGAGAACTGCTGCAGGATCCTTCCCCGGGAGCATTATCTTCGGGCTGGCTCTCTGGCTCTCTAGCTCCAGACAGACGCAGTCTGCAAGCCACCAGCTCGTGTCTGTGTGTGTCGGGGAAAGGGAAGCTGCAAATTAGAAAAAGTCCCCGCAGTGGCGAAAAGGAAAATAAGGCGAGTGGGAGAGGGAGAGAGAGCTCACTAGCCTCAGAATTTTCGAGAATGATGACAAGCCACTCAGCTCCGCCATCATTCACTGACAATAGGATGCAGCCCTGGCTTACGATTTAGAGGTTTGCCATAGGGGCTTCTGGTACCAAATGCCTGACAGGCATTTTAATTGCCTCCATCCAAGTGTGTCCCCAGGAGTCGAGTCTATAAGCCTATGAATGTCATCATCTGGTCTCCTTTGTGCTAATGCCAGACACACACACATCACACACACACACACACACACACACACACACACACACCCTCTGCTTAAATACAGAGACAGTTTACAGGCATATAGGATTACAAACAAGTTAAGCTACAAAAACTGGACCTGACCAAATGACAGTTAATGGAATTTTTATCTGCGTTAAGAACATCAGAGATTCTTTGGTGTTTTGTCATTGGCTATTTATTACAATATTTTTTATATCAAGTGAATATTGTTTATTACATTTCAAAATAAAAATGTTCATTAAAGAAACACCTATACTTATATATATTTTTCCTGTGGAAAATTCAGTCCCCTTATGATAATTACGCAGTTGGCAATGTTTTCCTTACCGGGGGAGAAAGCAAAAAAGAAAAAGGATTAGGAAACCAAGGGTTTGTATGTGATTTCTGTGGGCAAGGCATTTTACTCCTTTTCCATACAAAAGCAAAGGGAGGTGGCAACCAGCTAGAGGCTAGGGAGTTTGCAGTCCCTGAGGGCCAAAGGGGGGAATTGAAGCTTTGGCATAATCTGTACCCACTTCGTGTCAGCAACTGAAATTAACAGTTGAATATCCCTGTTTTACAGTGCCCCTTATCTAGTGAGGTTAAGTGTAGAACAATTCCCTGCATTATTTCTCAGAGAAAAGGGAAGGAGAAATATGTTCATAAATACATTAATTTTTATGGCATTGTTAGCACCCTGCCCCAGTGAATGGAGTAAAATTTGATGTCTACCAAAAGGGCCAGCTGCAAAGGATGTTGCTGAGAGGGAGCATCACCATGGTTACCGGAAACAGAAAGTAAGAAGAAAAAAATAAGGTGATGATAGAGAAGAGGGAATAAGACCACAGTAGAGGAAATTTAGAGACAAAACGATATGCTTCATTCTTTCCTTCTTGAAAGAACTGTATCAGTTTTATGTTTTATTTTGAATTGATTAAAATGAATTTGCATTCTCCTGCTGGGACTGTTCTTTCTTTTTTAATCACTAGCTAATTTTGCTTTCATAAATATTCACATTTTGGCTCTTTTGTATGAGATCAATCCTGTCTCTCCTTGTCTCTCTGTTCATAGGCTAGATTCATGGAGACCACTCAGCTTAGCCCACAGCCTTTGTTTCATAGGTGAGAAATCTGAGGCCCTGGGAGTCTCAAGGACCAGCCTTGCTTCCTGATTCAGTCCATTTCTTGTCTTCTCTCATCAAGGGACTTTCTTTCCCTTTTTCTCTCATGTGTCTTTAGGCAAGACATATTCCAGAAACATCCTTTGTCTTTGATTTTGTAAACCTTTTATTTGCTAAAGCAGTAATCTTCCTGTTTAAAACACATTGCAATCATCCTGAGAACTAGCTTTGCTTAATATCTGTGCTGGATTGTACTTGAGGTCTGAAAAATCTGGGGTAATTATGTCAACAGCTTTTCTTTCATTTCCAGTCTGACAATCAGATGAATCAAGCATGATTGCCCTTTTGTGGACCTTGCTTGTTGGACCTGAGCTTAATCATCATACAGTGGGCATCCATCATAACTTGCGTCATTCTTTCTGCAAGCATGAAATTGGACGATCAAACTGAGCCAGCCTCCCCAGGCTTCTCCTAGGTATAGACAGTGTGAACCTTCTTGGAGTTATCTAAAACCATGCAGCTGGAAAATCAAGCCCAGGTAAAACAAGGGGGGGCGAGAGTTGTTAATCTAAAACAACCACTGGAGGGCGCAATATTTATCAAAAAATTTTTTGAATTACCCAGTAACAATTGCGACTAGGATTTTGACCTTGATGATCTATTCTGTTTTTATTTTCTTTCAGAGTCCTTTCAGGATGGGGTAGGTAACTTATTTTTTTAGTTGTAGGTGGACACAATATCTTTATTTTTTATTTATTCATATATGGTGCTGAGGATTGAACCCAGCACCTCACACACACTAGGTGTGTGCTCTACCACAGAGCCACAACCCCAGTCCTGGGGTAGGTAGCTTAGAGGTAGAGCATATGCCAACCCTATGCAAGGCCCTGGGTTCAATCCCCAGTACCAAAAAAGAAAATTAAAAAGAGAAAGTTTTCTTTCAATATTCAGTTCATATAATTCATCAATTTTAGGTTAGCTCATCTATAGGTAGGGTCATATTGTGTTTTCAAAGGTCAACAACACAGTGGCTGCCACCACCACCATCCTTTCCCTTCGTACTTCAGTGAAAAAAAAAATAAATTTGTTAAAAATTATTTATGATTGCCATAGGTAATGATTACAAGGGATTTCAGAAGTTAGTAAATCCCACAGCTGGTTAGGATTCTTCCTCCCCTAAAAGGTGTCCCTTTAAATATGATCTTTCTGTTCAATGTCCATCTTTCTTCAGTGACTTTGGACAATAAGGTGATTTTTCACAGTGAATGTTTTATTTTAATATATTGTCAACAGTCCACTTCCAAATTCAAATTTTGATGCATGAGATTAATTTATTTAAATATGAATTATATTCTATCAGGATCTCATAAAGCATACATAATAGTCCTGGTCAGTCTAAACAATAGCATAGCTTCCAAAAATCATTAAATACTATCTGGAAGTCATTTCATATTTAAGAAAAAAAAAAAAACCAGGTTCAGTAAACGAGGATGAATTGGTCTATTTTTCTTTTCTTTTTCTTTTTCCCCCATTTGCTTCCATCATGTAGTAAGCACTATGTGTAAAATATAATTACTGTCCTAAAGTATGTCATATTCTAAGAATAAAAGATGACAAGCAATTGAAAGACTTCTGTGAAGTTTAAGCTGCTATAATTTATGCCTATGAGCCTAAATGGTGCTGCCTCCTCCCCACTCCTGTTTTAGCCCAGGACTTAGCCTCCGTAGTCAATTCATGTAGCCCTTTGTAATGGCACACCCACAGGTATTTCAGACACTGCACAGATTCCAGGAATAGGAAACAAAGGGGAACAGCATTTTCTCCTCAAGGAACTTCAAAGATAGTAGAGAAAATATGCAAGTAAACAGAAAACTAACTTCACACCTCTCTCTCTCACTTTGATGAGACACTCTGACTCTGCCCTTAGCTACAGCTTCCTCCCAGAGCTATCTGGAAGAATCTGATTCCACCATATTCCAAGATTCAGTTAGCTCACTTCCATGGCTCTTCTGGAAGACCTTTGGTTTCACTCCCTAAACATACTGGACTGTGTATTTGTGCATCAGTCTTTAAATTCTTTGGGAATGAACAATGGATCTTCCTTCCTTCTCTCCTTGGAGCTGTTGCTCATATCATCTTTCCAACCAAAGCTTTCCTGACCACTATAATAAAGATGGTGGCCATGCCCTCTCATGATCTATTCCATTTTTCTTTCTTTCTTCCATGGCACTCGTCCTACCATAAAGTTTTCTTTTTGAGTATGTTTACTATTTATTACCTCATGCTAATTCCATGAGGACAGCCATCTTTATGGGCAAATACAAAGTACCTAAAACAATACCTAAAATATACTGGCACTCAAAAATATTTTTTCAATGAGTGAATGTGAAAATGTCACTAGTGGAGGAAACAGAGTGTTCAAACACAAGAAAAGTTTTTCTATTCCATACTGCTCATTCTATTCTCTATGTTCAGTTTCCTTATGGATATTATCACCTTTTATTTGTAGTATAAACCACCCATTGCAATAGAATCAATATTTTGAATATAAATTTATTTAAAATAGATTTGTCTCCTACTTTCCTTAAATTCCACAAAGTACCTGGCTGAGGGCTCTCATTTTTAAAATGCTCAGAAAGTTTTTGTCATTTATTGATGTTAAAATATGCTAAATTTTAATTTTTAGATTTTAAGATTAAATTAGAACAATGAATTAATTAATGTTGTGTCAAGGTCCAGATAGTTTGGAAGGACTTTATAAAAAGATGGCCATATATACTGTAATCTATACTTTTAAAAAATTGATAGTAGAAATAATAATGATAGTTACTAGTACCCTTAAGTTGGAGTTATTCTAAATATCATGGGCAGATATTTAAGTACTTTGCAAATTATTATGATACCCCAATTCATTGAACACTGTCTGGTCTTATTTAACTACAGAAAATGTTGCTTCCTTCAACAAAGTTGGTCCACACAAAAGAATATGGTGCTCTAATAGACCCCACCTCCCCCACCCCCAAAAAACAAAGGAATAAGTGTCATAATTAACACAATCTGAATGGAAAGACTGCTGAAAGTCTATGATTTTTTTACTTATAAAATGGCAATTTCACATGGTTCAGACTAACACCCAGAGAAACTATAAAACAATGCAGAATTGAGTAGCACAAATTATACAAAGTGACTTCCAAATTTATTGCAGCATTTTTTAATAGCAGCCCAAGGTATGGAAATAGCCAAAGTGTCCACTGTTTCATAATGGATTAAAAAAGTGTATACACACACACACACACGAATATTATTCAACCCCCAAAAGAACAATATCTTGCCATTTGCCACAACATAGATGAGCCAAGGACATCATGGTAAGTGAAATAAGCCAGACAAAGAAAGAAAACTATTATATGATCTCTCTTAAATATGGGATCTAAAAGAGAAATCAAATGTACAGAGTTAGAGAAAAAGAGCACTAATTATCAGGGGCAGGAGCAGAATGACACAAAGAGGATATAGGAGATGTAAGTCAGAGGACACAAAATAGCAGATATGTAAGATGAACAAATCTAGAAATCAGATATGCAATATGAAAACCAATAGGTAATAGAGCTGTACTGTTAAAAATAACAAATCACATTGTTCCCCCAAATGCAAACAATTATTATTTTTAAAGCAAAAATATTAATGATTAAAATCTAAAATGTGGTATATCACATAATAGAATATTATTTGACAATAAAAATAATGAAGTTCTGATACATTCTACAACATAAATGAACCTCAAGAACATAATAAATTGAAAGGAACCAGTTATAAAAAGCCCCATATATTATATCATTCAATTTATATGAAATGCCTAGAATAGCCAAATCCATAGAAAACAGAAAGTATATTAGTGGTCACCAGAGGCTGGGGCAGAAGGAATTGAGAGTGTCTCTTACTAGGTGGGTTTTTTTTTTTGGCTGGGGGGGGGGGGGGGGTGATACTGTTCTAAAAATAGATAGTGGTGATGTTTGCTCAATTCTGAATACACTAAAAGTCACTGAACTGTATACACTTATATGGGTGACTTCCATGTCACATGAAATATATCTTCATGAAATTCAAAATTAAAATAACAAACTAGTAAACGCTGTAGTCTCTAAACAGCAAGTCTTGGAATTCTGTGGCTACTAATTAAAATATGACAAGTTTCAAACTCAATCTGTGACAACTTCCTGATTACTACCAGTTCTTAGAAGCATGGTTCCAAAGGCTGTTGATTTAAGGCCATGAGGCTCTGATTCATTTGAGGATCTGCAAATCAACAAGACACTTTTTTTTATTCAGCAGTTGGTCTCCAGATCTCAATAACTTAAATAAGTGTGCACATGAGAGAATGGATTAGCATGATTTCCTCAGTGAAAGACAGGCCCTAGAGGATGTCTGATTTATGTGATCAAGAATGGTCAGGAGTTAAAAGACTATCACTACACACACACACACACACACACACACACACAATTTACATAAATCACTCACATGGTTTTATTAACAAACTATACAAATTATTAACTCCACAGCTGAATTACCAGTTATAAATATTAAGATGACCAATAGGTTGAGAAACTTATGTAGAAGAGTTTGATGTAAAAGAAGGGGGGAAATTTTCCAACAAAAATAGAATCCCAAATCACTCTCATCTTGTCCCAAATTCTCTTTGTTGCAATTGGAGATAGGCTACATTCATTAGCACTGTGCATTCACTCTTGTTTACTTTTCAAGATATATGCCATGAGATGGACTATTTACTTTGTTAATGCTTCAAAAGAGATTGATATTGTTTGTCCTCCAAGTCCTATAATTATTTGCCTTACTTTATATTTGTTTTAATCCTCTCATACACATATAACCTTGTGGGAAATATTTTAAACAAAAATATTCAGTCATCTTGACTGAACTTAGATGAAGAATGAATCAGAAAGAAAGTATATTTATAAAGAAGCAAAGAGCAAACTGACATATGGGTCACTCGTGGGCATCTTATATTTTCACTGTGATTTCTATTAGACTTGGTCTGCAGTGGGAAGGAAGAATTTATTCTAAGCAAGTACAGTGAAGATTAAGATAAAATAACTTGACCACTTTCCTATTGCTCCTGAATCGGGCTTTAATCCTTTTGCATCATCATGATAGGAGTTTGGCTTTGCAATCCCATTTTAAATCTTAGTGTGATGATTTTCTCTAAAAACCATTATATACTTATTTACATGTAAGTATAAAATACATTCCAAATTATTTTTGGATTATTCACTTTATCTATCTATCTATCTATCTATCTATCTATTATTTGGCAGTGGTACTGGGGATTGGACTCAGGACTTCATAAATGCTACGTAAATGCTCTACCACTGAGTTAAATCCCCAGTCCTTTTTTGGGGGTGGGGTGGGGTTATACTGGGGATTGAACTCAGGGACACTCAACCACTGAGGCACATCCCAGCCCTATTTTGTATTTTATTTAGACAGGATTTCACTGAGTTGCTTTGCTGAGACTGGCTTTGAACATTATTCTCCTGTCTCAGCATCCGGAGCTGTTGGGAATCCCCAGTCCTTTTTATTTTTTTATTTTGAAACAAGGTCCTGCTAAGTTGCCTATGCTGGCCTCAAACTTGTGATTCTCTAGCATCAGCCTCCCGAGTAGCTGGGATTATAGACTTGTGTCACCTTGTCAGGCTGATTATGTACCACTTGAAACTTTGCAAATATTCACATTTCACTGTAAATTTTTGCACAAGAAATTTTAGAAATAATTTTCTCTTTTTATTTTTTATTGCAACGGTATTTTTATTTCACTTATCAAGGGGAAGTTAATAGGATGATGTAAATAGCAAGACAGAGAGAGAATGAGAGAGGTTTTTCTTATTGTCAGTTCTCAAATTCTGACAGCAATTTAGTGAAATAGTTAGCTTAAAAGCTATATTTTTCTAAGCCATTACCCTCTAGGCTAAGGAAATGTATGTACCCAAAGTTCTATTCTGCTGAGACACTTTTACCAAAGTTCTTTTTAAAAATTCCTTTAAAAAAAGTCACGTGAACTATAATAATGAAAATAATTGTTACTTCAATTCATCAAGTCATAATCTCATTATACATTAAGAACTATGTTGGGAATAAAATGCTTTTCAGAGGCTGAAAAGAAAATGATAATGGTAGAATAACTGGAACTCACATATACCTGGTGGGATTGTAAATTACTACAATCCCTTTTTAAAATTGTTGCTGTGTCTAGTAAAGTTAAATGCATGTCTATCTTATGACCCAGTAACTCTACTTCTAGGTAGAAATGAGTAATTACTTGCTTATACACAAACTTACAAACATACTGTCAGTAGCCTAATCATAACAGGATAAAATTGGAAACCACCAAAATTCTCATCAATAGATTGTGGTACATTCATATAATGGATTACTACATATACAAAAAGAAAAGGAAACAATTACTATTACATACAACTGCATAGATGAATCTCACAGCATAATATTAGTGAAAAAAACAGACACAAAAGAGGACATTGTATATTAATCCATTTATATGACATTCAAGGACAGACAAAACAAATACTTAGAGACAGAAGTCAGAATGGTGTTTACCTTTGTGGGAGCAGGAAGATGTATTGACCTGGAAGAGATACCATGCCTTCTTGACCTGGATGGTAGTGACTTGGGGGGATGGCAGGGAATCAGAAAATGTGCACCCTACTAACCTATCTTAAGCCTCAACTCTAAAAATAACTATAATAAACATTATGGTGTCTTTGGTACATGAACTTTTTTTTTTTTTCGCAGCAAGTTTTAGAATCTGTAGTGAATGTTACACACAAGGGTTTTGGTCTAAGCAGATATTTTGCAGATATTTTAAACATGCCATGTAACCACAGCAGCATAAATGAAGACAATATGATGATTCTTTATATGTTAAATAAATCAATTGTAAAGGAACATTTTCCTTGGTATGAAGAGGATACTTTACATTGGCTTTTAATAAATGCAACTCTGAAAAACAATAAGAACAAGTATAATATGTATTTTAGAAACATTTCAACAAATGAAACTGTCTTGTAGCAGCTCTTATTGAACTACTGTTTTGGCAAAAGAATGGACAGTTAAGGTGCTTTCAACATTGCTAATTTCATAAGAAACCTTTGTCTTTCAATGCTCACTGTAATAACTAGTATATTTTAGGATTCATCCTCTCTTCCAATCCAAAGCTTATACTTCCTCTCTGTTTCATTTAAATTATGCCTGTTTCATAATGGCTTCCAAAATTTTCACAGTACATACTACCACAAAACTCTTTACTTTCTCAGAATCCCATGATACCAAAGAGAGAGAGAGAGAAGATAAGAAAAATCACCATGATACTATAATGTATCCTTATATGTGGCTTTGGACTGGTTTTCAGATTTTTAAATTCAGTTGTTTAATGTAATATTGGCTGATTTAAAAAGCTTGGGATGTGATTCTGTTAAAAATGACTAAATAGCCAGGTGCAGTGGCACACACATCTAATCCCAGTGGCTTGGGAGGCTGAGGCAGGAGGATAACAAGTTCAAAGCCAGCCTTAGCAAAAGCGAGGTGCTAAACAACTCAGTGAGACCCTATCTCTAAATAAAATACAAAATAGGGCTGGGTTGCTCAGTGGTCGAGCACACTGAGTTCAATACCTGGTACAAAAAAAAAAAAAAAGACTAAATACCTATAATGTGCCAACCCTTTTATGTAAGCTATTTTACTCAACAAAATTCTGAGTTGTAAACCTGTATTTTACAGTTAAGGAAATAGGCCCAATTAGATTTAGTAATGTGCCCAAGGACATACAGCTGGTAAGTGGTAGAGGAGAAATCCACTCCCTAGACTTCTGAGCCAATTAATTTGTAATTCAGCCTAACATTTATAAAGTATAAGAAGAGAAAGAGATAAATTAAACATAAAACTAAGAATTTTTCATTTACACTGGTAACATATCAGAAGAGGAAGAGAGAAATTAAACATAGAATTAAGAATTTCCATTTTAAGACAGACTACATATTACATAAGTAGGCTGTGCATAAAAGACATAAGGCTAGAATTTAGATTTTTACTTTCAGAATAATTTCAGATTCTATCAGTTCATACTTAAATAATATACATATGAACTTAAGTATTCCTATAGTTGAGAAAGACATCATAATTTTGCTTTCAACCTTTCTGGCCTATTCAGAAAATACAGAGTCATGTGGGTAAGAAGTATGCTTGTCTTGTTTTAAAGAACTTCATTATTTGATAATTTGAACTTGGATATTTGTTTTTAAACATATTGTTGAAATCACTCCATATCTTAGAATATAGATGATGATAATAATAAAGTACAAGTTATAATAAAATCACTCCCCTCTATTTATTTTATCAAGTTTAAAATCATCAGATGTCATAGGGAATCTCAAGTGTTACATCAGAAAATATTGTATCAAAATCATATTATATAGTCTATGCCTGTATACCTTAAAAATGTTTCATAGTTACATTTGGGTGTGGGACACTTTTCTTCCAAAAATCTATATTTTTCTCTTCATTAATTCTTGTCTCAAATTTTTCCTTCTTCATGAGGCTTCACCAAACCATCCTATCTAATATTGCAATTTGTAATTTCAACTCCCAATCTCTTTTATCCTATTTTGCATTATACTGTTCACTTTCTCACATACTACATAACTTACTTGTTATGCTAATTTTTGTTGTCTCTCCTTATTCACCTGCAAACTTCATGAATTCATAACTTTTTGACTGTTTCATTCACTAATATGCCCCAAATATGTGGAAATGGGTCTGGTACACAACTGGTACACAATATTCAATAACTATTAATTAATACTTGCATAAGTGATTGAAATCAAAACAATAAAACTCATATTAAAAATCCATAATTTCCTCCCCCAAAGTTTTAATTCTGAGTCCAGAGATCACAAGACAAACGAGGTATAAGTATTTCTTTTAGTTTGAGTCTTGGATAACTACTTAAATATATAAGTTTCAGGTTTTCATCTTTGGCATAGATAGCCATTTTGAGTATATTACCCTTTACTTCAGGCTTTTAAAATATTTATTTAATAATATAAAAATTCTCCTGGCACTTTTTCTTATCTGCTTGTGAATTCTTAGTTACAACTTGCAAATTTATCTCCATCTCTTAGGGACCTAAAAGTTGATATACAATGGTTTCTTCACTATTGGCTGTACAAGTCTATAGACAGGCCATATTTGCAGGAGAAATGGGCAAGCCATGAAGGAAAATTAGTGTGGAAAAATTTTTTACTAAACAAAATTTTCATGTAATAGTCAAGCACAACCGTCTTCATGAGTCATGAATTTCTTGGCTGATCTTCCTAGACTCAGGAAATGAACCTTCATTTTATCAAATGCCTACACGAGTGGGGCCATTACACTTTACAGGAAGACTGTGTGAGCAAAAGCTCAAATGCTACAAAATCAAATGCTACACTGCATGGCATTAGATATAAATTTCTGATTTCTTTTTGAAAACTGGTCAAAGGAGTTATCCTGTGTACTCTTTTCTGAGCTTTAAAAATACATTTATCTCAATATTCAAAACTCCTGTTATTCCTCAATCCTCAGCAACAAAGATCTGGAGAGGAGGAGTACTGGAGAAGTCAGCTGGTGCATTCCATTTGAATGAGGTCCTGTGTGACCGTCAAATTACCAGATCACTCTGAGAAGGTCTCAATTCTGCAAGATCATATAGCATTTTCTTTCATTCTTTGATATTTCCAATTCAAATAATAAACTCCCTGTTTTGAAGGTTTAATAAGTGCCATATCATATATAGAATGATTTCTGAAGATGTGTCTGTTATTTCATGAATACCTCAAATCCATGCCCCCAAAATGTATGAGATCCATGTTTATTCTGTTTATGGGACAAGGTATTAAGGTGATGGCCACTAAGAATTACATGTTAATTCTTAGTCCCTCTCTTACTTCTTCCTGTAGTCCTTATATCAGGGTTACATCAGAGATAAGGAGACACATAACTGGCTACAAAGGTATTTATAGATATTTTCCATGAAACAGAATTACACAATTTGAATGCATCCAATGGTACATCTAAAATGCATTAAAGCTCCTAATTCTCATATATTGAAACCAAAGAATATAGATGATAAGTATCAAATTCTTTGCTTGTTTAAGAAAAAAGAGGAACTAGAATAGTATGTGGGAATAGTTTATTTCTATTAAAATTTCATTTCTTGCCTTATCATCAGATTTCTAAGCTACAAAGGATTTTAGGTAAAACATATTCTGGTTTTTAAATAAAAAAATACTATACATTATCTAGCTGTATATGAATATTCCTTCAACAGTATCATCAAGTTGATTAGAAAGTCAAAATATGAACTTACAATATATTTACACTACCATTTTCCATAGTTTTGTGACTTTTTAAATTTTGTTTCTAATAACAAACATGTAATTAAAGAAATAAGAGTGTTTCATTTAATATTTTTTAAAAGTCAAAGATTTTTTTTTCTAGTTTTCCATCTATTTTGATTTATATTTCACATAGATTGCAAAAATAGCCACTGCAAGAATCTGAGCTAATGGTTCTGTTTGGGAGAGAAATTTCCACATCCCCAAGGACTACTAACATTTTTTCTTAAATTGCTATACTCTTGTGTTTTGTTTTTCTCTTTCCCTCGCCTTCCCATTCTCTTTGTTTTACCTACCCTTTCCAACTCTTCTTTTTACCCCAAAGTCTTGAAGATCACGGGCAGAAAACCAGGAAAATATTTAAGGAATCATTTAGAAACACTTTCATTGATACTGATGTTTGGTTTCATGATAGTTGAGAGCAAAAATACATGTGTTTTACATTCTTTTTCTTATAATATCTGATAGGTTCTTAGGTTTTTGTGTCTGTTTATTTTTGCTGTACTGAGGATTGAACCCAGGGGCACTTCATCACTGAGCCACACTCCCTAGCCCCTTTATTTTTTTATTTTGAGACACGGTCTTGCCAAGTTGCTCAAGGCCTCACTAAATCACTGAGGATGGCCTTGAAATTGCAAACCTCCTGCCAATGCCCCCCAAACAGGAGGGATTATAGGCATGCCCAGCACTGATATATACATTTTACATAGGTACACAATAAATAATGTTAATTTGCTTTGTGGATGTGGAGTAGAAAAATTGAATAAAAATGGGGAGAAAATATGTTTTATGGTAGACATTGTATATAGTATGCTAGCATTGTATTTATTTACTTTTAAACTAGAAGAACTAAAGAAATAAAGGGAATCAAATTTCAATTTACAGTTACTTTCTGTTGCAACACCTAAGAGCACACAGACGGCATATTAGAAAAAACCCAGAGATGCCTCAATAACAGATTTTTTTCTAGAGGGCAAAGGCGCCTTATAATCTTGTTATAATTTCTTATTTTAATTTTGGGTTGCTCAATAAAGTGTAAGATTGATTGATTGGCTGATGAGAGTAGAGGACATGAAGCCCGCATTAAGAAATGCACAAAGAATGCACAAAGAGAAATCTTGAAGAACTGACACTCATGACATTCAGTTCAAAGGTAAGAGCAATGAAAAAGAAACTATTCTATGACAGAGAAAACTGGAAAAAGGGTGGGGTTAATGAGGGTGATAAAATAGCACAGAATGCTAAGTATACTATCTGAGCATCACTTGAGAAAAGGAAGTGAATGAAAACTGATAGTGTGTGTTAGGAGAGTCAAGACACTCAGATCAAAAGGAAAAGCAAGAATGAGGGAGATTGATACAGAAGAGTTGCAGGCGTAAGAGTGTTGGAAGCAAATAGGGTTTCATTTATAAACCAGTGAGCCAGTCAGACAGGTGAAGCAGGCTGAGGCACTTGAAAGATCATATTCAGTGGCTGGCATTACCAAATGCCCAGCTGGGTCTGAATGAGAGTGGTTTTAAACAGACACATTGTTCTAAAGAAATCTTAGGTTTCACAATGCCCTCCGATACAGCCTTATAAATTCTGCACAGGATCAATATTCACCCACCACCTGCGATCAGCATTACTCCAGAATTTGCTGGATACAGCAAATCCTTGACAGGGAATATTTTAATTTGGATGCTTGGCTCTCTACTCGGGACACACATGTATTGATGATATGTAAATAAGTTCTGTCCAGTCTCATCAACAGCATAAATTAAGTGCATCCTATCGTGAAGATTATCTTGGAAACAGAGAATGTCACCCTCAATATGCCTATGGCCTGGGCATGCACAACCAGAAGGTGCCAAAGAAGGGAGACTGAAAAACAGACACAAAGTATTTCATTACTATTGACTGGCTGGTTGTATTCTTTAGGTTAAATGCTTGGTTGCTTATGTTTAAAAAATAAATAAATAAAACTTTGCTTAGAATAATTTTCTTTTCAGATGTCTGTGCACTAGTTAAGAGATTCAAAAATAGCTTTTTGATCCAGAGACCCTGATGCTAATACTGCTCACAGACATTATAAAACAATCTTTAATTATGACCTTTGAATTGAGTGCATATTGCATTAAGAAATAATGCTCTCTAACAAAGGACTCATGTTTTAAACTACTGAAGATGGATTTGTGACTTTCTATCACACTTTCTTAGTAATGTAGGCTGGTTAACAAAAAGCTAATGGCTCCAGAGAGCCAGTTCACAAATTGGTATGCTAAATGTGAGTGAAAGAAAAACAACTTTGAGTTAGAAAGTACCTATGACTGATATTTTTAAGAACATATAAATCATAGCTAGAAATAACTCATTAGCAGGAATTCAGATATGTCATTCCATAGTGTAATTGAAAGACATTTCCCATTGAGTTTGCAATTCCTCCCAATATCTGTTATCTGGCCAGCTTAAAGCACCATCAATGAAGAAAGGTTTTTAAAGTCCAGATTTAAAAGCAGATTTAACAGTGAGAGTATTCCCAAGACCTAATCACTAGGGAATGAGCCACACAGCAAACATGTATGAAGTGGTTGAACTTGGTGTTTATGGTGGTCAGAGCTAAAGACAACCAGATACCCACAGCAAGGAGCACAGATACAAGTCAGACGTTGTTGGAGAAGTCCTGGAGTCCTGTGCAGTTGTTGGTTTGAACTAGGGGACCCCACAGCCATAGTGAGTGGAATGGCATCTCTATCAGGAAGAGATATACACATCAAGCAAACTGATGGGGCCTTGTAGGGGAGAGGAATGCAGAGAACACAGAGGCGAAAGGAAAACAGTTAAAATAACATGAAGGCAGAAAAGTGACTTAACCTGAGGATGATGTGCCAAAAAAAAAAAAAATGAGGATTAGAAGGAGCTCAATTCTTTGCACCTGTGTTTCAAAACAACAAAGATATCAGCAGGTGAGGAGGTAAGACCATGCCATCACTTACCCAGCATCCTCTATGGGGAAAACACTGTGATTGTAACCCATAGCTATGGCTCACATATTATTTCTGGATTGCATAGAGTTGGACTAAAATCAAGATTCAGGAATCTATGCATTTTTTAACCAGCCCAGGTAATTCTGGTGCCACTGGAATTACTGTAATTCATGGAATATAGTTTTAAAAACAAGATAACTGGATACATTTTTTTCCTTACCATATGCAAAGGTATTTGTCTCTTGTGCAAATCAAACCAACAGGTTCCAAAATATGGAGTGCAGAGATCAAACTAAGTGTGAATATGAATTTGTGTACAAAGTATAGTGAATTAAATCAGAACAAACTAATGATAAATTATATCAATGTCTTCTACTCTGAAAGATTAAATTAAAATTAGAAATTCATTTTTAAAGGACATGATATTTTATGCTTTCCCCTTATCTTTTCTATTAATTTTCCCTTTCTTATTATCTCATTTTTATTAGCTGCAATCAGTAATAACAGGTAAAATCCAGGAAAAAGAAATGCTCTAATTAAGGACATTTTTAGATTACCTGACCTTCATTTACTATTGACTATTAAAAGACAAATGATAATAAAAAGAAGATTTCAAAGCTATATTCATGATATGTACTTTAAATAGAGTCTATAAATGTTGCCCACACAATTATGTTGCCTTCCCCATCCAGGGTCACCATATTTCTATCATTTAAGTCAAGATTACTCCTGGATGCTTGTGAACAGGTAGTCACAGAAAAAGGATTTATTCTTTCAACAGCAAAGCAACCATAAGGTGACCATGACACCTGTTGTGTCAGATTAAAATGCAACATTCCTTTAGCTTTCACAGACTTTTATCATGGCGGAGGAACAAACCCTCTGTCGGGACTAGAGGCAGCACAGCCAGCACAGGCAAGGGGAGACGTCCTGATGAACGCTTACTTACTTGGTGTGTATAGCTTGGGAGTGGCTCTGGAAACTGGGAAATTCCAGGCACACATCTGATTTAGTTTGAAAGAGCCAGAGGAATTGAGCCAGAGAACTATTCCAAGGAAAGAGAGCAAGGTGATGGCCATGGGGGTGTCCTTAATCCTAATTCAGATTCTGATGATTTCTAAAGGAGGGCTGTTCTTAGGGATCTCAATCAATAATAACATGAAACTTTGAACAGCTTCTTACTAAAGACTAGGCATTTTTTAAAAGCCTTTACTTATAGGTACTCATTTTAAACCTTACATCAAATTTAGGAGGGAGTTACTATTATTTTCTCCATGTCATAGATGAGGAAAGCAGGACACAGGTCGATTAAACTGCTGAATATGAACTGGGTTCATATGCTTTTAAACTACGAGTATGTATTTAAAACTGCAGATTGTTCTACTACTCTGTACTCTGATATGGTCTATATGTAATCTAGGCTATTCCTATAATAGGGAAATGGTCAAAGACTTTGCAGAGGATTATGTTTGGCACTTTAGTCCTTCAGCTGAACACTGTGAAGGCAGGTCCATAACATGAATTATCTGGCATCCAGGGACTAAAGAAATATCCAAAAACAGTTTGGATAACTTGGTCTTTCAATTCTCTGGAATTTGTGGATAACTGACATTAATGATTCAATTTTTACAAATTATCCCTAATTTTTGCCGGGTGTGTGGTGCACACCTGTAATCCCAGTGGCTCAGGGGGCTTAGGCAGGAGGATGGAAAGTTCAAAGCCAGACTCAGCAAAAGCAAGGTGCTAAGCAACTCAGTGAGATCCTAACTCTAAACAAAACACAAAATAGGGCTGGGGATGTGGCTCAGTGGACGAATGCTCCTGAGTTCTATCCTCAGTACCAAAAAAAAAATTGTTCCTAATTTTTAAAAGCCGCTATAATTTTCAGGTTAGTGGGATCTCGGAATAAAAATCTATGTTTTGGTAACTGATCTGGTTGAAAATCACTGTTGGGTTTTTTTTTTTTTTTAAATTGTTTTTCAGCTGGAGACAGACACTTCCAGTGTACAGGTGGCTTTGTGATTTGTGCTCCAGGTAAAAGGGGAAAATGATATTTTATTATATTAAATTACACAATGCTCAGGGGACATAAATAAATTACTGATAAATAGAACCTTGGGCATTAGGATAATCCCCAAACACAAAATTTACACAATATTCACCTATGTGTTCATGTTTGCTTTACAGAGAGCCACAAAATTCTTTAAAAATATTATACTTCTGGGCTGGGGATGTGGCTCAAGCGGTAGCCCGCTTGCCTGGCATGAGCAGGGCACTGGGTTTGATCCTCAGCACCACATAAAAATAAAAATAAAGATGTTGTGTCCACCAAAAACTAAAAAATAAATATTAAAAAAAATTCTCTCTCTCTCAAAAAAAATATTATACTTCTAAGGAAGTAAGTTGAGTCAAACAATAACAAAAATAAAGTTATAAATATAGTTTGAATATGAAGTCATGTTTAATTTATTTGTTGCTTGGATTCCAGCCCTACTACACTGTGGTTCTGGGGATCAAACCCCAGGTCTGGCATATTCTAGGCAAGTGATCAACTACTGAAGTATATCCTCAGCCATAGGTTATTTAAAAGTTTTCAACTATTAAAAAGAAATGACAATATTTTCTTAGCATTTCTGTTTTGCACATGTACGCAATAAACTAAGAGCTTGCTGAGTGCTTAGTACTGGCATACAGTATTGTTTTAGTCAGCTTTTTCACTGCTGTGACTAAAAGATCTGTCCGGAACAATTTTAAGAAAGAAAAGTTTATTTGAGGGCTCACAATTTCAGAGGTCTTAGTCGAGGTGAGGCAGAACATTATGGCAGAAGAGAGTGGCAGAGGGAAGCAGCTCACAAGATGATCAGGAAGTGGAGAGAGACTCCACTCTCCAGATACAAAATATATACCCCATAGCCCGGCCCCCAATGAACCACTTCCTCCAGCCACACCCCACCACTTTAGTTACCACTCAGTTAATCTTATCAGGGGATAAATTCACTCATAGGGTTAAGACTCTTACAACCCAATAATTTCTCCTCTAAACCTTCTTGCATTGTCTTATACATGAGCTTTTGGGGGACACCACATCTAAACCATAACAAATATATTTAAGCACTTTACTAATATTACTAGTATCTTATAAGGAAGTTTATATTATTATCCCCAATATAAGTTAAGACAGAGAAGTTGGATAATTTCCCCAAGTAAATCAGAGTCTCATGACCCAGACAATCTGACCTGAGCTTTCCCTTGAGTCTGAATTTTTCTACATGTACATTGAATTCCTGTGAGCACAGCCCCTTCTATTTTGCATTGAAAAATGAGAAACTCCTGAAACAGCTGAAAAGAGTTCTTTCTACCAAATTTGATCACCATCCTTGCCTGGCCCAGCCACCAGCACACACACAAGCATTTGACATTCCTCATGTGAATCTGATACAAAGCCCCAAATAGAAAAATAACTGACATTCCAATGTAGACCATATGATTACGAGTCCTTCCTAATTTTAGCCTGGCTTCATATGAAAATAGGACTTGTAAAACAATTGCCTCTGTGGGTATCTTTGCTCCATCCTCATTCCCAACTTTTTATTCCCATGGTTAGAGGAATGGTCCTGGTACCGTTCAAATGAAAAAACTGCTCTTTCTGGATATTTGCGCAATTCTACTTTTCCTCCTTATGACTAATGAGATGCTAAGCATCACCTGTTTGCCCATCTATCTCCCATGCCCAATGTACCAGAACCTATTGCCTCATTGGGGAATATTATTAAGACAAAGTTTTCACTAGAGAGTATGAAGTGATGCAGCATAAGCAGGAAGGCCTGGAAATGAAGCCAAATGACATTTATAGTGTAAGTTAAAAATGAAATTATAGACAACAGCCATGTTTTTTTATTTGTAGTAAAATCATAGGAAGAAAACCTGCACAAAAATCCATTCGCCCACAAAGAAATCCAAGACTGTTCTGCATGAATTTTTTTAAGTGTGACATAGGTGCTGCATCCACCAAGAAAAATAATGCAAGTTATATATTTTCAATTAAAAAAAAACCCTCAAATTCTCAAAATGGCACTTTTCTTTTAGAACCTTTTAAATAATATGAGCAAGGATATCAGAAGAAATGTATGTTCCATCCATCATCAGATAAATATCCAGTCTTTTAAAAGGATTACAATCTGTACAGAAAATATGACACTTTATTTTTTACTCTCTGAGGTTTAAATATCAAAGCAGCCTGCAGAAGGGTGTGAATACGGCTCCCAGCCTTTCCCTTCGTTCTGGCCAACGTCTTAGAATCATAAGACTGGGATTCACATTGTATTGGACAAAGCCGGCTTATTTCTCTTCTCCACACTCTCGAACATCCCAAGTATCCTCCTCACTCTCTAAACAACTTGAAGCCCATGCTGGTGCTGCTATCTAACATTGTTCCACATAAGCCAGGTGCTTGTCTGGTGACACTAATAGCAGTCGTGACAGCGTGGCACTTCACATATTACCAGTACTCTCACACCAATGACTTTACTTCGTATTAGAAGCAGTGATGCCCCAGTCTTGGTTCCTAAATGCCATGCATCACCAAAAGGAACCAGACTCCTTGGGACTGTTAAAGTACAAAGAGTCTCTGAACATCTTATTTTGCTAGGGCAGGGAACTATTGACGGACTAATGGGGCTGGTCTTGAAATAATTTGGGCATTAAATAAAATAACGAAGGTGTTAATTTATAAGGCATTGAATAAAAGACAATCCATGAGTTACAGTGATACTTTAACAGATGGGGTGGGGGTCCCTAAAAAAGCAGAGGAGAGGCAGGAAAATGTTCTTTAGAGAAGAATGGTATTTAATTGGAATGATAATTTGTCTTAAAATAACCACCATTGCAGGGCTGGGGATATAGCTCGATTGGTAGAGTACTTGCCTTGCATGCACAAGATGCTGAGTTCAATACCCAGCATAATAAGAAAATTAAACAAACAAATAAAAAAAAAAAAACACCACTGCATTTCCCAATATAGTAATGGATTTAGGTAAGAATCATCATTGGATGTTAAAATATCAGATGAAGATTGTTGAGAAAGAGGTCATTTCCATGGTCTCAACATGTAACCCACAGATCCCTTCTCCATTATGGAGATAGAAAGTTACTTTTCCCAATTACTTGTTTGGAAGTCCTTAATATCATCTATATGGGTTTTTTTCTCCCATAATTTATATTTTAGACTTAATCCTAAAGAAGCAAATAGAAAGTTCCATAAAGTGGGACATTCTGCAAAACATCTGGCCTTTGAATTTTTGGAAACATCAATGTCACAAAAAAAAAAAGAAGAAGAAGAAGAAGAAAGAAAAGAAAAAATACAGGGACACTGTGCTAGGATAAAAGAAATTTTAAAAACATGGTAACCTTGATTTGTTCTTGGATTAAATTTTTAAAAATATATCAATAAAGACATCTTGGGAATAATTAGAGAAATTTGTGAGTTATATATTGCATAATATTATTGAATAAATGTTAATTTTTTTGGTTTTGATAATGTTATTGTGGTAATGAGAACATCTTGTTTTTTAAAGATAAGATGAAATGTTCAGAGTTGTGATGTGATGTAACATACTTGCAAAAGATTCAGAAGAAAAATGAAATGAGTATGTGTGTATATATGCATAAATATATTGTGCATGTACACAGGTGGAGGGTGGTATATTGGCTTGCAATTGGTGCATATTTTTTGTCCCTGTATTTCTCTGTAAGCAGGAGAGGGCAGAGTAGTTGCACTTTCTAGGAGCCAGACACTGAGCTAAGCATTTTGCCATGTAATACTTAGAAAATTAAAGCAGCAGGTACTATTACTATGTTCATTTCACAGGTAATGAAACTGAGGCACAGAAAGTGAATGGACTTGCCCAAGGCAAAAACTAATAAAAGGCAGGACCACAAGTCATCAAAAAAATGCTGAAAACAGTGTTTTCTTTCCAATTTTAATGTTAAGCATTAAGTTCAGCTTTTCCAGAACCAACACCATTAGTAGGGGAGTCAGAACACAACCTCTAGACTCTGCCAGGCCAGTTACAAACTGCAGAAATTTAGTAGTGACTAAATTTTGCAATTTATTTTGAGAAAAGGGCAGGAGTGGATTACCAGCATTCTCCGGCTTTTAAAGAGAAATATTAAATAGCACCTGGGCTTCCTGGCTAGTCCAAAGAAATCTATTTAACTTATAAACTGTTTGAATCATAGTACAAATTGGAGGGAGATTTGTACTATGGAGGGAGAGTGGTAGCACTCTGCCTGGAACAATCTCTCAGTGTATAAATGAAGAAATAAAAGAAGGAGACTCAAGTGGTGGGTGGAGAAAGGAAGCTGAGTTTTTGTTTTGACTCCTTTGTGTCAAAAACTTATCAAAAAAGCTTCTTCATTACTTAAAGACTAGGACTTTCCTTGCCATTTTTGCATATTCTCAGTGCTAATTTACCTTACCTCCAGCCCACTCACAAAACTCAGGAAAGAATCCCATTCAGGTTTTTCCATCCTTCCAGAATTTTCCAGAGTACAAAGTTAGGCTGCTCACAGCCTCCCTTAAAACCACCACTCCCTGCCCCCAGCAGATTTTACCCAGGATGTTGAAAAAGTAAACAAGTGACTGAAGTGAATGGATGTTTACTAGCATCTTCACTTTCTCAGTAGGCATGCATTTTGTAAGTGAAATAAATCCTTGTTTAGGAGATGAACTCTATATGTGGCCAAATGGAGGGCTGACTTTGGAAGGGGCAGAATTAGAGCAGGGATTCTTCCTGGAGACAATCTAGCTGCTACAGGCTGTAGCCTGAGCCCAGCCAGGGGCTGGTGGGAGGGTTTAGATTCAAATATCCCACATACTAAAGACCAGAGATGGGTATTAAGAGTTGGAGCCAAAAGGTCATCTCCAGGGATGTCTGCCATGTCTGTGTTCTCAGACATTTCCATTGTGAAAGAGGCACCTTGAAGCTATTACCTGGGCACACCCATCTGACCCTGGTCCTTGGTATATGTGCTGATCTGGGGCTCCCATCCACTCCCCAGAGCCAGCTGTGTGCATTGCTTCCCAATACTGTCCTCCATAATGGCAGCTTGAAATTGGTCACAGGGAGAGTTTTAATATACAAAAACATTAGGAGAACTAGTTTACTCACATACCCTGAGTGCTCAAAAGTTTGAAACTCTTCTTTCTTTCTATGTCATACCTTTCTTTCCTCCCTCCCTCCCTCCCTCCCTTCCTTCCTTCCTTCCTTCCTTCCTTCCTTCCTTCCTTCCTTCCTTCCTTCCTTCCTTCCGTACTAGGGATCAAACTAAGGGGTGCTTTATTATTGAGTTACATCCCCATTCCTTCATTTTTACTGCTTTTCTAAAAAGTTTGAGGCAGGGCTTCACTAAGTTGCTTAGGGCCTCACTAAGTTGCTGAGACTGGCCTGGAACTGGCCATCCTTCCTTGACCTCCAGAGTAACTTCGATTACAGGCATGTACCACTGCGTCAAGTACTGTAATACACTTTTTTTTTTTTTTTTGGTGGCAGTAACGTCCTAAATACATCACTTAGGGAAGAGGACAAATTAAATAATGTGGTAGGGAAAGTCCAGATCAGAGTAATAAAGTAACAGAAAGAAAAATGACTTAAAGTCACTTACTGGATGCCAGCTGGCAGCTGCTCCAGTAATTGCTGCTGTTTACTAAGCCTGTCACTACTCTTAAGTGGAGGTATTAATCACAGCCAAGATAATCAGGGCAGTCGTTACACCTGGACAGCAGAGTACTGTGGACCAAGCTTTTCCCTGTGTGCTATCTCACCTGCTTATGAGACTCTCACGACAGTGGTGGGTCCAGGAACATTTTCATCCTCATTCATACACTGATAAACCCAATCATTTGGTTGGTGGATGATACAAGACCTAGGTTTCCTAGTTTGCAGTACAAGGATCTTCTCACAGTATTATATGGTCTCTTAAAAATGCTTTTAAGGTCTGGGTTTGTGGCGCAGTGGTAGAGCGCTCACCTCGCATGTGTGAGACCCTGGGTTCGATCCTCAGCACCACATAAAAATAAATGAATAAAATAAAGGTATTGTGTCCAACTACAACTAAAAATATAAATATTTTTTTAAAAATTGCTTTTAAAACGGTTCTTAAAACAATGTTCTCCAGGTTCATTCATGTCCTCTCAAATGACAGGGCTTCCCTCCTCACTGTGACCGACTCGTATTCCATTGTGTTTGTATACCTCATTTTCCTTCTATGTTTTAACTGTTTTGTGACAGCATGAATAGTGGCTTCTCTCAAATGGTGTTTGCTGGATCCTTAAAAATTCTTCAATAAAAAAATTAAATAAAATTAATCTTAATTAATTTTAAAAATCAGTATTAAAAAACGTCTTAGCCACACACATAACAGGTCTTTTTAAAGAAGAGATTATGTAGGAAATGTCAGCAATGACAAGGTAGAGACACTGGATTGCTTTCTTTACTCTAAACTCTGATGTCATTAAAAGCATAATTCCAACATTATTTAAATATGTGATGTTCTTGGCACTGTGCTAAGTCTTTCTCTAAACCCGAATGCTTAAAAATAGAATTCAGTGGAATGAATGCAGGAAGTCATTTTAGCAAAAGTTCCAAGTGGCCTGGGAGATGTTTCTGTTTTTAACAGGTTAGGGCTTGACAATTTCACAGTAGACAAGGAATAGTAAAAAGGGCTAAGTCTTTCTGTAATTAAGTCTTATCTTAATATAGTTATTTTTATTTATAAAAGTTCCTATTCTGAATTCACAGTACAGAAAAAAATTGAGAATATTTGCTCTCAATAAACACTTGCGCAAATTTTTTGCTTTGGCAAAAAAGTCTTGCTTCATGAATCCATAACAGAAATAACTCATTTATCAAAAACTATATTTATTCACTTTGAATCACTTGGTTTTACTGGAAATATGGTACACTAAGTAATGCTTGGTTTGGGGATGTCTTAAATTTAAAACGGTGCTCTGTATTTGCTAACTGTAAAGTCTCAGGGAAGGTTAAGTAGCCTAGACTTAATAAATCCCTACCACACAATATCATTATGAGGAATAAATAATTTGATGTGTACAACTAGTGTCACATTATATGCACTCTCAATAGTTTGTCCTCTTTCTTTTTCAATTGGTGACACTTCTCTGGTTTCCCTAGAAAAGGGAACATTTATGACTTCCACAGAGACAGACTTTCAGTACTTGCTCAAACCATGGGCGCTTTTCTCATTAGACTGCTAATCTTTAAAATTTTTACTTAAATTTAAAAAATAAAATCTTAAAAGTAAATAGCATTGGTCATTTTACCTACATTAACTCTGTATATAGTGAAGTTTTCAAAATGTGCTTGAATATAGAACAGGGACCCAAGAGTACTATGCAAGGACATAAGTACACTCAAAAACAATCACTTTTGATTTATTATGAAACTTACCTTATCAAATGAATACAATGAGCTTTCCAGGGTGAATAATGCAGTATAAAAGAATGAGTTGAAAAGACAATATTTTTCTATGCTACCTTTAAAAGAAATGAAGTGGTAATTTGATAGATGAAATTGGTAGAAGTAATTGATGAAAACAAAGAAGAAGTACACCAGAGGAAGAAGAACACTTGGTAGTGTTCTGCACTTTTTCTTTCTGGGGAGACATGTGAACAGATGCCTATGTGCAATCCATTTCTATCTAACAACAGGCAAGCCCTTCATTTCTGTAGGCTTCAGTATTCCATTAATTTAATAGGATGGATGGTATTTTCTTCTACTTAGCCCTGTAACTTTGCACCCAATCAAATCTTCATGGAGGTACTTGGAATCTGACAACATTGATGTCATTTCTCTTCCCATCACCTGATTTCTTTTGAACATTACACAGTGTGTACATGTATTGAAACATCACATGGCATTCCATAAATATGGATGGTTTTATGATTTTATGTTTCAAAATTTTTAAAAATCACAAGGAAAAAAAAAGACTTAAATGAGTATGATAGGAGAAGGAACATAAGAAGGCATCAGGGTGACCTCCGTGTGACTAGGAGAGCCTTCCTGCACTAAACTCCCAGATGCAAGCTATGAACAAACTTAGCATCCCTTTTGGTGAATCTGAGGTCTGACTAAACTTTGGGAAGTTTTAATTACTTAATTATATACAATCAAGCAAGAGTGCATTATGAGAGCTGTGACAAGTAGGAAGAGTTTCCAAAAATATTTAAGCCATGACAAAACCAGTTCTATTGTGGGTCCTCTGAATATTACAACTGTTATAGTCTTTAATTAACGGCAATAACTAATCTTGATTATTTATTAATCATCTAAAAATGAACTGTTGGCACCATTTCCTGATGAGTCAGCTATATCTAGTTAACTCTGACTTAGAAATTAAGAAACATCACCCAGGAGACTTTTTCATATTCATTGTCAATACTTCAGAAGTATTGTTTCAGGTTCAGAGAAAATATCAAGCTTGGGAATTAGAACCAGAATAGCCCATTATTTTTGTGAAAGAATATGCAATAAATTTCTAATTTCTTTAAAGTTTTTTAATTAACTTTTCTTATTAGACTTAATGATACATTTCTAAGACAGCATTTATGACTCTATACTACTAAAATTTAGATTAAATTTTATAAGCTATACACGTTTTTTTTTCTATAATTATAAGCATATGGACTCCCTGCATATCCATTTTTCTATAAAATATATATTGCAACAGTTTCAACATTTTGATTATGGTTGATGGTCTCAGAGGAAAGGCCAGGATGTTGTTTTTAAACATGGCATTTTAACAAGTATCTTATTCCAACAGCAATCACATTATAAACGTTTCTAATGTAAAATACAGGTTGACTAATCCACCACTATTTTAGTTTGTACCAAAATTGACTCTAATGGAATTAACAAGAGGCTGTTTTCTTTTCTTTTTCTTTTTTTTTTTCCTCTAAACCATTGAAAATTTCCTTAAAATAATCTGGAATGACCTACAAACAGACTGCATGCATTATAGGCTCTATGCATTATAATGAATCAGTAATTATTCCATCTTTTGAAGCAGCATAAAGCCCAAGGTAGCTTCTCTACTTAATGCCAATGGGTATAATATGCAATTTAGATGATTGTGGCTTTGCTCACCATCCATTGTAAAAGGTGCATAAACCTGTACTTCCTAGAGGGTCAGAAAGAGAAGCTATGCAAACTCAAGCTGCTTTTAAAGTGTTTAACAAGGCAGAAACTGGAACGGATATACCACACACCAATATCCATTACCACAAAGTGATTGCTAAATTTTCTTGTAAAATAGCTCTCAGCTGGCCTATTCAGCATAGTCCCGTTACAGATGAAAAGGGCATCCAACTTGTGATTGTTGTCATGAAAATAGCAGATAGCAGAATAATATACAGTATCTGTGGGAAAAAAAAAATCTGCTTCAAGAAGTCTTTTGGACAGATTTAATCTACATCAGGTTCTCTAAAGGTTGACGAAATGGAAGCTATTTTTTAAAAAATAGGTCTTCCAGGTACCGTGTTTATTAATATAGTGTATACCTTTTATTTTTTTCTCTTGGTACTGGGAATTGAACCCAGAGGTGCTTTACCACTGAGCTACATCACCAGCACTTTTATTATTAATATTATAATTTTTTGTTTTTATTTTTTTAATAGTTTTTAGCTACACATAGACACAATATCTTTATTTTGTTTATTCATTTTCATGTGGTGCTGAGGATTGAACCCAGTATCTCACATGTGAGAGGCAAGCACTCTGCCACTGAGTCACAACCCCATAAGACATGGTCTCTCTAAGTAGCTTAGGGCCTCAATAAATTGCTGAGGCTGGTTTTGAACTTGCCATCTTCCTGCCTCAGCTTCCTGACCCTGGGATTACAGGCATGTGTCACCACAAAAGGAGATAGGGTACTTTTCTAATGATCCCTTAAACATAATTAACACTGGCTTTCAGGAATAATACTAGTTCTAAAAAAGGATTTCAAATACTTCATTGATTCACAGAATGGTACATCTTGGGAGGGTGGAAGCCAGCAGAAGTAGGGATTAGAATCTTCTTCTTTGCAGGTAACTGTGTCACCTGTGCATGTCTGTCCTCGAGAACTTTGGCTTTTTTATTGGTCAAAGAGACATGTGCAGACACTGTCCAGTGTCTACTCAACAGCTATTTCCCTTGCCCAGTGGGGAAATGACTCAACCCTGGCCAATAAATATAAGAGAAGATGTCCCTGAGAGAGTCTTCCTAAATCAATCAGGAGAACACCTATACCAATCTTCTCTCTTGACTGGAACAGGCATGCCTGACATTCTTGTGGCCATTTTGTGACTGTGAGGCAAAGATATGAATTTTTTTTTTTTTTTTTGAGGTGCTGGAGTTCTAACACAGGCCTTACATGTGTTAGGCAAGCACTCTACCAAGAACATGATTTCAAAAAAAAAAAAACAGACAACATTCTAAAAACAGGCAAAGATATAAAAATGTAAGGACACCAGGTCTCTAACAACATCAGTGAACAACTGGTCACATTTCTGATGAATATTTCTGACATTTTTCACTGTGTTACTTCTGTGACGTCTGAAGCAGCTTTATCAGGATAAGAGCATAAGCTTTGCTGTTGGTTTAAGAACAATAACAAAAAATGCAGCAAGTGGATAGAAATATTTGGTGAGCAGCAGGGAAAGAATAAACAAACAGAGAGGCCTTTCTAGGCAGGCTGTCTTCTTAAAGGGCCCTTTGAATCCAAGTGAGTTGTGTTTAAATAAAAATACCAAGTTGGAGGAACCGCCCATTTTCCCCATCAGAGCTGAGTGATTTGTTTCCTTGTGTAGCTGCCTTAGGAGTTTTTATTGCAATAATGTATATTTGCTTAAGCTACTCAGGAAATATTTTCCTACTGATGCTTAGATCCTGAAGTCTAATTTACCGTGGAATGCTGAATAATTTACATGTCCAGATGAACTGAAGTAATCAGAACACTTTGTATCCAGCTAATGCTCACATTCAATTGATTTCTAGTGCTTTATTGAGAAAACCATTCACTCTATAAAGCTTCGTTATTTGAGTTTAAAAAAAAATGGAAAAAAGAGATGCTTTATATTCTTAATTTTTTTTCCATTTAAAGACTGTTGGACAATGAATATCATTTTTGATTAGAAGACTATGTTCTAGTATAAAAAATTGTGAAAATTCTAGACTTCAAGCCAATTTACAGATGTGTCCTATGCATGAAGACACCATGTTCAATAATAAACACAAGTCACAGTGGTGACTGACTTTTATTTCAGTTTCACTGTGCTAAATGAATGCTTACACAAATTTCTCATTAGTCCCTTACTGCATTCTCTTTTTCTTTTGCGTGTGTGGTGCAGGGCATGAAACCCAGGACCTGGCTCTACTATGGAGCTATATCCCCAGCGCTTTTTAGTTTTTGAGACAGGGTCTTGCTAAGTTACTGAGGGTCTTGCTAATTTGTCAGGGTTGACCTTGAAATTTCGATCCTCCGGCCTCAGACTCCCAGGTGGCTGGGCTTACAAGTGTGGGTTACCATGCCCAGCCTGACCATATTCTTACAAACACTAGAAGGTCAGTGGTTTCTCAATATGACTGAAGAAAAGGAGGCACAGAGAGGTTAATTAACATGTTCAAAGTTATGTGACAAATGAATAGTACAGCAGAAATCTAAACTCAAGTGATTTGACTTCAGAACCCTAAATATTAATGCGAAACACAGAATATTAATTAGCATTTCACTTTTTTCTTTTCTAGATCTTTCTAATTTTAAACTCTGTTAATATTTTAAGTGTTGCTGAAACTACAAAACTGAGTAGAGGATTGGGGATGCAGCTCAGTGGCAGAGCACTTTCAGCATGGACCAGGCTCTGGATTCACCCCCTAGAACTGCAAAGAAAAAACTAAGTAGCAGGCCATGGCCTGGGGATTTGTACAGTGGGAATGCAAGTAATGTTTCTAATTCAGATGAAGGTTTTGTAAGTTTTCTCTTTTGGGGGGCAGGGCATAGAGGTGGATCTGTGTGAAGGTTGGGTGGGAAGAAACAGGGTGTCAAAGCCTCCTAAGCTATAGCACAGAGGCCACATCCCCCATGGTCCTGCTTCCGGGGGACTCCTCTCTTCCTTTTCACATGGCCCTGTACCAGACAACATGAATGTTTTGAAAAAATGTGAGGCATTTATGCCAGTTCATAATATCAGGAGGCTGAGGCAGGAAGATGACAAGTTGGAGGCCAGTCTCAGCAACTTAGTGAAACCATGTTTCACCAATAAAATAGGGGTGTGGCTCTGTGGTAAAGAGCCTCTGGATTTAACCTCCAGTACCACAAAAACAAATAAACAAGTAAATAAATAAATTTAAAATATAACAAAAACAAAATATTGCAGCAATTTGCAAAAAACAAACAATAACATAAATTTTAGTATGATTTTTTAAAATCATTTTCACATTTATAGGAGATAAGCCATAATTAATTTATACAGAAAACAAATTTAGGTTAATAAGATATCAGTAATATGTCTTGACTAATAATGTTACAATACTGTTAGCTGCAATGTTACCAAACAAGATGTCATTTAAAAGTAACAATTACCAGCCTCCTGGATTTTCCTAGGACCTGTATGTCTGATGTGAGACCAAACAATGCAGGTTAAGTAGGTTTACAAAGTGTATGCCTTTCCAAAGATGGATTTCATTTATAAGAGGATACTATAAAGCAAAATCCATTAAACCTTAAGACACAGACAGATGGCAAAGTATAAATTAAGATCTGCACAAGATAAGAAACTCACAACTACCTTCACTAATTGGTAGAGCATAAATAACCTAATTTAAATATGTAAAATAATACAGTGACTGCCAGATTCCCACCCACCCACCCAAAAAAGAAAACTCTTCTATAGCTAAAATCTCTTAAAACATTAGCAGTATTGTTTTCCTCTAATGAGCGGCAAAACTGGTTTGGATTCCATTTTACCTGCTTCCCTCTCCACTGCTAATGCTCTGGTAGACAGCTGAATGAGCGGTAAAGTGGTTGGAAGAATGTCTGAGTTTAACCAAGGCTGGTACAGTCTAGACGCTGGCTGCTCCATCCCTAAATAATCCCTCACTTGGTGTCCTTAATTTCAGTGTGCACATATATCTGTTCCAACCTCCATAAAAATATTGATGGTTTGCAGTGCCGAGTACATACAGAACTAAATCACATTATCGGGTTAGCATATTTTAAAAAAATGGATCGAAGAATTTAAGGGTGAGTAGTCCATGATTATGATTTTGCTCTACTGCTCTTAACCAATAACTTTGTGGTTTCTAAGAAAATGACAGGTAATACATACTAGTGTTTACTGCACATCAGCTTTTTTTCTGGATTATCTCATTTACCTGTCAAAAAGCAAAACAAAATTCATGACAAAGTGTCCCCATTTTATAGATGGGAAGCTGTGGCTTCAGGGGTGAAATAGCTTGCTCATATTTACACTAAGCTGTGCTTTGGGAAGATCTGGGCCCTGAGTAGGAGACAGAGGATGGAACTGGTTCCAAAAGATCATAAAATAATAGCTCATTGTTGTCAAGGCCTCAGGATCCTAGAAATAAAAATGCCCCTCAGACTGATGGATAATCCTCCCATAGTCAAGGTAAAAAAGTGTTGCTCTTCCTTTCCCCTTGTAATTAAGACCCCCCCACCCCACCAGTACAAGTACCACTCTGCTAATCTTGTCATTTTCAAGATTTCTGTAGTGGTGTTGGGGTAGAAAACAAAAAGAAAGTAGGAAGGAAAAGGAAGGTCGAAAAGCAAGGGTACAACACTTAAAATGAAAGCTCTTTCAGAGAGAGGCCCCATATGTCAAAGACACACTTGTTATTTTCAGAATAATTACAAAATAAACCTTGATATCACATTTTCATGTAGTTTTAAAGTAAAATTTCAATGATTTGTTTTCTGAATAGATACATTGAGAAAAAAACATTTTTCTAGCACACCCTTAAAAATCTTTTAAATACATGTGTGGCATCTAAAGAAACTTGAAACAGTCCTAAAATGCCGCAGTCCGGCTGCAGCAAAATAACCGGGGGGTGACGAATAACTTGTGTACGTTGATACAGCAGGAGTAGGAGCCGTTTATTGCAGGACAGGAGCAGTATTTATACATTCCACACAGCTTATCTAATTAGCATAAACTAGATACATCAGTCAACCAATAAGGAATCTCCACACTTAATGGCTCACTTTTGTTACTTCTCAAACCACTCCCTCTGGCATTTTGCCAGGCACCATCCAGACTTGTTTAGGAACTCTAACATTCCCCTGACAAAATGCCAGGTGTTATTTTGACTTGTTTACAGACTCTAACACTAAAATATATAACCCAATGTGAAATAGTTTTGAAAGTTTTCCAAATATTGTTTTACCTCCCATGTTAGTTTAAAGTTGCACTGATTGAGTACAGAAAAGAACTGAATACCAAGGAGATCTATAAATAATATTATAATCTATTACAAAATCAACATGTACAATATTTTATATCTACCAAGTATAGTACTTGTCATAATCTTATTTCATTAAATGATGATAAATATATTACATTATATCTTTATTTTTATTGAGTGTTTTTGTTATATCCTTAGTTTATAGATGTTGCTATTTTATTTCAAAATATATGGCTAAAATATCAATTATTTTTCTTGCAAAACAATCAGTGTAATGCAATCAACCCCAAATTGTAGGTTCCCAGTTCACTTTCAAATAAAAGATGAGGTGAATAAAGTGAATTATATTTAAAAATAGTGAAGTCAGACTATCTCAGGTCTGGAATCGACAAACCTGGATAGAAATCCTAGCTTCATGACACACATACTGTATGTTCTGGGACAAGTGGGTCAGTCTCTTCAGCCCAATGTGCCACATAAGGAAACTATAATACCCTACAGAACTTTTGATAAAAATAAATGAACATGTATATATAAAAATAAACAAGGTTAGCCAGTTGAAGTAGCACACGTCTATAATTCCAGTGCTTCAGGAGGCCAAGTCAGGAGGATGTCAAGTTGAAGATCAGCCTCAGAAAATTGGCAAGGCCCTAAGCTTAGTGAGACTCTCTCCCCAAAAATAAAAAAGGCTGAGGATGTAACTCAGTGGTAAAGCCTTCCTGGGTTCAATCCCCATTATCTTCCCCACCCTGCCCTCAATCTATATATATATATGACTGGTGATAGATATAGATATATATATATTTTTTTGTATATATATATATATATATATATATATATATATATATATATATATGACTGGTGATATAGCTCAGTGGTACAATGTTTGCCTAGCATGCATGGCTAAATTTCTAGCACCACAAAAATATAAAAAATGAATAAATAAATAAATAAATAGTTCCTGCCCACATATTATAAAATATTCATGATTGTGATGATGAACAACTATGATTTCATAAGTTTGTAAAGCACGAATTTCCTCTTACTATACTTCCAAACTGAAATTGTAGCAAGTCTTAACTCAAAAATTATCTAATAAATTCTGAATTAAAATGAAGATCAGGGGAATCATTACTTTGTTCCCCTCTAGAATAAACTGACATCCCCTGTGCCAAATTTTAAATCTGAACACTAAAATGAATACATTCAATTTTAATTAAATGATGACTCACTGAAGGAATTACACAACAACATTTTCAATATAATTTGAAATTTATTTGTATCTGGAGAGGATAAAAAACAGTAAAATTAAGAGAAAAAGCTGAAGTTGCTATACTGAGACAACTTTGAAATAAAGTGATTAAATAAACCCAAACCTCTTATTTCATTTTTATAAAAGATAAATTGTGTGATTTTCTGGAAAATGCACTCTAGAACCTAATTACAGATATATATGTGCTTATTATGTACTATTTCTATGAGTACATTAGTTTAGTCTCTGTGTTTCAAGAGCTTTGAGTGTAAAAAGACTGTTTATGTGACTGTATTACAGGCGCTCATTATCTAGCACAATACTGAGAAACCAGTAGTAGTCATTCCATTGGTATTTGTTGACTGGTTTGTAGTTAAGCCAAGTCTTTTCAAAGGTCTGAAATAAATCGTGGGGTGATTCTTAGAAACCTTGTATTCCCAGTGAGTGCTCTTACTGATAATCTCATAAATTACTTTCACTTCCTTTAGCTGCCTGAGATTCAGTCTTCAATAATGTGAGCTTAATTTCCTTTCTCTTCTGCTGCTCATAGAAATACCAATAAACATTGAATTAATAATAATAACATCAACAATATCTGAGGTTTGGTACCTGTGTCAAACACACAGCTTATGACTTTGTCTCTAGTCTTCAGGTAAATATAGAGCCTGGTTTGCCAGATTAAATAACTCACCCAGAGTCACAGGCAGGCATATTCAACCGGGTCTGTCATCTAACCATTGGTGAAAGAATATTTTGGTCATAAATACAGATAATCTCCAGCCATGTCTCAAACACAAATCTGTTGGTCAAATTTTGTTGAGTGAACTCTGACGTTTTGGATTATTGCCTGTGAATACTGTCTATGTTAAATACTTTATAAATGTTTAATACAATTTATGGTATAATGAGATAAATGATCTTAAACTTGAAAATAATGTTTAGAGGAGGGGAAAAGTGGTGGGGGAGGTTAATATTTTGGATTTGTGATCTTTGAGATGATCCATATTAAAGTTGGGAGTTTTTAGTGAATTTTATTCCATGACTTGGAACTTTTTTGACATTTTATAGTTTTGGCTTACATGTCCGCAAGTTCCTCAAATGTTTTTCATCAAAATAATAATGATGAAGTTATATGTGTATTTTTAGCTACTTTGATGCACCACTTTTTTTTTTTTTTGGCTATTTTTTCCAGCAAGAAATAAAACATATCAGTTGAAGAAATCAATGGGTCAGAGCAAAAGGACAGAAGAGTACTTGTTTCTCTGTGTGGTGCTGGATATAAACAGAAGAATGATTAGCTGGTTTTGGAGAAATGTAATACACATTGAAAAAGATGGATGCAAATGCTTGGTATAGTTTGGAATAAGCCATGTACCAAACTTCCATATCACCCCATCTGCCTCTGCTATCAAAAAAACACAATGTGAAACTGAGGTGCAGAAAGAATGAGTATTAATCAAAATCTATTGTGGAATACCCTAAATTGTGTTCAATGAGAATGAAACTAACCAACTCTTAAATAGATGTCAATTAGAATAGTTTACAAGGAATATCACTGTTGCTATTAGGTTAGTTATGGAAAAATAACCAGTGGTTTCTGCCTTAGCTTGAGAATCAGATATAAGTTATTAGCTTAATTAACTTTCAATTCAAGACTATACCTGTTCAATTGGTTTTCCAGAAAAACATCTTTTTTGTGTGATCCTGATATACAAAGTAGAAAAGAATATCATTTCAATAACTGATGGTCCTTTGGACTAAAAGCTTAAATTTTAATTTAAATCATAATGTTCAATTGATCTTATGATATTACACTTGTCCAGAATAATTTTCACTTTGGAGATCACCTTTAGGATTACTTTAAAATATATGGATTGCTCCTCTTATAGAATACCAAGTTCAAATACCAAAACAAACAATTTCTTAAATATGAATTGAATAATGTTTCTGTAATAGGTGTGAGCATGCACTGTAGTAACAAATTGGTTGGGTCTAATTATTAATTATACATCTACCTTTACTCCCTCACAATTTGGCCACTCATCTGACCTAATTTCATGACTGCATCAAAATACCTAGATTAGTCATGGAAGTGTTAAACATACAGTTTCTAAAGGAGTCCTTTCCTTAAAAAATAACCAAAACCTAGTACTTAATTTTAGAACTACAGATCCCAGAGGTTGTCTTTTATCATGAGTAACATTTGAATGAATGTGGTTCTAATTATATTGACATTTAATAATCAATGTCAATTTTTTTAAACATTCACATTCTGCTTTTCTATGTTTAATGATGGAATAGTGAAATTTGTGATAATTCATGTAAGATTCATTTGTTAACTTGCTGAAACCACATTAGTTTGGAATAGTGAATTTGGCCTGAAGTCTTTCATAGACAGTGGGATGAAATTCAGATAAACTAGAAATATGTAGCAACCACTTTCTTTCCATTATTATTGGTTCTAAGAAAAATTAGATGAAATTTTAAGGAAAGTTAAAAGGTTAAATTTAAAATTTTAGCATTTGTATAATGCTTTCCTAGGTATTTTCTCTATTAAAAATTAACAAAAATCATGACAATTTATCAAGTCAAGATAAACTGATAAACTATCAAACATCTTTATGTTCAGGTCATTGATGAAACTGACATTTTAGAGTTGTTGATCAATAAAGTAAAGTATCTAATACCCTCCAGGGACACATCAAGAATTTAAAATATACTTGCTTTTGATATCACTTTACTCTATTCATTATCTACTCTTAGGTCACTTAGAAAAAATTCTTATGAAACCCATATTCCCACAGTTAATATAAAGATAGTTGCAAACTATCCTCAGAGTATTTATAAACACAATCAATGAACACACTCAATGAACAAACACTGGTTTGGAATAATCCAATAGGGTCAAAACCAAAACAAAAGGTGAAGATGAGCACTTCCATACTAGGGTAAGCACAAATACATGTTCTTTCCGCCAACTTAGTGCTTAGACTTTTCAAGGATTTATTTAAAAAATATACTATCATTTTAAAATTTCTTTAAATTAAAAAGAAAATTAAAGACAAAAGCAACAGTATGAAATAATTTTATATTCTAACAGTGGGCCATTTTACTTCAAAAAATGTGCCTGAGGAATGCAATTACTTTTTGGTGAAGATATTATTAATATTCACTATCTAAAGCCTGCTTCATATTTCTTGGACAGACATATGAAATACAATTTCAAAGTCATTAAAGAAAAGACAGTTAACAAATTTAAAAGCATGGAATGCATTAAATAATCCCTGGAGTTATACTGTAAACCCAAATATATTAGAAACAAAACTACCTTATGACTCAGCTGAAAATTTCAATTACATGGCTTATATTTGAGAAGCCCTTAATCCATGCTAAATAATCAGTCCATGAGAGAAAATTTATAGCTACAGTGGAGACACTTAATAGTCTGGTATTGTCTAATAGGTCTTATGGTTCTCTATATTAACTGTATCATCTACATTGAATTTTTTTATGCTTATAGGCATGTAATTTGATTTTCAGTATACCCAAACCCATGATCAGTCCTATAACTGCATTTCAAGACTTGATTTCCCTGGGAAGATCCATGTTATCAGCTATCTAATTTTCTTGATGTCACCTCAAACCCACATGAAAGACAGTGCTAAATCTACCAAAGTCTTTGGTAGGGACTACCCTGATAGCAGGAGCAATAATAATATGAAAATATTACATACTTTGGTGTGTATAATTTACATTTGCCTATGTCATATCACAGATCTGCCTAAAAACACCTAGACCAGCTTACGGCATAGATCAGGTTATTAACACAGCTTTGCAAGAATAATTTCAAGCTTCAGTTGACAGTGTTGAAATAAAAACAGTGCTTAAAATGCCAATTTATCATAATTCATTTCATTTTTATCCATATTCTGTCTCATTCTAAGAAAAACTTGAAGACGTCAATATTTTTACAAATATGTCACCAAATATTTATATAAAATTATTCACTAGATTACAATAAATGGAGGAAAGACTTATAATATTTACTCCCAGTTCAGTTGCTAATATATAAAAGGTCACTAGGTAGAAAAATGACAATGAAAAGCATAAGATAATGAGTAAAATTTAAAATTATGATAGCTTCTACGTTACTGTAATCAAATTATATTCAATTTCATGTAACAGAGGAAACCTCCAAAATAGTATGTACAACATAATATTATTTATCATCAGTCCTACTCTGGCTTTGCAATTAATTGAGTCTAAAACTATATACATTCCCAAAATGTATTGACCATCTTGCTTTCTCATCATTTGTGGTATAGCTTTCCTTTTACTCTAATACAAGAGACTCCATAAGATTACAGGGGAAGACTTCACTGAAACAAGCATGCATAGGCTGAAAAAAATCCATTTTTAAGGGATGGAAAGGTGCTAAGAAACTTTTAAGAACCAAAGACCCATATACAGCACTGTGCAAAATTCAGAATTCTAAGGGATACCTGGAAATGTTATGGTCATCCAGTGGAGTGTTCAACAATAAACATGAAAGCACATGTTATTGGCATCAAGGATGACAACCCTTAGGAAAAAATGATAGCTGGGCACATGACCCAGAGATTTCAGGACATTTTTTCAAGTCACTACAAGATTATAACTCATGTTATTTCAGAGCACTAATTCACTTAAATATTTAATTGTAATTGCTGCAGAATTTGTGGCAATTGAGATCTTATTGGTCTATAATTCTATGTCCTACGTGAATAAAATTGAGGTCCAGCTCCAGCTCAAACAAACAAACAAAAAATAGATGTTGACAGAATCAAGAACCCAGGACATTTCTAAGTCAGGAGTTACTTGGAATATCTGAGATATTTACATTGGATTTATTTGGAGCGATTTAGAAGGGCTAAGCAATGTTACTTCTGAACATTCATTTGAGGACCCCCAGTAAATATCCTCTCCCACACTCGCAATATTTTCATCTAGGAGGTTAGAATCCTACCATGAGCCTCAGACAAAAAGACTATATTATAGACTGGGTGGTAGTTAAGAACAAAAACTGGAGTAGATCATCCCAAGCTAGAATTCCTATTCCTCCATTTACTCCCATGTCCTCATGCAAAACCATCAACTCCTCATGGCCAAAACCATCAACTTTATAGATATCTACTCCTATCTATAAAGTAGAGATCCTAATAGTAATGGACTTATTGTAAGGGCTTAATGAGAAATAGATTAGCCAGTGCTGGATACCTACTCAAGAAATGTTAGCTGTTATTAGCTGCAAACAAACAAAAGGTCTCACATCAATTACTTGCAGGGCTCAGAAAGAATCAAGTTTGCCATGTTTTAGTGTAGCGTTTTCAGCATTTTGGCAGGTTATCTTGTATTTTGCATAGTCCTTTGGGGCAGCCAGGCTACTGAATAGCTCTTTGGAGCCCAGGTCTCTGTGGACTCTCTAGTGCTTTCTGCCAGCTCTGAGCTCCCATTCCCTCCAACGGGGTCAAGTCCTTGCTTCTGCTTTCTGGAAATTTCTTCCCTTGGCTTATCAACTATCTTACCTGGACCAGCTACCTTCACCCTGGCTCATTTTAGTTCTTTCAGGTACAGTCTTGTTCTGTGAGCACCTCTTTTGGCCTCCCTTGGAGGGTGGCATTCCATCCATTTCCCCAACACAAACCAACTTAGTTCTTCCATGACTCCCTAGACCAACCAGACACTTTTTTTATAATCTTTTTTTTTTATTAAATATTGTTTAGTTGTCAATGAATCTTTATTTTATTTATTTATATGAGATGCTGAGAATTGAACCCAGTGCCTCACGCATGCTAGGCACGTGCTCTACCACTGAGCCACAAGCCCAGCCCCACTTTTTTATAATCTTAACTGAAAGTAAGCTCTGACAATCAGGTCTTTGTTTTAAAGAACTGTATTCTATTAATAAATTAATTCCTCATGCCTTAGAAATTTTTCATACAACAAAAGGAGACCAGAAGGAAATTTGCCAAAATGCATACAAGTTGTGGCTGCATCTGGGTGGTAGAATCCTGGACTCTGTATTTCTTTCTGCTTTATACTGTTCCATACTTCCTAAAATTTCCATAGTAAAAACATAACAATTAGAAATCCAGAAAAATTTCCATAATAAAAACATAACAATTAGAAAACAAACAAAAAAAGAATATTTAAAAATATATCTTGGTTGAGGAAGTACACTTACTTTTTTCAAAACTTAGTTTTGAAATGGTACAAAAGAGTGTAGAGAACAGAATGAGTGCAGATCACTTGATTAGAAAAGAAAAAGTCCGAAAGGGAAAGTGATGTGGGGGACAAGATGGTTAATCAGCTATTTTATGAGTTCATAGAGAACTGGCTAAGCTTAGTTGTTAAGATACATTAAAACCATCCCTCAACTCACTGGTGAGAAATTTTATCAAAGTTGTTGGCTAACTGAATCAACTATGAAATCAAAGTGGTCAATGCAAATAGCCAGTAGATCTAGTCCACAATGACTTCTGTATAGAGGAATAAGATGTCACTTAAAGATCCCAAATTCCAGAGGATCAGCTAAAAATGCAAAGAATAGATTTAGCAAAAGCAGGGCCATTCAAATGTGGCCAGTTTTAGACAAGCATCATGGGGAGGCATAGTTGGCTGACTTCAAACTCCAGAATGTCTCAACTTGAATCAAGGTCCAGTCAGCTATGAGCTGTAAGACCATGGGAAAATTGTTTAACTTTACTAAATCTCAGTCATCTCATCTTCAAAATGGGAATAATGATATGACCAAGTATTTGGAACTATTCTAAGGATTCAGAGAAATAACACATGGGAAGAGATTTCTACTCAATAAATAGCGTTTTGGTCTTGGTGATGAAGAAAGTAATAAAGATAATGAAGAGTTTATATGAAATAAATCAACCCTAGACCATAAGAGAGTTAAGGTCATACCAAGGGCTCCTGTAGTCAAAGAAGAAAAATACTTATAATCAACAATACTTGAAAAATATTAAATATATCATTTTCAGTAAGACTTTTCCTTAGAAGCCTAAGGCTGGTTGCACAAAATAATCTAATTTGGTCTATGTCAAAAATCCTTTATAGCTGGGCATGGTGGTACAAGCCTGTAATTCCAGCACCTTGAGAGGCTGAGATGGGAAAATTACAAGTTCAAGGCCAGCCTCAGAAATTTAGTGAGGCTCTAAGCCATTCAGCAAGACCCTGTCTCAAAATAAAAAATAAAAAAGGGCTGGGATGTGGCTCAAGCTCAGTGGTAAAGCACCCCGGATATCACACCCAGTACCAAAAAAATATATATATATATTTATATTGGATAATTAAATGAACTTAAATTAAGCACTTAAAACAGAAGCTGTCTACAAAAATAGCTTGAACCAATGATCTATATATTTTAAAGTTTATTATTTAAAATTCAGAATTTAGTTGGTATAACTAAAATTTTAATTATTTTAAAGCACACTTACAGGTAAATCATATTAACTAACCAAAAAATATTTTAAGAGTATTGAAGACAAATATTCTTCAACTTTTGACTTATTCTTCTGCAGGGTTATATGCACAAATGTGGCAAACATACGTCTAATTATTTTGTTAAGATATTTGATAAAAGTCTGTTTCAGACTCATAAAAGGAATATTTGCATTTTCTTTACTTTACCACTCAAATGTAATGACGACTAACTGGCACATGAGGAGCTGTCTTAAATGGCTTCAAAAGCCATGCTATTAAATAATGAAGAAAAAACTTTTGAGAGAGGAAAAGCAGATGTTTGGTGACACAGAATACAGATAAAATGATCCTACAACACGAAGATACTCAGGGGCATTAGGAACTTAGAAATGAAGGGTATTATTTTTTCCTTTCCTTCTAATCTGTTTCTTTCTTTCATTTTTATTATGGAGAAAAAAATGAACGATGTGGAATTTTCCATTTATCATGTCACGTAATTTTCTCAGTAAAACACTGGCCATTATCTGGATTCAATCAGAAATTAAACACTGCAAAGACATGGCTTGGCTCGTCTACAAATGATGAAAATACTTCACGGCATCAGCAAAACTAGGACACTCAATATTTCATTCATTCAATCAGTAGCTTGACGTACCGTAACACACAAGATCTAAACATAAAATAAACAAATAAAATACGGTGCCGGTAGAAACCAAGAAGTCACTAGGAAACAGCAATATGGGGTTGGGAGGACACATGTTTGATAACCTTACAGACTGGGTTAAAATCTGACTCCACTGGTTATTATCTGGGTGACTTGGATCAAGTTTTCTATTTTTCTAAACCCAAATTCTTTGACTATAAAAAAGGTGAATACCATATTATTGGATGATTGTAAAGATAAAAAGCAATAAATTGTTTCAAAAACCTAGCACGCTGCCTGGAACTTCATAAATGCTTATTTTCTTATAAATACAAATTACTAGTATTTATTATTTAATCCAAGCTGAGAAAAATACTCAGCCTCATAAATAGCAGACAACATTAAGATCTCAAATTACACAATTTGCAAGAGATATTTAATTTCCTGTCTGTATTTGTCCTACAAGCGCATAGCTGAACATTGAACATTTGCTGCCACCCTAAAAATTGCACTTTCTCCTCTGACTGACAAAATTGTAGGGCTAATTCTAGTGTGGCAAAGGGGACAAACTGTCCTCCATTATTCATTCTCTCCTTTTTCTCAAGTAAAAGCATCCTCAAATGTTAGTTGGGAAGCAGGATTTGGAAGATGGCGGCGAGGGGAGTGCATTACCCCCGTGTGCTGCTTCACTGTGTGGGAGTATGACAAGTCAGGACGGCTAAAGGATATCTTGTTAGGAATTTCCAGCAATAGTGGGGTGCTCCGGAACCTGGAGGAAGGATTTCCATCGCACGAGGATCGGCTACGGGGACTCAAACGCGAGAGGTTTGTCGCACGGAGGGTAAC
>NW_026000005.1:28009853-28018916 GCF_001458135.2 Marmota marmota marmota | reverse complement strand
AAAAAAAAAAAAAAAAAAAAATGTTAGTTGGGCACAAGTGTATTCTTAATAATGACATATTTCATCTCTATAGCAAAGTGCTATTAAATACCTAAGTTTTGGTCAATGGACTA
Source organism: Marmota marmota marmota (assembly GCF_001458135.2). Lineage (NCBI taxonomy): Eukaryota > Metazoa > Chordata > Mammalia > Rodentia > Sciuridae > Marmota > Marmota marmota. The sequence goes on along the minus strand of NW_026000005.1, from coordinate 28,018,803 downwards.
TGAGAACAAGAGACAGGCCTGCCTGGTAGGAAATACTACTAAATGAGGGAAAGAATGAAGTCACATCCATCATTTGTCCCTCCTGCTCTCTAGAATGTGAAAAGAGATTGAGAGCTGAAGCAGCTTGCTTAAAAATAAAAAGGAGCTGTAGGTTGTAGACATCAGGACAAAATCACAGAGGGCACCTGGGCCCTTGATGAAGACAGAGGACTTTGTCAATCTTGGATGGGCTTCAGATACTGTTATTTTAGAATTTTTTTTTTTGTCATTCTTCACTGGATATAGTCAAAAACCAACGAAACCAAGCAAAATAAAACAAAAACTCTGTTTTCAATGTTCATAAGATTTGTGAGTTTGTTTTCCCTATATAATCATTAATGGAAAAGAAAAGCAATGTTTTTTGGTTCATAAACAAATAACTGGCCATGTGGAAGTGAGGAACTGCTTTGGGATAGAGTACAATTATAGCCATGGTTAAAATGAGAAATAAATAACTTAGAGGTACTCAGTGACATATATATTTACTCAAAGTATTGCTTCTCCCTGCATCATTTTTCATCTTGTTTATAATGTTCATTGATGAATCTGCTCACTTCCCACTTATTACCAATGGAATTCTACTTTTAGAACAATTAATTATAAATGGATTTTGGGGGCCCTGGTGTCAGTGTCATTATAAGACTGGATATGTTAATAAACAACATTGTTGATTATCGGACCCATTTTTTTTTCTTGAGGAGCTGTTTTTTTTTTTTAATATTTTTTAACTTGTCAATGGATCTTTTTATTTTATTTACTTATTTATATGCCAGGCAAGCACTCTACCACTGAGCCACAACTCCAGCCTAGGAGCTGTTTTAATAGACTTAGCAGTAATATCAATGATTTTTATAGAAGATACATGCTTTTCTCACACTAAGCATGAAACTTATCCCATGGGTTTAATTATAGTCTCATTATCAAAGCTCACATAAAAATGTTTGCTGAGAAGTTTCCTTACCTTAGAGGTACTTTGTGATTAATGTATTGACTACAAGTTGGTTTGGACCAAATGCCCTGCTAATTAAATACAATCTTGGTAACTATAGAGTTTCAGTCTCTCCATATTTGCTTATCTCTCTTCAAACTGCAATGCCCTGTTGCTCTAATGCTGCCAGCAAGGAAGCTATGATGGTCTCTTCTCTATTGATAGCTGCTGCTGCTTTGCCCTCTTTCCTGGCTAAACAAATTAGCTCTCATCTACACTAAGGCAAACTGTGTCTTGAAAGAGAAATTGCAGTTCTTTATTCTTAATTCAGACATAGAGATTCTTAAAGGCAGCATAATTATTTGGTCTTCCCCAGGAAGAGAAGTTGAAGATGTGATTCTGCTTTATAAAGTATAAGCCAAGTAAGATTAAGGATCTATTATCTATCAATCTATTTATCTACAGGTCCTTTGATGACATGGGGTTTAGCTATCCATACAAGTCCTCTTTTGAGGAAGAACCCTAATTCTGGTGTTCTTCTAGGCACAGTGAAAGGTCTGGGGGTTGGAAGCCATGCCTGCAAAAAACGGAACTGTCAATGTTAACCACATCTTAGTCAAATTAAGAGTGAAATGTGGTCTCTGAAATATCTTTCCATAAATGACAGAGTGGTTTTAATCAAAAAGCAAATGCAACATCCTTTGTTTTATAAATTAAAGCAGATTTAGGACAGAAGAATTAAAAGTAGGCATTTGTCTATATCTTTCTCTGAAACAGAATTAGAATTTCTAGGAAAGAAAACTATATTATATTCACATAAGATTTCCTATTCTACAGTATTTGAGTTTGCAGTTTTATACCTAATTAATTATATTAAATATTTTCCCTGAAGAACTACAATTCACCTACAATAGATGTGGGGCTTGATTTTATATATACGGATGCCATGTGGGGGTTTCAAGGAACAGAAAATATGAGAGTTTAAAAAGAAGCTGGAAATTATAGCCCATTTTTCTAGAAACTCAAATTTAAATATTTCCTGGGGGTGGGGGAATGGATGGCTTCTACACTGCAAAATTCTATAAGGGGATATAATTTAATAGATTCTGTCCACCATGCCCTCTTTTTAATAAATAAATATTAAGACCCTATGTTAATTGAGATACAGATATGACTCACTTTGAGTCTCCTGGGGGCAAAAAGAAAATCCAAGTAAATTATCAGGATTTTGAAAAGTTAAAAATGAATGCAGGAATGCAACCTGTGTTCTGTTGCTGGTTTTCAACCTTCCCCATCAGAATCACGGGAGGGGCTGGATAAAGCCCCAGCTTCCAGGCTCCATCCACACATTTCTGATTCATTAGGTCTGGCATGAAGTCCAGGAACTTACACTTCTAAGTTCCCAGGTGCAACTGGGTCTGTTGTACAGGGAGCACACTTGGAGAACCGCCATCCAACATCAAGAGAGGACACAGGACACCAAAGGGGAAACTCATCTGTCACCTCTAGGATGGCATGGACCCACACTGTGTTTTACTAAACATGGAGAAAGATCTAGAACAGCTGGTTCCTCCATCAACCTCACATGTAACTTAACTGTTGTGCAGAAAGCTACTCTGGAATAGGAATTGTGGGAAGTGGAGACAAAGAGAAGACAGGCAGAGTATGTGTGTGAGGGAGAGACCAAAGACCAGTAGACATCAGGGGGTACACAAAATAGTACTAGATTTATTCCTTAAACAAATATTAATGAGCACCTACCATGTGTCCCCAACTAGGCTAGGTGTTAGGAACTCATCAGTGATCAAAACAGAAACCATTCCTGATCTCATATACATGCTTGGTAGGAGGATCAAACAATAAAAATTCACACAAAAATATAAAAGATATCAGATATGTCAGTAATACATAGGAGCTATGGACGAAAAACAGGGTAGGGTATAGTAGTGAGGAATTAAATGTTGTTTTTTGTTTGGGGATTGAATTCAGGGGTACTCAGTCACTGAGCCACATCACCAGTCCTATTTTGTATTTTATTTAGAGATAGGGTCTCACTGAGTTGCTTAGCGCCTTGCCTAAATGTTCTTCTTCTTTTTTAAAAATATTTTTTTAGTTGTAGATGGACAATTTCTTTCTTTCTTTATTAATTTTTATGTGGTGCTGAGGATCGAACACAGTGCCTCACACATGCAAGGCAAGTACTCTGCCACTGAGCTACAGCCCAAGCTAAGCATTGTTTCCCCGCCCCACCCCCTGTAAGGATCCTTTACTTTTGTTCTTTCTTATCCTATGTTTCTTTCAGCATGGCCAACTTGGATGCATGAATTTTAATCTGCAAAAACTTCAAATTATAAAATTATTTTCTGAGGGTACAATAAAAATAATAGGCAAACAATAAAATTCTTGTATTGGGTGCACAATAAATCCAGCTTGCTGAATTATGAACCCTTTTGAAACAACACTTTTTTTTTTTTTTTTACAAAAGATATCACAGGAAGGATGCCTACCAGGTGTCAGACTTCAGACTTGTTGCAAGGAACTGAGACAATTCCAACCCGTAACTTTAGTGATTATTTATCCCAGGATGCCAGGGATATAATATAAAGAACTTAATATAAAGAACTACAGATAACCAGAATGTGGCATTCATGGAAGCCTTTCTGTACAAACTTCTGACATATTCATATATTCACAGGCCTCCTAATTGAAGTTGATCTGGGAGAGAAGAGAGAGTGTTTGTTGGTTGTGTGGTCAGTCAGCTTTACAGGTTCTGAACTGCATCTCCTCCTTACATCTGCAGTACAGAACCAGGCTTAGGAAAGAGATATGCATGTTTTATATCTCAGGTCTGAAATCACAGTTTTCTATCACACAATGTCCATCATCAGAATACAGGGGTGATGTTTGATTTAGATACAGTTCTGACTAGAATGCTGCTTCCTTTTTTTTTTTTTTTTCACTTTCAAGAAAGCAGAAAATAGCACTTAGGTCAGCTAGTACTTTTTCAAGAATCTAGTACAGCTGATCTAGTTAGAAGGCAAATTCTAAGGTACTTTTTGGTTATTTATCAGCATACAAAATAGAGACAAAAGGACAGAGGATTTGCTCTCAGGGAGAATCCTTGTTCTTTCAAGTTTGCAAATGCTTACATCCTGAACAGTAAATGCTCTTGTATCTTACTAAAGTAATTCTAGAATGTTCCAAACACATACCAGACAACAACAAAACAACAAAGCATAACCTGAAATAAACAAACCAACAAAAAATAAAAAGCCTGAGAAATTCTCGTTCTGGTACCTTGCTCTATGTGTTTATATGTAGATACTAATTTTATACTCTTTGGGATTTCCCTCCACTTCCAGATTCTGATGCAGTCAGACACTTAGTGAAACACACTGTTTGCTTTTGTATATTATTACTATTCCATCTCTTAGTTTTCTTCATTTTCATGAGGTCACTTTCTAGACTCCCAGTTTCCTCTTTTAAATCATAGCTGCACCAAGCCAACCGCTATACTCAAACACAGAACTTATGGAAACAGTCACTGAGCATTCCTAAGAAACTACTAGTTGAAAGCCCTTTCTGAATTATCAGATCTTTTTTAAAAAGCCCACGATATGTTGAGTTATGTAAACATATCTCCTCTGTGTTGCTTTTAAGCTTTGGAAACATCCAAATCATGACATGACATGAGAAGAATTCCATATTGAAAAAATGAAACATACAAAAATTCCTCTGTGGTGATGGGGGTTAAAGGGGGTGACGAACATAATGGGGAAAAATAAATGCAAAAAATAGAATTGGCTGGAAACCAGCAACCACAAGAAAAGAAATATTACAGGAAATGGAACTAATTGGTTACTATAGTAAAGATTTCCGCTCCCCCCACCCCCGACAGACTTTCTAGAGAATGGAAAAAAAAATTGTAGTCACATAGAAATAAGAATTTGGACAAAGTTCGCTATGTAGTCTTGAAGTGTACAGAATTCCATGTGAATATATGTTTTTTGAAAGGACAGTGGAGTTTTTATTTAGTATAATTTCCCAAGTTTATCTTGCGATTCTTCTGGTATACTAGTAAAGCTTCAGTGGGAAAGGCTGGAACATTTGAGAATGATGCTATGATATCCTTTTCCAGAGGCATCATAATCTTTTGCCCTAACCCAAGACCATTGCAACAGTCAGTCCATTCAGGAATGGACGTTCTTTGGCAGAACCCTGAGCAGATCAACAGCAGTCATTGCCAACAAACAAGCCTTCCATGAATGAATAGTTCTCTGTACACTGGCAAATTCCATAATATATAAGTCATTCTTTTGGACTCTTCTCACATCATGGCTTACTTGTATCCTTGGGTTATTTTATTAAAAATATATTTATTGTTTTCTGACCTTTTCATGCCTTGGTAAAATGAGAGGATGTCATTTCTACCTATGGATATGGAAAATTAATTTCTGAATTCAAAAAGAGATCTAGGGTAGGTGCGATGGTGCACGCCTGTAATTCTAATGGCTCAGGAGGGTGAGACAAGAGGATCTTGAGTTCATAGCCAGCCTCACCAACTTAACGAGGCTCTAAGCAACTCAGTGAGACCTTGTCTCTAAATATAATGCAAAAAAAGAGTTGAGGGTGTGGTTCAGTGGTTAAGTGTCCTGAGTTCAATCCCCAGCACTAAAATAAAAAAAGAGAGAGGGAGAGTGATTTAGATTTAGAAATAATTGTTGGGGGTATAATAAAAATTAAATAATAATAATAATAACAATAATAATAATAATTGTCATTCATTTGTTAAGAGTTTTGGAAAGTCAGAATCTGAAAACTTGCCATTATTCTGAGATTCTATGTTTTTTTTTTTTAAATAGTAACTAATTCATTTAACTAAAGTCATTTACAAAAAGTTTGACTATCTCTGGGCATATCTGTAGAGATGGCAGATTCAGGGCTATAAAGGATGCTAATCTTTATTTAATTTCCAATGCCATATTTGAAAAATATGGAAAAATATGGGAAAAGCTGGAATATATATTAGAAACCATATGGCTCATCTCCACTTAATTTATATACATAAAACCCCAGATTTTCTCAGGAAATCTCAAGATTGACTTATTCAAGGTCACATAAGTAAGTAACAGAAGAGTTAAAAGTTGAGCAAAAGTTGAGCCCAGGTCTCTAGCTCCCAAGGAACATTGAAGACTGATAATTTCCATAGGTTAAGAGAGCTCTAATCAGTAGTAAAATAACCTAACAGGCAATGAATTGAAGAAAACTGATGTGGAACTCTTCACACCCTTGTTTTGAACCACTGAAGCATACATATTCTTACATAAATTAGCGAAGGTTTGAGACATCAGATATTCACCACTTCACAGTGTTCAAGTGGAAGTTGAAGGAAGACAATTGATCAAAGTTTGTCAACTTTTTCTTTTACCCACTTTCCTTCAAGAATATAATAATGAAAGTTCATGAATTTGTCATTTGTGCCAGAACATTCTGTACATCACCTGCTAATATATTATATCAAGCATTACCTATGTTCCCTCTTTTATTTTCTTTGATGATTATTACATCAATTTTAATCTCAATTTTTGAGACTGTTAAATATACCAGTTGTTACAAAGCTAAGAACCAGCACTTAAACCCAGGTCTATATGTTCCCGCAGTCTATACTTGTATCCAGTGAATTCTATTGCTTAATTCTTGAAAATTCTCCCCTGGAGCATACCTACCTCCTTATCATTCTCTAGTAAAAAGGTGTGTGTGTGTGTGTGTGTGTGTGTGTGTGTGTGTATGTATTAAAATAGACTGAAAAAAAATGCTTCTACTTGTGGAAAAAGCTCTTATTTCTAAAATTGGACAAAAGTAAACATTAAATTTAATTCTAAACAGGAAAACATAAGAGTTAATATTTCTAAAATTAGATAGAAATAAACATCAAAATTAATTCCAAACATGGATAAATAAGATAACCAGGACTTCCAAAATGAAAGTCTTCAAGTATCATTGAACATCTAAAATGCCTTCTCGAGGTTTCCATGCCAACCTTTCCAGAGTACAGAAATAAGCTGTGAAACAATATGTACACACCCCACTATCTGCAGCTTTTGATGCGTCAAACTGTTTCCTTGTATATTTTCTAATAAGCCCAAATAAATTTTGAATATTTCACAAATGAGAGAAGTAAGACTGGTACCAGTCATCAGTGAGGCAAGCAATATGAATTTTGTTTTTTTTTTAAAAGTGAAGGAAGACTTAAAAAATAGACCTGATGGGGTCTTTTCATTTCTATTAACATCCTTTCTATGTAGATCCATAGTCATGGCTTTTCAAAATAGAGCTTATAAAAGTTATGCTTAAAATACAAACAACATTAAGCATTTAACATTCAATCTACAGAAGACAGATTTGAAAATCTTAAGTAAGCACTTCGATCCTTGATTCAAACCAAGAGGAAAATAAATGGGTAAAGAGCCAAAAGGAAAACAGGTCTATTTATTCCTCTCACATAGTTTGAAGAAATTGCTTTTTATTTCCCAGGCTTCTGAAAGATGAATATTGTAGTTTGATTGACTTCCAAATGTGACAGGAGCCTCCAATGGAGAAGAAGAGCTTTGTAGGTCAGAGGGGCAGGCAAGAGGAGCTGGCATCAATGCTGGTCCGGTCTCCAGCATGCAGAAGGCCCAGGCAACAGCAGCTCAGAAGGGTGGTTAGGAAGAGAATGCTCAGGAGAGCCAAGGGAAGGACACAGAAAGCTCTGGAACACAACAGCAATAGGAGGAATGATGATGGTAGGCACCACTACCAAGTCCATACCATCATGCGTGCTGAGGGTGCTATCAGAAGATACTAATGACGAGGCACATGTGGTCTCTGCTTTCAAGAAACTTAGAATTTAATTAATTAATAATAATAAGAAGAAAGAATGCTAATTAGGTAATAAGAAAGTAAAATGCTAAGACAGATAGGATCTGGGGTGTGGTGGGAGTGCAAAGTGAGCACAGTTCGCCCTGTACAGCCAAGGCCCCTCGAAGAAACTGATGTCCAAGCATTCACTCTCAATGGGGTGGGGGGTTAGGGGGGCTAAAGGGAGAAGAGTTGCCAGTGATGGGGCAATGGGCTAAAGAAATCTTTCCTGGTATTAACTAATTTAAAGTGAATACAAATATTAGAAGTCAATTTGGGCCTTACTTAAGCTTTTAATTATGCAACATATGTTATTTATACTTTAAGTGGTCCATGCCATAGAAGGCTTTAATGAAGAACCATTGTATGCTGAGTTCTCTGATTATTGTTTTCGTAAGTATCAGAACCCCATGACCATTCAACATATCAATATTGCATACTCAAGTATGTCAAACCTAAACAACAAATTTAGGCAGGTCATAACCAGGAAAAGACAACTGCAAATTTATTAGACTCGCAGCCACACTTATTTTATCCCTAATAATTGTGGGCTGCAATGAACTGATGTCTTTTTGATTTATAGGTCTGGGTATCTTGTCATAAATTGTCATGTGTTTGAATGCAACACTTTCATACTGAAGCGGGTAGTTTCAGCTGATACTTTTCTAGAAGGAGGAAGATTTAAGATCTTATCGTAGGTAAATAGACAAAAATAAGCTTCAGCATAGAGCTTTTAAAAAGATACTAATTAATGACTCTGCTAATAACAAGTTCTTTGATTCAGGTCCTAGGACATGGCTTGCAGATACCTCTAACTGCAAGCCCCTTACATAGATTTCAAAACATTTTTTTATATGTTGATTCCAACTCTCAATCAGTGATCACAGGAATGAGTACTGGCAGTATTCGTACACTTTCAAAGTTTTTAAAGATATTTATCACCAGCATTTCTTGAATATCACATAAGAGCTAATATGGTTCTGAATCTGAGTATTATGATTTATCAGCCACTTCCTGGGATTCAGGTCTCCCTTGTTCCAACCTGCAAGCCTTCTCATGGTTCACCTTTTTTTTTTTTTTTTT
>NW_026000005.1:27982506-28009828 GCF_001458135.2 Marmota marmota marmota | reverse complement strand
CCTTTTTTTTTTTTTTTTTTCTTCTACTTCTCTCTTACTCTAATTTTCAGAGCTCAAAAGCCTGCTTTGTGGCAGTTGCCTTTGTTCTCATTCTAGCCATGTTTACAGAGGTGCCTTGACTCAGAAGTATGAGGCCATGCCTCCCTGATCTGGTTAGCTCCTTGGTGTGTAGGTTCCTCTCTCTTCTTGGTACAGTCTCCCGTCACGGTTGAGATCCAGTTTATGAAATAAAGGAATCCCTTCATTTCTAATGGGGCACTGGTAGAGGACAAAATGAACTGTCTGGTTCTACACCCAGGGTAAGGAGTAGCTCAGCACAGGTTTGGTGGCTTCTTTAAAAGAGAATGAACAAACTCTCCCCATCTGAATTTTATTTATGAAGACAAATTTTTTTGAACCAAGAATTTTAAATATATGGTCAGAAGATTTCTGTGTGTGTGACTTATGATTTTAATCGACATGAAGTCATAAATATACATTGTCATAGATTTATCATTTTATTGAAAATAATATCAGGGGATTTGGGTACTTATGGAAACAATAACAAGAGAGTTAAGCATATAGTGCTTCTTCATTAAAACATTCTATAGAATAGACCATTTAAAGTTTAAAATAACGAGGCGCTGGGTATAGCTCAGTGGTAAAGCACTTGCCTAGCATGTGCAAGACCCTGGAATCAATCCCCAGTGTGCTAGGGGTGTGGGGGAGAGACCTACATTAAAATTCTGCCTGGCACAGTACACACACCTACAATCCAAGGACTAAGACTGGGGAAGCTGAGGTAGAAAGAACACAAGTTCAAGGCCAGCCTCAGCAATTTAGGTAGGCCCTAAGCAACTTGGTGATGTCCTGTCTCAAAAAAAAAAAAAAAAAAAGACTGAGGATATAAATCAATGGTAACACATTCCTGGGTTCAATCCCCAGTATGAGTAATAATAATGGTAATAATAATAATAATAATAATAATAATAATAATAACAACAACAACAACAAAGTATAAAGTAATGATTGCTAAATTCCCATTTCCTGGCTCATCTGCCTCAGGTGATCATGAATGTGCTTCTGATGCTATCTTTGAAAGGTTTGGGCCTGAACTGACAGTTCCACACAGCAGTCTAAACTGTTCTTTTTCTGAGAGGTTAGAAAGGCAAGATAGCAATCTTAAGTGACTTTTTTTCTTTTCTATTTTTCTTTTTTGGGGAAGATTAAAGAGTTTTCAAGAAACAAGAAGGAAATATAAAGACAGGTGGATGAAAGGGAGAGAAAAAGGTACAATCCAAGGAACATCTTTATTCCTGAATATTAAATTGTGTCATTTTCTACTAAAGACAAAGAAGAGGGTACTGAACAGGTGCTGTCACAAAATCGCTTTACAATATCTGTTGATACATTTCTACACTGCTTAAAAATGAAGGTGCATCACTTTGCAAAGAATGCATTTTATTTGGATATATCACATAGAAGTCTTGTTAAGCACACGTATGTAGTTGGAAGGCTGTTGCTACCTGAATGAAAATGAGCAAGACTGTTCCTGTCCTGTTCTCCTGCACACTCTTCAACACAATATGGTACCCACTAAAGCACTTGTTTGATGAATGAATAACTCACTCAGTCATTTTACACAGACTGGAAATAAGCTTAGCCTACTTCTGTAGTAAAATTAAAAAAATGCTCTAAACCTCACGTTGGAAGCAAGTTGGCAAATGATTGATCTTCAAAAGAAGAAAGATGCCTCGCATTTCCTTTAATCTCTCTGTCGTTAACAAACATGGGTAGACCGATAATTGGTACTGAAAGGTACTGCCACATACCCCAACATGCAAGGCAGCACAGTTTTGCTCAGAAGTTACTGTGGGAGATGAGAGGTTAAAAATGAATGCACTTATACTCAGTGAAGCTTAAAACTGTTAAGTCCTACATAGTATGAAAAGTTTAAGTAGTAGAGAACAAGGGAGATGATATTTTTTAAACATTATAAGGAACACTATTTTGAACAATCAATGGCCTCATGAAAGGGAAAGTAATTTGTTTTGCTAGAGAATGAACTTTAAAAGTTATCTGAAGAATTTTTCCTTACCTACACACTTTTATCATTAGAAATTGGCTCTTCCATTCCAAATTAATAAAACAAAACAAAGTAATACAAAAGAACACTTCTATTGGAAAGACTGAGCCCTTGTTAAATTCTTTTCTCTTTTCATGGAGAAGTACAATCTGTGTGGGTGAAGGCTCCTGCTTCATTATTAGTTATTATTAGAATGTTTTCTCCATGTCCCTCTTTAGAATTCTAATTATACTCTTGCACACATATGTATTGTAAGTGGTTCCTATAAATTTTTAAAGAGGAATTTTAGGGGGAAAAGATGGAGAAAAGAATGCTATTATTAGAGCATATGGATTTTAGCTGTGTATATGTAGATATATTAAGAAATGAATCACTGGCTGACTTATAGGGAAGCCTGTCTTTAGTAATCTCTTCATCTATTCATCATCAGCAGATGCTCACTCTGGGTGCAACCTGAGTGATTACTCCCAGAAAGCTCATAATTGCAGTAATTAAGGTCACAAGACCTTCAGCAAGTTCCTGCTTTTTTCAAAAAAAAAAAAAAGAAAGAAAGGGCAGATGGCCAAGCATTAGCATTTGAATGAGAACTGGAGATCTAGTAGCTGAGCCCAGTTAAATGCACCAGAAAACTGTGAACTCCATTCTCAAACACATTTCAAAGAGTAATTTGAGTTCCTTTTCCACTGTCCATTCTGCTCTCCACATAGAGGTGCGACTTCCCTTTCAAAGCCCAACCTGAGCAACACCACCACCAATAATTTGCCCAGCTCAGTGAGTTACTATGAGTGTGAAAAATGCTGATTTTATTTAAATCTTTCAATTTGAAGTCTACTTTTTCTTGGTTTTAGAATATACTAATAATACATTAAAGAGAAACAAAAGCATCCATTGACTACTTTTCCTGAGAAACAATTATTGCAACCATTTTGCCTTTTAAGGGCAAATGGCAATTAAAAACACAAGAGGTTTCATTCTCTCTGTTGAAAGTAAAGGTAGATAGAGACCTCTCTCCACTTTCCCTCTTCATTGAGAATTTCCTTCTCAGCCATTCTCAAATGTATGTAAGTCTTTAAATAGCTGAATAACCCTCTACTCAGTCTCACAATTCAGAAATGGTTCCTCCAGAACTTCAGATCCATCATTTGGAAATGCAAATATCCAGAGAAGGGCACTCCTCTATCTCCCAGGTCCCATGAGAAGGTGGGAGCCTAACTAGTGGGCTCCAGGCTCCAAGTTGCAAAACCATTTCCTGTCATAATAAGAGTTGTTTGTTTCTCCCCTGACAAAGCCAATTAGCTAACAGATGGTCACCCTGATTACCCGGTAAACCTAGGATAGTGCAGCAAGTTATCCTACTTAAGGACTAGTTACTGTGGTTGCAAGTCCTTGGACTCATTATTGTGGAGCTGTTTTAGATATTTAGCAAAGAATGCAAATGGGAAAATTCTAAATTTTCCATCTGAAATTTTTAATAAAGATATATAATAGTTCAATTTTACAGTTTCATTTTTGTAAATGAGCTCATTAATACTGATATCAAAATGAAAGAAATACAGATATCAAGAGAGCTAGTCGGAACACTTACTTCCCATAGCTTGAGATATTGGTGCTATTTTTTAATTTTCTTTTCACAAGACTTAAGACTAAAAGAAAAATTTATGAAGGAGGTTGTTCGAATAGACATTCATATCAGTATCTCTCTATGTACTTTCCTGGACACAAAGTATGAAAAAAAATCTCATGATGCTCTGGGTGTCTGCCCATAGTTTCAAAACTACATATAAAGTACTTCAACAAATATTTGTGGAAAGAAAAAGTGGAAGGCCAAACCAAAGGAGAGAGGGCAAAGGCAGAATTCAGTCCAAAGTAAGCCTGCTCTGCACTCTGTACAGGTGTCCCAAACCTGGAGTCAGTCCCTTCTCTGGGCCCTGACTTCTAAGAAGACCCCTCAAGAAGTGTCCTTTCTCAAACTCTGGCTTGATATTTTACCCATTTATTTAGGCTTAGCTGAAATTCCTTTTTTAAATGTGATCCTAAATCACAGAGAATTATATCTTCTCCAGATCTCACAACAAACATCTTTATTTAGTATTTGATTGACATGACCTGCATTAATTACTAGTTACATTCTTTGGTTTCCCTACCTTTAATTTTAATTTTCTTAAGCTATTGGGGAGCAAAGGAATCATTTTTGAAACTTCTGAAGAATTCACAGAATCTAGTTCTCAAATGAGTCACAAGTGGATTCTCAATACTTGATTTATTAATAATCTCTGTATCATTGGAACTGTAATTTCCCATGTAGACTTACTTTATATTTGCAAGGCTTTATTTGTGATAGTACAGATAGCAAACCAAGATTTTGAAAGACTATTATTTATAAATTCTTTTTCCCCTGTAGAAACACATGCTCATGAAACTCAGTCCTATGAACATGATGTGTTTACCAAAGTCCAGACTAGGCAAAAATGGGCTATCATCTGTACCATCTTTTTTTTTCCCGCTTTTTCATTTTTAAAAACTTCTGGGGGTCACAGCTCAGTGGTAGAGCACTTGCCTAGCACTCGTGAGACACTGAGTTCGAACCTCAGCACCACATATAAATAAGTAAAATAAAGGTATTGTATCCATTGCAACTAAAAAAATGTTAAAACGACAAAAACAACAACAACAAAAAAAACCTTCTGTTTAGCTACCAGGGACTCATCTTTCTTCTTTGGACATACTTCTCCCTGTCTCTCTTCTGCCATCCTTCAGCCCTGTGACATGTTGTATTCCATGTAGGGCATGTTAGCTAATGACTTCTACGCCCAACTAAATGGCACACTGCTTGTATATCTGAGTGGAATATCATTTATGACCATGTCAAGACGATGAAATAAAGAGATAAGTATCAAAAACAAAAATTATGTGGGCTTTCTGAAACAGATAATGAGCTTGTAAAAATATCTCAGAGCAAACCATGACATATTAATGGAGAAGATAATTATCTTCAATCCAAAGAGAAGCCATTCACCTGAGAAAGCTTTCTGAATGCAAAACCAAATCAAATCACATTTCAGACACTCTTTATGTTTTCTACTGGCATTTTTCCATAAAGGTAGTAACAAAATTAATTATACTTCTAAAAGTTTTCTACACTTTATTGGTAAATGGAGTAATTATCTTTTGCATCCCCTTCTACAAAATAAGAAGTGTTATTTTATAAACACAAGTTACTTTTCTTATTTTATAAATACAAAGTTAAAACAACATTTGATAGCCAATAAGAAAGTTTACAAACTGCCAGATATAAATAAATCAGAAAATTAACAAGTATTTACTTCATCCTTAGACTGTTCCAGGTATGATGGAAGAGGCAGGGAGATGTTTAATGGTGGGTAATAAACTAGGGAACTCCTCTGAGGATTCCACAGTCTTAGTGCATGAAATATTATTCAAGCAACATAAAGGTTTTCAGGTAGTTTTAGTAATTATTAACATGGAACCACATGTATTTTTTATGTTGTACAATACTTATATGAAGAAGAAGAAAAGGTAATTACACTCCATTGAAATGCCTGTAGACTAGGAATAGGCTAGCCTGAATATATAAATACAGTTTTTCCCCAGTCATTAACTACACTTAGTCTACCTTGGTGTTTCTACATGCCTCAGGCAAACTACTAATAGTAAAATATTTACACTTTAATTTCCAAATAGATAAAACAGATAGAAAACCCTAAGGGTACATTAAGTACAAAGGTTTCCCCGCCTTTGATTTTATAGCCAGATGGTTTAAATTAGGTCTCAGAGTCCTTTAGAGACTATGGAAAGTCAAAACGAAATTGGAAGGGATTTGCATTTTTAAAGTTGCCTATCAGGTTAGACTCCTGCTCATATTCAATTTTCCATATTTCCAAACTTATCTAAAATTTCCAAATGTGAAAAAAAAAATTGAAAATTCAAAAAAATCACAGTTAGAGGAAGGGATTCATGTAATTTTTCCTTTACTAAAGATCTCAGAAATCAGATCCTCAGTTTCTCCTTGAACACAGTTTCTTTTAAAAAAAAAAATCTCCATTTTTGTTTATTCTTCTCTCCAGGGTTGATATTCCTTATATCTGGCTTAAGATCCCTCAAAAAATACCACCACAGATGTTTTTAAGATGTTTATGACTACTTCTGATACCTTCTTTTGTAACAGAGAATTACTTTTGGCAGGCTGATAAACCTGGCAATGATTTGAAGGAAAGTCTGAGAAAGGATTTCCATTCTATGGGAGAAATACCTTCAGGCAAAAGAAATCAAGATCCCACTCTTATCATTCTGAAAAACAATAACTTCTCCTTTAAGCATCTTGAATGACACATATCTACATATTACAAACAAGTAATTCACAGTTGGTTAAATGAATTTTTTTCTACTTATTTTTATCCCATAAAAGATTTCACTATATTTTTAAGAATAGTTACAGTTCACAGAAGGAAATCTATCACAAAAATTGTGCTTGGAGAGTAGTAACTAAGTTTCTCTATGCATGAAATAAAAATAATAGTACTTAAAGTTCCAACCATCTATTTGTATTTTAAACATTCAGGTACTGAGAGATCACTTGCTTTCCCTTTGAATTATGAACTTCATCTGATAGGCATACAACTTTCAGTATGACAGAAGAGAAACAAAGAGAAACATACATAATAGGGGCATGTGTAAAATGTATTCAGTTATTTTTTTCTCTAATTCAGCTCTTCATTAATTAGATTTGAAATGGTGGAAAGAAAAGTAAACAAAGCAAGGATTCTAAAGGAACATGTATAAGATACTGAATAATAGAGAATGAAACCCAATCCACACTGGTTTGTTATGATAAATAATTCTTCAACTAACATTTTATGTTATTAAATAAAACTAATTTAGTTCAGAAAAGACACAAAATTTCACCCTCTACTACAGAAATGACCCAGATAATGAAACCCTTGTATTGTTTATTGGCAAAATCACTCAAAAGCAGCATGTCTCTACAGAATTATTGAATCTCTATTCTCAAATGAATAACTAATAAAGCTTATGGAGCCTTATATTGATTTATAGATGCAGAGGGAAAAGTAAGTACATCCCCTTTTAATATTATAAATTCCTATTTTGTGAAAAGTGGAACATAAAATAAAGTATTTCTAAATGAATGGACTTCTTTTTAAAGAAGAAGGAAATATACTCCTTTTGTTTTTAAATTATCCAAACCATCCTAACAAGATAGAAAGCTCAAATTTACATCATAGTATTCTTTAGTGACATAAACAGTATGCAAAAAAGATTATCTGTGCTATTCTTTGGAATGGCATTCTTTCAGAAGATTTCAGGGAAAGAATAAAGATAGGCAGTCATCAAATTAAATTTGTATGAAAACATATCCAAAGGTTGTCTTTTGTAGCCATTTGATACTACATTTGGTTAAGGAAAAAAGAATCTTACATGGAAACAACAAAAACAAAAACAAAACACATATCCAACACTTGTCTTTTAAGATGCTTCCCACTAGTATTGTTTTCTTATCTGTCTGGGTGCCATCAACAATCCTCCTTCCTTGGTATGTCAAAACTGCCAAAATAAAGGAGTAATCCTAGAAACATCTATCCTTGAGGTTCTCCATCAGGTCCCAAGAGTGACAAGTTTGCCTGCCACATCCACCTCAACTCCCTCCACATCTCCACTCCAAGTCCTCTATGAGCTAATTCCTTAATTGCAATGTTTTTAACAGGGAAGGATTACTTTTTACAAAAAAAGAGAAAATATATATTTATGATGGTTCAGATTTCAGAAAAATGGCACAAGGAAAGCAACGAGGACTATCTAGTATTTGTGGTTTCGAAATGTGATTCTGGTAGCTTTGCATTTCTTCTTAGAGTGGCAAACATAATTGGACATTCTATAAATCTTTCTAGTATCTCAAAGTCACCTGTGGCATACATCAATACAATAATTATAATTATGGATACGTACCTTCCATAAAAATACTATTATATTATGCTAAATAAGGATAAAACAGAATAACAAAACAATTACCTTTCTCTTACCCCTGTTTTTCTAAAATCCCTAAATTAAACATAACCATGATTGCTGCTTTGAATGCCCTTTTTGTGATTATTGTTTGAGTCCTTTTTTAAGTTAACTTTTTCCATCACCAAGGAAGAAAATAATGGTGATTAACAATTACTATAACATACACATAAGTGCATACATGTTGCTTTATATTCAATCTAAAGATATGTAATAAAATTGTTTAAGGTCATTATAATTCAATACATAGGTATTTTCTAGGTGTCCACTTCTACAAGGCCCTATGAAGGCAGGAGGCATAAAAGTAAAGACCTCAACTCTCCATAGAGATCCTGGGAGCTGTAGAGGAAATAGGGCATCTAGCCAGAAATAATCATACCATAAAGAAGTATGAACAAATGCAGTAAGAGATGGATAAATCAAGTTGGAAGAGAAATGCGGCTTTTCCCTGAGCTAGTGTTAGACCATTCACTAAGAAGCTGTTAAAAACTTTGTCCTGACTCTGAACAGCTCAAAGCACTGAAGGGTACTAGCAAGACATTAAGAGCATCCTCTCTTCCCACTCCCAGTTTCATTAGAGCATTAGAAATTTCTACACTTCTCTTTTTTAAAAAAAAAATTAGAATTCTGCTTACTTGGGTAATATGTTGCTAAGTTTGCTAATAATGTTCATACTATGAAATATAATATCCAACAGAACACAGAGAAATTACTTTCTAATTAATTTAAAATCTGTTATTTTCAGGTATGTCTTTGCAAGTTTGATAACAATATTTCGAGAACCTCATTAATGTTATTTCCTTTCTTAAGACAAACCCCAGAATTTATTACTCACATAAAATTAAGGAAAAGAAAAAGCCTTTAATGGAGATTTTAAAAGTAGATTGAGGGGCTAGGGATGTAGCACAGTGGCAGAGAACTTGCCTGATACATGTGAGGCCCTGAGTTCAATCCCCAGGGCTGCAAAATAAAATTTTTTTAAAAGTGGAGAAAGGATTGAAAGCTTCCATTTTTAAGATCCACAGTAATACATTTTCTCACTTAATCTTCAAATTAAGTATAAGTTAATGTTCTTGTTTTATACATAATAAAATCAGAGGGCATTGCCAGCAGCTCAGTTGAGAAGCCCTGTCAGAGGTCATGATAGGAACACAAACTGGAACTACCAGAGGCCAGATCCAGGCAGAAAAGAAGCATGAGATCCAGAATATTTTGGAACATGGAATCCAACTCAGGCCTTTGATTAACAATTTTAGGTAGTTATTATTGATTTGATCATAGGAAATCATCTTTTCAAGGATTCAAAGCACCAAGAAACCATAAATTCATCTAATTTCAAACATATGTGCTTCAATCAAGACCACCAGGAGCACTGTAATATATAGTAAAAAGAAATTGAAAAGACAGAGAAGTCTTCTTAGCGTCAAAAATCCCGTGGAAAGAAATACAGTCCTCAGCACTCGGTGTCTACCCCAAGTTAGTATGGCTCTTTCAGGGTGAGGTAGTGTGGGGCTGGAGGTTGTGTCTTAATAGAATATATATGCTACCTCCTAATTACATTAGGAAAGGATAAAGGAAAAATGATCATTTATAGGATGAAGAAGAATCACAGATAAGGCAGCAATAATATTTTCTTTTTAACTTTTCGTTTTGCAAAGTTAAAAGACACTAGGCATCAATTTAGAAAAATATTCTAAATATTTTTAAAACATTGCAGTCAAAATTCATAAAATCTAAGCACCAGGTAAGACTTATGTGGCCCATCATTTCCTTCAGATTTGTGCAATATCTGAGTGCTTATCACAACATCCAAACACTTGCAAAAAAGCTGTTGTACCTTAAATCACTTGCTGAGCAACATTTCAGCTATAAGTAAACTTGAGGACTCTGTTAAAGCTGCTACCCTTATTCCATTCCTCAGGCTCTCAACCTCTTTCTCAAGAAAACCAGATTTAATGTAATTAACACCAACTTCTATTTTTCTAACAGTGAAAATCATTCTGTTTTTGATTCTTGCTTCAATAGCGTAAGATTTAACAGTCTTCCCAGGCTGAGAGTGAGAGAGTCAGCGGAATTAACATCACCTAGTAATTCTATCTAAAAAGGAAAATATGTTGTTTAGACTGATATTTTTAATGACCCATGGCTATTCCTTCATAAGTATCTGTTTCCTATTTTATATTAAATCATAAAAAAATGAGAAATCATTATTTGCCTACCAAATTGAGAGGAAAATTTGAAGTTCTAATTCTAACATGGCACTGGAATTGTGAAACTCTCACTTCATATGTTACCAGGCACTGGTAAGGACTCCAGGGAACACACACAATGTATCTGTTTGTCACTTCAAATATATTAGTTTCCTCAGATTATATAATTATACTTCTGCAAATTGATACTACATGCAATGCTGGTAGTGAACATAAACAAATTAGTAGAAGTGCTATTCATAATAGGAAGATGCTAGAAAGAGTCTTGATTGTTTAATAATAGGTAAATGGTGAAGTAAATCATGCAATATCCATAGGATAAAACAGTCCTCAACCACTAAAAATCACCTTTCAATGAACTGGAAGTTACAGGATACAAAGTCTGATTTCAAACAACAAAGCATGACAAAAACTGGAAGGTTTTACACCAAAGTTCTGGTGACAGTGCTAATGATAAAGAAAAGTAAATAAATCAGAAAAAAAGTGAACATTTTTTAAAAAGCAAAAACTATCATTTAAAATGTTATTAAGAATCAGTGGCGGGCTGGGGAAGAGCTCTTGCCTCACACATGTGAGGTACTGAGTTCGATCCTCAACACTACATAAAAATAAACAAACAAAATAAAGATATTGTGTCCATTTATAATTAAAAAAAAAGAATCAATGGCAAATGCCAGAGGTGGTGGTGCATGCCTGTAATCACAGAGGCTTGGGGGCTGAGGCAGGAGGACTACTAATTCAAAGTCAGCCTCAGTAAAAGCAAGGTGCTAAGCAACTCAGTGAGACCCTGTCTCTAAATAAAATACAAAATAGGGTTGGGGATGTGGCTTAGTGGATGAGTGCCCCTGGCTTCAATCCCCAGTACCATGCCCCCCCAAAAAAAAAAGTTAGTGGCAAGTTTACCTTCTTAGTTTCTAGTTTCTGTCATGCTTTATTTTTTGAAATGAGACTTTGCATCCTGTAACTTCTAGTTCATGGAAAGGTGATTTTTAATGGTTGCATCAGCATGATTCCAATATGTTATATTTACATTAACCTATGGATATTCCATGATTTACTTCACCATTTACCTATTATTAAACAATCAAAACTCTTTCTAGCATCTTCCTATTATAAATAACATTTCTACTAATTTGTTTATGTTCGCTACCAACATTGCAATATGTATTATCAATTTGTAGAAGTAGACTCTGATTCCTTTTTATAATATTTTTAAAAGTTTTAATTTTTTTTCTAGTCCAGAGTCAGTAAATTGCATTTTATAGATTTTTAAGACACAACCCATTATAAGACACACATCATTTACCACCAAGAAAGAAAGTAAAAGCTGCCAACCAAACTATAGAATCATCCAATTTTACTTTAATGTAAAAAAAATATACATCTCAGAATTCATAAAGTACTGTAATGGCCTTTTAGATGTCCTATTTCTAGCAATAATAGTCATTTTGCCCAACTAATATTATTACAAAGAAACTTTTTTTTCTATGAGGGAAACTCTTTTTTCTTAAACCAAGAAAACTAGCTCTAGTTGAGGTATTGGCATTTTCAAAAGATATAATGTGTTTTGAAAATCTTTCCATTTGATGAGTTGATATATTTTTAAAAGGCTTGCTAAATATAGCAGTTTTTACGAAATATGATTTAAATAACTGATTATCAAATATTCTAACCATCTTTTTTCTTTGCTGGAAAGACCTGATAATAAATGTTTAAATATGCTTCCATTTCTTTGTGTATATTATGTATATAATTAGCATATTTATTTGAGAATATGTAAATTATTCTGACTTTTCACATTTTGACCAGTCACACTCTATGTTCATATTCCCACAAAAGAAACTGGACAGGTTAAGGCAGATTTTGTGCAACACTGCTTTTTATTTTAAAAATCTTATGTCTTTTTTCTTTTCTTTTTTTCTTTTTGAAAAGTGTCCAGAGCAGAGTGAGATTTCTAATCACTATGTTGACTACATCTATGGGAAAACAAAAATCAGAAAAGGAAGCATTTCCTTCTAATTCAAGAAGAAAAGGGAAGAGTTGACTTCTTATCAAAGTGAAAATTGACAATTCGAACTTAACCCTCTGCATTGAAAATATTCCTGATTCAAATATGTATGGTTTTCAAAAACCTCATCTACTTCTAATTTCTGTTTGGCAAGTGAATGGAATAGGGGCTCATAGGGAAAAAAGGGTAGAAAAAGTCTAAGAGGTCTTAAAAGCAATTGCAAGTTTAAATGTACACAAGTTGACATAGAATACCCTAAGGAGAGAATAACAAAGGAAGCTGGGCTAAGCATTTTTAATAAATGCAACTCAAAACCATCTCAACACTTAAAACAATACAACAGACTTTAAATCATACCGTGTAGAAATTTTACTTTTTTAAAATTAGGCTGCCAATTATCCATCAGCATGATTCCAACATGTTATATTTACATAATTCCATACAGATTCAAAGATAGAAAAACACAGTTTGTATATAAAAGAGAAATAATAGTAGTCTTTTTTATCTTAGTGTGTTTGGGGGGGGGGGCATGCACAGAAACAAGCACTTAAAATGTATTGCCAGAATTGTGGCTAGAAAAAGTACATGTTTCCTTTGTGCCTGCTCTATGTTAGCACTGCAGTTTGAAGAGTTAAATACGGACTTTAAGGGGAAAATTCCTGATTAGTAAGCATAAATGAAAAACCAGTGTTACCCTTTATGTTAATCATTAATGAAAATCCTACACAAAAAGTTTAGCAACGCCTAGCATTTTACTCTTTTTCTGAGCAACAAAGTCCTCATTTCTTTCAGGGTTTAGCTTTTAATTTTATTTTAAAATCGGAATAAATGTTCTAGAGAACAGAATAGAAGAGATAAATGAAATCCCAAGCCTATTGATAGGAGAGCCTGCCAAGGCTCTGTTATTACTCTAAACTCAGTTAAGCTGGTTTTGAGTCTTCCATAAAAGCCAATTAATGAGTAAACAGAACAAAAGCCATGACATCTTAATAGTCTGCTAATTAATTGAAATTTGTGATTCATAAGTGCATTTCAACTCCACTTTTCTTAGGTAATGCATTCTCTGTGGGTCCTAAATTGTGGAATGAAAAGTATTCCCCTGTAAATTCAGAGTGGACCGTGTTTTAAATTGTTAGTCACCCTTCCAAAAAAAGCATTCTTTTGGTATTCCAGTTAATAAAATAAATGATTAAATTGGATCTTTTTATAAAATCAAAACTCTGCTATTACAGTGAAAGAAGTCTAATCTTCAATAACCTAAGAAATTGTACTAACTGAAAACAAACACTGATCAGGAAGGACCATGCTTGCTCCAGAGCCAAGTCTGAAGTGTATCCAATTTCTACTCAATTTCAACTTTTCGCCACACTTTAGAAGAATATTTTCAATCTAGCAATCTAAAGACCCAAGATGCTTTTACTGTATTTCACAGTTTATTCATGATCAATATAAATATAGCACTGACCTTAATTCTAGCCAGCAGTCAGAAGATAGGTTGATGATATCAGAACAATAAAATCTGAAAGGAAAAGAGAAAACACCAACTAAATTAGATCAGTAGAACAATTCAGCCTTTTCTACCTAAGGAGTAAGGTAAAATCAGGGGAGCTAGTGTCCTATTCCTCATTTTGTAAAATGCACTGGTTGAAACACATCCATTTATAACATACTGGGTTTATATAATAATAACACTTTAAACTTGAAATTATTTTCTAGATTTCACTTAAAAAAACATATTAAATGCTAAAATTTGGTTCTGTTTTTATATTTAGCAGTTTCTATACATTCAAAGAATTCTTATGATTGTATTATTTTTCTTCTCTTTCTTAAAACCACCACCCCCAGTATCGGGACTGAACCCAGTCATGCTCTACCACTGAGTTACATATTCAGCCCTTCTAACGTTTCATTTTGAGACAAAGACTAGCTTAGTTGCCAAGACTGACCTTGAACTTGAGATCCTCCTGCCTCAACCTCTGGAGTTTTTGGAATGGCAGGTGTGCTTCACCATACCTGATGCTTATGTTTGTATTCTAAAGCTCTCAAGCAGAAAGAATTGCTAATACATTCTGTTCCTAATGTGTTATCATTTCTCTTAAAAGATGTTTAATTAAATATATAAAACTGATACATTTGGATCCTCCCATACACTGAATATTCTGTCCCCTCCCGCCAATTCATATGTTGAAATCCTAATTCCTAAAGTATTGGAGGCAGAACCTTTCAGAAGAGATTAGTACCTTAGAAGAGGGAAATTCAGAATTATAGAAGTTTGTGATTGGTGCCCTTCACCCTACCCCCTGCGTGAGGATAGCAAAACAACAGGCATCTATAAGAAAGCAAGCCCTCATCAGACATTGAATTGATGACCTTGGGCTAACCAGCCTCCAGAACTGTGAGAAATAAATTTATGTTGTTTATCAGCCACTCTGTCTTTGGTATGTTTGTTATAACAGCCCAAACAGATTAAGACAGATCCTTAATGTGATTTAATGCCCGCAGGGAGTTTGTGGATTTTAAGCTCAAGATGATCCATCAGTCTAAGGGTAGCAAAGGTCAAACAAGACAATTCCATTGGCAATTTATCAATCTTCCCTTTGGTCTCTTATCCCAACCTTGCCATTAAAATCTGCTGAGGAGTCAATATGTGGGATAGCACATCATACAAGAAAAGTAACCAAGAGGGTAAAACCCAGACAAAAACAAACCAAAGTGTCTATACCAAAAGCCAGCCTGCCTTTTGGACAGATAACAACGAAATCTCAGAACGACAGAGTGATTCTTGGCTTGCTTCACAAAGCATCTCTAGCAGGTCTCCTACTAAAATCAAGCTAGGTTCTAGAAGGATGTTTGTCATTATTAGAAGTTAGTACGTTCTTCTACATCAGAAATCTTGCATTGTTAGACTCTTAGGACAAGTACAAAAACTAAATTAACCTAAAACAGTAATTATCTAAGGAAAAGAATAATATGAAACAACATAGAAAACACCAGTAAGCAATGATAAAAATGCAATTGAATACAAAATAGTTAATTTTTCATCCTATAGGCACGTGCTTAAGAAAACTAAAATTTTTCTTACAAGAATGAAATGATAGATTAATCCATCCATACAAACTTTTTAAAAACAGCATCTAGAGGCATTATGGGGTCTTTGAATATTAATACTTTTGGTACATCTACCTCCATTTCAAACACTTGGCATTATTTTACTTTAACTCAAATGTAATTCTTTTGCTATAAAGCCAGCAGTTCCCCAACTGTGTCATGGTGCCCCACAGTATGACAGTAAATTCACAGGCACTGCTGAAATATTTTCAGTATGTTTTATTCCCCACTCAAAATAAAGCCAATAAAACAACAACATCCATTTGATCCTACACAAAATACTAACTTGAAGCCCTTTGCAATTTGCATATTAGATCATGCTGTTTTTCTTTCAATGACATCACAGCCCTGCAAAGTTGGATTTTGATGATGTTTGAATATAAATGCCAATGCTGCATGAAGACCAACGTGGAATAATAAGGATGACAGTGTATAAGGTGACTATAAGCTTTCAGGACTTGGCAGTATCTAACAGGCACATAGTCCCTGTAGTAAGTAATTGTGGGTTTCTAAGAATAAAATAAAGGTAGTTCTGCTTCCAATTCTTATGTATATTTTTTTCCAAAGGGCCATTAAGTTATTAGGACACAAATACCCATTAATGTTAATTTACTGGATCTGTGAGGTACACATTTTAACTCAGAGTTCCATGAAAATAATCACCAGGGTGCTAAGGATGCCATGAAACCAAGAAAATTTGAAGCACTATTCGTGAATAGTCTTTTTTAAAAGACTATTTTTAAATTTCCTCCAAAAATTTAAAGAAAAAGCAGGAGAGATTAAAAGTAAAAAGTGCAATAGAAGAGAGAGAAGGAAAAGAGAGTTCAAAAAATATCTTTCTAAAAGTAAGAGGAAAAAATACTAGGAGGGTGGGAAGGACAGTGATTTATCACTCTGAGTGTCTGGGTGTAAGTGTGTCTGTGTGTATGTGTGGCTGGCTGGAAGAGTGTCTGTGTCTGTGTGTATGTGTCTGGGTGTGCAGATGGCTGGCTGTATATGTGGTTGGGTGTGTGCGTGGCTGGCTGTGTGTGTGACTTGGTGTGTGTGTCTGGGTGTATGTATGGCTGGGTATGTGCATGGCTGGCTGAATATGTGACTGGGTGTGTGCATGGCTGGCTGTAAGTGTGGCTGGGTGTGCATATGAACTATTGTGTATCAAGAGGTGGCTAAAATAGTGCACAAGAAGTCAGGCTTGTGTGTCATAGTTCCCAACTTCAGAAAAATTCCTCAAGTATCATTTTATTTTTCATGATAATGATGAACAAGAAGTGGGCACATTGCACATGTGTGTTTAATCATGTCGATTATCTGTTGTCACCCTTTAAGAAAAAGCAGGTATTGGAACAGAGATGTTGATCCAAATACAAAAAAGAAAAAAAAAAAAGAGTGACAGCTTGCACAGCAATGTGAACGCTACAGAATTACTGAACATATAAAAGGATTGAAGCAGTACATTTTATTGTATGTATAATTTAACACAATAAAAAAAAAGATCCTAATACCCTAGGATCTTGCATGGTATCTAGTGCATAAATCTGCTCAGTAGTCATTTAATACACACTGAAGGATGAATCCTAGGGTGATACCAGCATATAACTCAAATTCTTAGGAGAGAAAGAGGTTCATTCACTGATTTCCTGGAGCCAGGGAGAGCCTGGACATAAATGTCATTATCGTATGACATAGCTACTGTGCCAAAGAGAGAACTATTAAATTGATTAGATTTTCTCTCTTCTACATGCACTCTCAAATATAATTTTTATCGTGAAAAATAAAATGATACTTGAGGAATTTTTCTTAAGTTGGGAACTTTGACACACAAGACTGACTTCTTTTTGTATTCCATGACTGGGGAGACATTCCAACCTTCCCCCTGGCACTGTCCGCTCCATACCACCACCACTGCTAGCTCTAGCTTCAAAATATCTTCCTTGTTTTCCTTTCAAAACAGCATGAGTCAGTAACAAACTTCATTTAAAATACTAATATTATTCGAGCTACTGGTTCTGTATTTGAACCAGTAGGTTTGATAATATTCAGAACATAAAAGAATATCAATAAATATTGTCAAATAAATGAAGGTGCTGGATGTTGTGCTTTGCGAATTCTTTGCCAGATTTAAAGAAAGAGTTGAAAATTCCTCTTTTGGTTAAAACAAGAAAAAAAATTCTACCCTTACACTAAAAGAATAATCTCTTCAATAAATGGTTTTGGGAAAACTGGATATCCAGAAAAAAAAAATTGAACATTTATTTTATACCATACACAAAAATCAATTCAAAATGGATGGCTAAACTGAAGATCTGAATCATAAAACTTCCAGGGAAAAAGACTCAGCAAGCAGGCCTTTTGATATTGGCCTTGGCATTGGGTTTTTTTTTTTTATATATAATACCAAAAGCTCAAACAACAAAACCAAAAATAAACTAGTGGGACTACATCAAATTGCCCTTCAAAGGCAACAATTAACAAAATGAAAAGGCAACCCACAGAATGGGAGAAAATATTTGCAAACCACATATCCAATAAATGGTTAGTATACAAAATGTATAAGGAACTCGTACAACTCAATAGTAATAAGCAAAAACAATCTGATAACAAATGAGCAGAGGACCTGAAAAGATATTTTTCCCAAGAAGATTTAATAGCAGGCCAAACAGGTATGTAAAAGGATGTTCAGCATCACTCCTTAGAGAAACGCAAATCAAATCCACAATGAGGTGTCACCTTAGAGATGTCAGGATGAGCATCATTAAAATGATAGAAGGGAACACTAGCCACTGGGTGGATGTAAATTGGTTTGGATTTTATGGAAAATAATATGAAGATACCTCATAAAATTAGGACAGAACCAACATATGATGCAGAAATCACTCTTGTAAGATTATACACAAAGGGAATGAATGTCAGTACCTTAAAGAGTTATCTGCACTCACATGCTGATTGTAGCACTATTCACAATAAGTAAGATATGGAAACAATCAAACTGTCTATCAAAATGTGAATGGAAAAAGAATGTTTAACACACACACACATACACACACACACACACTGGAATATTATTCAGCCTTAAAAAAAAAAAAGAGGAGATACTGACATTTGTGACAACACAGGTAAATCGGGAAGGCATTATGCTAGGTGAAACCATCCAGACACAGGAAAAAAAATATAAAGAAATACTTCATGATCTCATTTACATGTAGAATCTTTAAAAAAATCAGAAAAAGCTAAACACACAGAAGCAGATAGAAGCATGGTGGGGAAGTTTGAGGAGTAGGCAGATGTTGGTAAGAGAGTACAAAGTCTCAATCATAAGGGACCAATAAGCCTCGGGGTCTATTATACAGCATGATGGCTATGGTAAATAATTCAATAAAGTGTACTAGAAGTTTGCTAAGAGAGTAGATTTCAAGTGCTTTCATCCAAAATAAATAAGTAAATAAATAAATGATAAGGTAACTATGTGGGCAGATGGTCCTGTTAATTTGCTTCACTATAATAATCATTTTACTATGTGTTTATATGTATATATATGTAATGTATATCATGCTGTATACCTTAAATACATACAATTTTTTATTTCAAAACGACTAATGGAAAGGAAGCTGTGTTGGAGAAGAGCTGTGCACTTTTGACCTAGTGAACTTGAGCTGTCCTGTGGCTTTTATTGTTCTTTTTTTTTTTTTTTAATCTTAAGGGGAGCACTTCCATTTTCAGTGCCAGGAGCAGCTGCTTTCTAAATAACTCCCTGCAACTTTTTAAAATCCAATCTAGTTATTGAGCAAATAGTCAGAGAATAGTAAAGATTTATGTTGCCCTAAGGATCCATCCTCACTGTGAACATCTGCCATTTCAAACACACAGGTCAAGACTTTTTGTGTTGTGTTTTGCTAAACAATGACCTAAGCATAACTCAAATGTAATTCTTTTCAAAAAGATTCAGCATCTGCTTCCAGGCAGCTTAATGCATCAGCATACTAAAAGCACCATTTCTCTCTCCTGGACTCTTTCTCTCTGCCCACCAAATAGGGGAAATCATCAGAAAACAGTCCTGAGAGTCAATCCCTAGTTTTTCTCTTTGCCCAATGAAAAATGATTTCATGTTCATACACTGTAGATCATCAGATTGTGATGATCAATAACATGATCAACTATATGTCAAATTTATACTTATTTATACCTGGAAATGAAGAAACATTTGAAACAGCTGATATATTTTAACTATTGGATTATCAAGGTCAATTGTCAATTGAAAGCCACTTTTCACACTTCTTCCTATGCTTCTCCCTTGTTAGAGTTTCTATTTAGAGAAACTGTTACTGCTTAGGTAACAGAAAAGTTACTGAGTTAGTTTTCAGAAACAGTTGTTGGGAATATTGCAGCTATCAGACATTAAAAATCAATTCATTTAAAAAAATAAATGGAAGCGTTTTTCATTTTATTACTCTTGTATTTTTAAGATACAAAGTAGGTGTAAAACAACAAAAAAAATATGATTTAGTGTTTTGAGGATCCAATGTTCTTTCTCATTAAGGAGTTTGTTTATAATGTATTTGAGTAGGGGTAGTTGTGAAAAAGCCAAAAACAAAACAAAAAACAACAACCATGATGCAAACTGAAATACAATTATTGTCATAAAGAAATACCAACAAGACTATGGGAAATCAATGAAGGAGGGGAATGAAATCCTGTTCATTCACAGAGGAAGTTGCAGTAGAGTTAGTTGTGAAAAGAGACAAAAGATTTTGATGGGTGGAGGTGGAGTGGGAAGGAGACCAGTTCAGGCAATGAACACAGCAGAAAGAAAGTAACAGAGCGGAGCCCAGGGGCATGTCTGGAAAAACACTTGCAGTTCTGCCTGGCTGGAATGTAACACCCAAGTAAAGCAATAATTGGGTGAAACACTAGGTTGGGTCCAATGACCTTGAACAACAAACTGAGGAGGCTATATGGTTAAATGTTTAATTTCTTAGGCTAAAGTGAACCACTGAAGGTTTTAAATTCGAGAATGGAATAATTAGGAAATTTAATCTGGCAACACTGTGTAGATTGGATCAGAGAAGGGGAGGGATTAAAGGAGAATAGTCCATTTCAAAGGCTTCTACAGACATCCAAATGAATGGCAATGAAATAGTAGAGAGTCAACATAGTGGAGAGATTTCTCAGTTGTTGCATAGGTCAGCTTGGTTTGTCATATAACAAAATATCCGTGGCTTAAGCAATAGAAATTCATTTTCTCACAGTTCTGGAGGCAGGAAGTCCAAGGTCAGGTTGTCAACATGATGAGGTTCCAGTTAGGACTCTGTTCTAACTTGTAGACACACAATCACCTTCCTACCATGTCCTTATGTATTGAACAAGGATGGAAAGAATTGGTAGGGGTTGGGAGAGCACTAGACATCTTTCTCTTCCTCTCCTTTTAGGACCACCAATCCTATTGGATTTGGACCTAACCCTTGTGAACTCATTAAACTTCAATCACTTCCTTAAAAGCCTATTTCTGAATACAGCCACATTGGGGGTTAAACCTCAAGATATGAATGGGGAGGGCACAATTCAGTCCTCAACAGTATGTACAACTTCTCCAATTCTGAGAGTTTGAGATAAATGAATTCCCCGAAAGGTAGTGACATTCTTGGAAACTGGGAAGGCTGAAGGAAGATCAGGTTGCTGAATACAAAGAGAGAATGGGGGCTGGGGATGTGGCTCAAGTGGTAGAGCGCTCGCCTGGCATGTGTGCGGCCCGGTTCGATCCTCAGCACCACATACAAACAAAGATGTTGTGTCTGCCGAAAACTAAAAAATAAATATTAAAATTCTCTCTCTCTCTCTTTAAAAAAATGATTAGGCTAGAATATTTCAATGCAGAATCAGAAGCATATATTACAAATCATAGAATTGGATTGTCTAGCCAGCCCACGCTATTATACATTTAATTACACTTTGCCTTGACAGGTAGGGATAGCATTAATAGACTACTGACTGTTTGAAAGCCCAGATTGTTCTTAATAAATGCCATATCCTGCCTTCCCAGATTGTGGGCTGCTCTGGGTCATCAACCCAACAAATCCATGTTTGTATCCCAAGCACTTAGTGTAGTATATGGCACAAAGACAAGGATCTATAAATGCAGAATGAGTCACTCCCCGGAAAAAGAGGCTGAGTCATGGGCACTCCAACTAATTTCACCACTAAACGTATTATTCACATAAAACAACATCGTAGGAAGCTCTGCACCAGGTATCACTCTTGATGGAATGTTCTGTACTCTGACACATTTGCTGTAGCTGCCACAACAAAGGCTGAAAGTGGAAGTTAAAGCTTAAGACCAGTTTCATGCTGGGAAATTGGACCTAATTCACCCATTTACTGTCACAACATTGAAAAAGAAGATGACAAGGTGAACAGCAACTAGAAATAGTAGTGAAAACCCAATAAGAACTTTTGAATGCCAAAATCACTTTTTTTTAACATTTGTTTTTTAGTAGGTGGACAAGATATCTTTATTTTTATGTGGTGCTGAGGATTGAACCTAGTGCCTCCTGCGTGCTAGGTGAGCACTCTACCACTGAGCCACAACCCCAGCCCTACTAAATCATTTTTAAAATGAAAACAATAGTACTAATACAACAATGGACAAAACATGTCACATGCATTTTTTATTTAATCCACATAAGATCAAAATACAGCAGACATTATTGTTATTCCCAGGAAGTAACTAAGGTTATAAAGATTAAATATTCAGTACCTATGGGAAAATACAGATTCCTAATTAACTGATTTTAAACTAGTCTCATTCATTAAGGAAAAGAATAAAAATCAGAGATAAGGTGAAAAACATTCATATACGTGAATATTTGGCTTTTCACTTTTCCTTCTTTTTAATTTCATTTTATCAGTATTATTTTACCAATCTCAGTTAGGCATATATTTATATTAAGAAGCTTAGTCAGCTTTTCCACTGCTGTGATCGAAAGACCTGACAAGAACAATTAGAGAAGGAAAAGTTCTTTTGGAGGCTAAAGATTTCAGAGGTTCTGTCCATAGATGGCCAACTCCATTCATTGGGTTCCAGGTGAGGCAGAATATCTTGGCAGAAGAGTGTGGTCACAGAAAGCAGTTCAGGACATGGCACCAGGAAGCACAGAGAGCTCCCCTCACCAGGGAGAAAATATAAACTCCAAGGGCATGACCCTAACTACCTAGTTTCTCCAGTTACATCCTTCTTGTCTACAGTTACCACCCAGTTAACCTGTTCAAGTGGATTAATGCACTGATAAGGTTAATGCTCTCACAACCCAATCATGTCACCTTTAAACTTTCTTGCATTGTTTCACACATGAGATTTTGAGGGATACCTAAAATCTAAACCATAAAAGAAGCTGACTTTTTCAAGATCTGAAAAACAGCAGAAGGAAGTGTTTTGAAAGTTAAAATGCACCCGAATGACACTATATTTATTTGGATATTAAGGAAATACAATTGAGTGATGAATTTGTAAAAGTCAATAAACTAACTTTCAGCAGTATGAAAATCTGTTCCCTTACTCAAATCATAAGGTCCTTAAATTCTTCAATGGCTTCCAAATGGTTTTATAGTATGCATTGATCATTGAAAATCTCTAGTGTAGCATCACTCATTAATACTTGGTTTACAATTGTGACTTTTAAAATGTGGACTATATATGACATGAACATCAGGCAGGAAGTATATTTCCTTCAAACAGCAGGATGTTTTAAGATTAAGCCACCACCTAGATTGTCTCCAATTCAGAAAGCATGCATTCTCCTAGGTCTACCAAGACATCATTTTGTCATCTAAGTGAAACTTGAATTTCAAAGGAATGTTCAGCTACAATAAATCCTTAAACAATAAAGCAAATCTGTTCCCCAAACTCTCATTTCCTGAAAACTCTAGTAAGGCTCTAACAAGCCAAACTGGGGCATTCCACACATTTCTGGACTCATGTCTCTGAGTCAGAGATTTTCTCCTGGTTGAGTCCTGGTGTATTCAACTGCTACAAACATTGCTGTTAGAACTAGATTCCAACATGGCTCAATTTAAAAATTGCAAATCTCCAAAAGAGGTAATAAAAATTTGATTTCAGAACATATATTATAAAGAACATTTTCATTCATTTTAATATTATTATTGCTTTTCATGGTATATATAAGGGCCAAAAAAGGGGATTGAAATTCCAATAGAATCTGTACATTACAAGAAGAAATCATATGTCTGGAATAAATATAATTGCAGCAAAATTAGGATTTCTTGTAAGTCTGAAAGTATTAATGCAGAATACAGATCTGTTGTTACCACCTGATAAACATTAAACATTTTCTCAGACTCTAAATTGTGCTAACCAATGGTTAGTGCTTTATCTTCCCCCAAAGAAGGATCAGGCCCCAAAACATGACAGCGGTATTAAATAGCTTAAATTCACTGTCCATCTTTTCCATATTAGTCACATATAGGCAGTCCTCTCTTTACAACTTCTTTTTAAACATGTATTGAAAACTACAAACAAAACACTGCAAATGGTGGCTAAATCATAATCTAGTTTATTTCATCTTTAATATAATTGAAGTAGTGCCGAACAGCTAATTAGAATGTTTACCATCTGATTGTGAACCAAGACACATTTTCGTCATTATTTCATTATGAGGAAATTTTCCCTAAGCCAATGGAGTGCACCTGGGAGTTAGTAATTCATTCTCTTAACTAATGTGTTCATGGCAGGTAGGCAATTTTCTAGGACTGGGATGTAACAGTGATGAAAAAGGTACCAGCACAGTTCCTGCCCTTTTGGAATTTACATTCCTGTACTGGAGCATTGATACTTAAGAGAATGATGACTCCTATGAAGAAATGAAAGCCAGGTATTTTGTATGGTCATTAGGAGCTTTGTCCATCTCATAAATCTAAGCAGCAAGAAAGAGTAGCAAATGGCTTAATATTTGATATTTCATCCAATGAAATGTTCATTTCAAAACTTTGGGTTAAAAAAGAAAAAGTTATAGAAAGTGAATCCAAACCATCTCATAAAGCATGGACGAACTCTCCTTGTTTGGGTCTAAACACAAAATTATTTACAAGAGACCACAGATTAAGTTTCTGTTGGTGCATAATTCTTCAACCAGTTCAGGGAGGAAATATGCTTTGATGGCAATCAGGCAACATCAAAATGCTGCCCCATGTGACTCACATGGAGACCACTGAATTAGACTGTATATAGTATGTCATCCTGTTACTTCTGGAGGATTTTGTTTTTGATGGATTTAGTGTCAAAGCAGAGTAACCACAGACACTCTTTAGCAGAAGGAAGTCAACAGATGTCACCCTTTCTGTAACAAGCAGCCAGGTTGCCACTTCTGTTGTGTGTGTGTCCCAGTTACAGTCATGCCACACAATCACTGTTGTGTTTCTGTCTGCCAGACTCCGGTGTCCCCTTGGAAACAGAGATAGCAAATTCAAATTTCTTAATAAGGTGTTTTTCTTTTTCCCTTCTTCACTATTAGCTGACAAGGGATATTGAAAGCATTGAGGAGACTCATTATCAATTCAATCCCAAATCAAGAAGGCCAAGTTGTTAAAAAGCAAGATTAATGCACAAAATAAGTATTTCCTGACTTGCAGTAATTACTCCCAAGCAAATCCATCCAGAAAGATAAGATTCAGTGTAATGGTGTGTCAAATGAACTACCTTTGACTTCCTAGCAGTGAACCATAAACCACTGAGCCCATACAGTATCAGTAACCCTTCACTGCTCCAAGAAGGCAGTCCACACCCTTACATTGCACACTCAGGGGCCAGTTGATTCACTGCTAAACAGTTAATATAAAAGCTAAAAATCACTTTTCTAAAACATAAATACATTTTTCTTTTATTATTCTTAGGAGAAATAGAGGAATTAAGGGTTGTTACCCTTACTATTTAAAGAGAGAGAAAGAGAGAGAGAGAGAGAGAGAGAGAGAGAGAGAGTTAGTTCTTCAGGAGCTTATAGGAATGTCATAAGGCTGTCTAATTTGTCAGAAATACAATGTGTTTCAACACCCCCCACCACCACCCCACCCTTTACCCTGCAGGGATGACGATCTGGGTAAAACTGAGGGAACTGGCAGTAAATGAAGCATAATCAATCTTCTGGAAGCACTCTGAGACCTCTAAGAAAATTTCTCCCAGCTGTCACCCACCTTTCCAGGATCCCATCATGAAAGGATGGAGGAAAGCAAATGGTGCGTGCTCTTTAAGAAAAAACATGCTGATATGAGTTGGAAATTTTTCAGAAGATTATACAAACTCTGGCATTGCTGCAAACCAAATTGAAGATCAAATTATGACATTTTTGCCTTCAATTTCAAAAAGCATTTTTCTTATATATAAACAGAAATCATAATAGGTTGGCTCTATCAACAAAATGTAATAAGTAATTCCAAGGACACTTTTTTCCAACAAAAGGTAAAATGTACCATTGAATCTTGCTACCAGTAATGGTAATAAAGTAAAATAAGATATACTTTCAGTGCTTGGATTTTGCTCTTCTTTTAGACATCTTATTCTCCTGTATTTGTAGGTTTTCTTTAATGAACATGCATTATGTCCAGCAATAAAAAAGATCATATAAGCAAAAGTAAAATGTATAATTTTTTTCTCTGTGATATAGTGCAAAATTCTTGTATTAAAAGAATCTAAAAACAGAATTTCAGATAAGTTTTACAGTCATTAGTGTTATATGAATAATTTAGGCTGAACAAATCCACAAGGACACTTTCATGATTCAGTTCTAAATTCATTGCTTTGTTAACATGTTTGTGCTTGCAAATTCTAAAATAAGGGTACTAAAATCCATTCCTATGTAATCAATAGGACACTTGTAAGAATAAAAAGAAGTCTGTTCCAGGAGCTAATAGTTTGTAAAAATGGGCTAAGATTCTGGAAAACATGGAGATTTATTTAATTAGAATACTATCACATATTACATTAGGATTCAAATCTTTTTGCTATAAATATTTTTTAATCTTATGAAACAAATAAAACTCAAGATAGTTGTTATAAATGGAAAGATCCCATGCTATATGTTTGAATCCTAAGATTTTTCTCACCAATTAGTGCTTCCATATGAATCTCAGTTTTGTTTTGTTTTTATCTTTAGAATAAGAATACCAACTTCCCAGCATTTTTTGAGGATTAAATGAGATAATGTATGTTAATAGCATGACACAGAAAGTTTAGCATATAAATGGCAGCTCAATTCTTCATTTTGTAAGATGCTTGTAAAAATGTGCTTACTTCTTATGTCTGTCAGTATATTAACCTGAACACATACAGTCATATGGGAAAGGCCTGGCATAGTTTTTAGTAAGGTTGACCCCAAAGGGCTAAAATGTACCAAATCTGAAGTCCATGGTGCTGATACTCGAATTCTCATACTGCCATTAACTGTTTCACTTAATATTAACTCTAATCACACATGATTATTACGTGTATGTTTTCAAAATCAGCACAACTACTTTACTGACACATTCACAACTGCAAACATTTTTACATGTCTATAGGGTGCAATGTTGGATGTATGTGCTTTCTGAGGTGCCAAGCAAACAGCATTCTGGTTTCAAGGAGTGACAATGTATCTAATAAGAAAGTGAAGGCACATGATCAATCTTTATCACAGAACCATAAATATTAATTTTTTTTGACTATGAATGTATAAAGTGTCACACAGATTCCATGTTACCTTTGAGATTTTGGTCAAACTACCCCAGCATTTCCTAGCATTCTTTTGACTAATAGTCTATTTTTGAAAAGTTTCACAGTCAAATAAGTTTATCCATAAACATAAGAATACATTGTTTGAAAACAATAGACTGGAGATATATATATATATATATAGA
>NW_026000005.1:27964720-27982484 GCF_001458135.2 Marmota marmota marmota | reverse complement strand
TTTTAATATTTATTTTTTAGTTTTCGGCGGACACAACATCTTTGTTTGTATGTGGTGCTGAGGATCGAACCTGGGCGGCAGGCATGCCAGGCGAGCGCACTACCACTTGAGCCACATCCCCAGCCCTGGATTCTTATATATTTTAACTCACAAGTAATTGCAATGATCAACTCAGTATCTATAAGAAGTTCATGTACACTGTTATATCCTGGTCTAATAAATGCTAATAATCAAGGAGAGTTTTAGAACATAAACATATCCATAGTGGGGGGCAAGGACAGAAGAATGGGTAGACATATTCAATGCACGATATTTACATGTATGGAAATATCACAGTGAACCCTAGTATTTGTACAATTAACATTATTAATAATAATATAAATTAAAAAGAACTAAAACATATCTAAATTCTATGTTCTGAATAAAAATGTTTTCTACAATCATTCATCACTTTATTTAGGAAATCTAAAACAATCTGGCTTCATAGTTCAGTGACCTAACACTGGAATTTTCGTATATTGTCAATATAATACCTCCGCTTCCTTCTTCAGGAGCTGAAGAAATATTTCTTGTGGGGAATCAATTTTAAGTGGTTTATATAGGATCAGTCTCACACAATCCAAGTCCACCCCACCCTCAACCATAGGACTTAATGCTCTGGCTGTGTGTTGGGCAGGGGATGGGAATGAAGTGTCACAAGAGGAAGCTCCATTGTTGGATTCAACATCTATTGACAGATCTATGTAAGGCTGGGCAACTCTGAAAGCTTTCTCTTATTGGGGGATGGGGCTGTTGCTAGAATGCAAGGCAGCTCAGCTTCTGCCTCTGCTCATTCCTGTTCTCTTCTCTCCCTTCCGTGGGAATTGATCCCAACAAACACCCTGTAAGCTGAACTCTGTCTCACAGGAATCCAGTATGTATCACAGGCCAAAGACAGTGAGATGGATGGAAGCCTGCATGAGAGACCATGTCTTTTCCTCTGAATTAACCACACATAGAGACCATGTCTTTTCCTCTGAGTTAACCACACGTAGCAATCGTGCAATCCTGAAGCTATTGCTATTGGCACCAAGGAGACAGCCGCATGTTGCACCCAAGACATGAAGACGAAAGAAAGCAGGAGGGAGAATGGGAGGGGAGAGGATTTAAGGGGAAGAGAGGTGAGAGAGAAGAGGGAGATAAATGACAAACAAGAGAATAAAAGCCAGTAAAGCTAAGGATTATGTTGGTCAACCTGGGTCCTGCTTCCCTTATGCCAGTAGAACTTCCAGACTTTCAGATAGTTTTATTTTAATTTATTTTATTTTACTTAAAACTCATTTGAGTTAAACTTTATTCTACTTACAAGTAAAAAGTCTCAATTTTGTACTGATGGCTAAAAGACCCTGATTATATCAACTCTGACATCAAGTCTTATTATTTACTTCAAATAACATATTGTAGCCTACATATAAGGAAAGGTGATGCTCAGATGGTACCAGGTTCATAGATGATAACATATGTAATAAAGGAAAAAAGCTTTAGGTCATCTTCATTACAAGTTGTTTTTAAAGCAAAAAGCATGTGATTCCAACAAAAAATAAAGCAATGCTAACTTGTAATCATATTTAAATATTTTTGCCAATTTATCATAGACTCAGCCTAACAAAAATTAAATGCATAAGAATGAAAAAGGAGGGCTGGGGCTGTAGCTCAGTGGTAGAGCGCCTGCCTTGCACGTATGAGGCACTAGGTTCAATCCTTAGCACCACATAAAAATAAATAAAGATATAAAAAAGAATGAAAAAGGATATGTTCCCTTGTGTAAACTGAAAACTAGTTCTTCCCCTCCAAATGGAATAAAGGGTTCCATTAATAAAACCAACGAGTTGTGTACTACTGGAATCTACTGACCTAGTAGACCATGTTATTACATCCGAGGGTTCTGTTTGCCTTTCTTCTGGAGAATATTCTCATCTTTGTTCAATCATTATCAGACGTTCCTCTTTTGACACAGTGATTGTGCACTGATTTTAAGTTTTATTAACTACTCTAAGTCAATATGTGTATTTCACTAAAGACCTACTGGCTATTTCAGAATGTACATTATTAATCACATATTACAGTATGTGAGGAATGGTGAGAAAAGGTGTGGAAAAATGTCAAATGAAGCTTGAACTGTCACATCTTAATTAAACGTATGTGGCTTATTCAAGTAAAACACAGAACATAGAAACAGTAATAAAACATAATTATGCCTCTGGAGTCCCTAGGATTACAGGCATGCACCACCGTGCCTTACCAAATTATTTTGAACGTCAGATTTTAATTTCTTTTTTTTTTTTACTGGATGCCTAGCCCTTGACATAAAAAGATACCTTTATTAACAATTCTTCTCCATTAGATGACTAGTAACATGACTTAAGATAGAGTATACCAAGAGTGTAGAGTAAATGTTAAAGCAACTGCTCTAATGAAGTTTACATAAGTTAGCTATAGTATTAGTACTTTTTCAATAGCTCCTTTTGCCAATCTCAACAACAGCCCACAGAATTCTTTCTTTTGTTAATTTTAATTAAATCTAGAGCCTTATAAAAATGAGAGGCATTTCTCTTTTGTACAACTATTTCAGGGAAATTTTTATCAATCATAGTTTAGAAGGTGCTATATTGTCTCAAGGAAGGAAGATACTCCATGCTGACTGTGGAAGTGGCACAGTGGATAATTCATAAGTTCAAAATGAATCAGCATATGCTAGCAGGTTAGAAATTGATAATCATTTTATTCTTTAATCAAAATAGTGTATTGCTTCTGAAGACTTAAAACTGCTTAAATGAAGGTACGCCAATAAAACTGGATGACCAGACAAGTAGATACGTA
This sequence comes from Marmota marmota marmota, assembly GCF_001458135.2. NCBI lineage: Eukaryota > Metazoa > Chordata > Mammalia > Rodentia > Sciuridae > Marmota > Marmota marmota. Next base: position 27,979,625 of record NW_026000005.1, on the reverse strand, counting down.
CTTAAAAAGTCATCTTAAACCTTGAAGAATCTGCACAGCCTTTTGAATATCATCCTATTTAGTAACTATGAGGATGTCCAGTCCAAATACAGGCAACTCCTTCAAATTATAAACAAATTTCCCAGCTGTCAATTAAAACATTTATATTTACAGAATCAAATCTGGAGAAGAAATGGGAGATATACCAACAAAGCAAAAAAAGTAGAACCTTGTAGTGAACTGAAGATAGACCCTGCAAGTTATTATTTAAATAATGTATGATAAACACCAGCAGAAAGTAAATTATTTACATGTGCCTGCCCTATATACTTGGAAAGTGGACCCTGCAAGGAGAGCTCGGAGCTGTGATATGCTGGGTGTCCATGACTCACTGCGTTATCTCCTCCTGCTCATGTTTCACATCCTCCTCCAGTGAGTTTTGTAAATTGTGTTTCAAATATCCTGAGACCTTTTGAGAACTTGGCAATGCTAAACATTTGGCTTTAATTAGATAAATAAGCTAATAATCGCTGCATGCTTATTCTGTGCTGGAAACTCTCTGGGTGATTAACTCACTTTTAATAAATGTCTGAGAAAGAAAATATTATGTTCAGTCCCATTTTAAAGATAAGAACACAAGACACAGAGAGTAACTCGCTAAAGGTCACATGTAAGATGCACGATCAGTATTTTAATGTGTTCTGCTTGATTTCAGAGGCCAAGTTCCTAACCACTAAAATTGAAGTCCCTCCCTGAAAGGTAACCATAGCAACAATGATGGGTTCACCATGATTTTTTGACCAAATTAATCTAAACCAGGCTGTAAAAAACCCTTAGACTGAGTAGTACTTTCCTAACTCAATAGAATAAGTAACTTAGTATTTTAGTACTATTGTGTCAGAATAGTCAGAGGGAAGGAAGAGAAGGAAGGAGGTCAAGAGGGATGGAGAGGGAAAGAGATGGGGCAATAAGTAGAGATAAAGATAGACTTCAACATCCATTTAAAATCTTCTTTGGTTAAAGAATAACCTAATGCTTTCTTGCATCTCCTCCTCCTGCCTACCCCCACTAAAGACATTATTAGTAAAGAATTGGGCATAGAGTAAGCTTTGCATGCTTGGGGCTAAAGCAATGGAAAGACAAATTTGTGTTTGACTCTTTACCATTATTTCTTAATTGATTTTTTAATGTAAAGTTATACTCAGTTGCTTCATATTTAGTTGCTCTGCTTGTGTTTTTTATTAACACACTATTTTCTTTTGAAGTAGTTTAATTCACAAGAAATTGCAAAATGTAGACAGCTTACTGTTCATCCTTTGCCCAGCATTCCCAATTATGTCATTAACTGCTAGTATGTGACAAAGTGAATGAGTCACATTCTCTCTTTCCAAATCACCTGAAAAGCATAGGAAGTACCACTTATTCAGTGCCCGCCCCACTGGCCCACAAGGTGTCTAGACTGGGAAGAGGCTTTGGGAACCTTCATGGCCCTGGACTTGAATATTAACCCCTGGCTGTCTGCCCTCTAACACGCAGTGTTCATCCTGGTGCCAGCAAGACTTGGCCTCATTTAGAAAGAAAAATAGCCCAGCCAATCTTTGTGGTGAAGGTTTTGAATGTTTAACTGAATTCAATTAAGACAAGATAAAAAAATTTCCTTAATATATGCAAAACTTTTAAAAAATCTTTGTTTTCATTTTTTTTTTCCTTCATAGAGCTCACTTTTCTCAAATGAAGAAAAGAGGTTTGGTTTAGTATAAGAAAAATGAGTTGTAAGAATGAGAAAAGAATTTCTATCAAGCCAGATTACATTCAAGAACAATATCTAAATGATGGCTGAAGGGAACAGCTGGCACCATTGAGGCCTGAATGTGCACCCTGTCATTGAAAACAAAAATGAAGAGCATTTAATCATATGGACTTTGTGTATTTTTTAAGAAATAAAACCTCTAATGTCGCTTTTCCCAGAATAAGGTTGGTGGAAAATACTCTTGAGACTGTTTTTATTACAGTGGGCTCTCTGCCCAGTTTTAATCACCATTAGGGATATGGGGCTCTGACCAGGAAAACATATTTCACTTTAAGGATAGCTGGTGGCATCAGCAATGAATTTCCCAAATTACACCCTTGAATTTTAAGAACACTTGAATGAAAGAAAAAAAAAAAAGTTGGGAGGACCATAGTCACACACATGGCAGGTGTGACTACTTTATCTCTTTCTGTAAATAGCATCTTTCTATCCCCTATTTACTGAAATGCTTAATTTCAAGGTCAGGGAAACAACATCAAGTCAGAGGTCAAGGGATGTTGTTTTTGAGTGATGGCTATCACCTTTACATGGGAAAGACTCTCATTTCCAAAATTTGGGTCCACAGTCCTGTTTTGGAAGAAGGCCTCAGCTGAAAATTCATAACAGTTTTTAAAATATATTCTTTATATTTATATAAATATATATTTATATAATATATAATTTATATTTATATAAATATATATATTTATATAAATATATATTCTATATATATTTATATAGTTTTTAAAATATATAAAATATATATGTGTTACTTCTGAAGGCACTTTTCTATATTGTAAATGATAAGAAAGTTGTTTTATGAGATGAGAAGTTCCCCCTATAATAAAAGATATCAGTCTAAAAGGATAAAAACATTTGAGGGCTATTATTAAAGATTCGGAAAATTTGCCTCATAAAAACTCATATGTACTGACTGATCTACCTAATTTTTTCCTATGGGGGAAAAAAAAGACCTAAACTTTTCCTAGAGGCTGTTTATAGAAGGTTCTGGAATACTGCTACATGTTAACCCACCTTGTAATGCTTTTTGTGCTTAGAAACTATAAATATATTCCATACAAGATGAAGCAATTATTTAGTGTTGAAATACAAAATAGAATAGATACAAACATTGATACTTTTTTAGAATAAATAGAACCATATAAGTTAAGAACTGAAGATCCAATAATTTTAATTTTTTACTCATAAAGCCAAAAGATGGCTATTTTCACTTGAACACAACAATATTGATTTTATGTCTAAGTTGTACTTCACTATATAACACAAGTTCTGGTTATATATTCTACAAGGCTTTTCCTATCATACATACCCTTTGATAAATGAGACTATCTCTGTGGAACATTTATTATTAAATACATACAATTTGCCCTAAAAGTATAAAACATTGTGGTTTCAGGACAACTGCATTAAAGTGGAGGGGAAAGGAAACAGCCTTTCAGTTCAGAGTTGTTTATAGGAGTTTCTATAAAAAAATAAGAAATTTCCATTCCACAATTTATATTTTACCATAATTAAAAGACAATATCTTACAAATATGCATTTTTAGAAAGTGTTTTTTACATGAACTGACTTGTGACTTTCCTATGTGTATAAACACATAGCAGAATGTTAGGTGCTTTACATCAACTTTGTGATGGAAGCACACTGCTCCATTGGGATTGATTGTGCTTCAGGATGTATGAACACAGATCAATCTTCCAGTCTGCCGGACCAAGAAAAGAAGTCTCACTCTTCCCCATAAACACAAAGATTATTAGGTGGAAAAAGTACATTCAACTCAATCAAGAGTAATATCATAGTAAAAAGCCATCACTTGCAAAATTTCCCTATTTTAAGTTATATTTAAAATTACCTGTGATAGGAGGGAAAGGATGAATTATGACCAAGTTGGATTCAGAAATGCTATTGTATGAATTTTAAAAACTATGCTTCATATTTTAACTATGTTGCACACACAAACTTAGAATAATAATTTCCATGTGTGGTCCTCGCCATGTGGTAAAGCACTATCTCTCTTATTTGACTGTAAATCACCCATTTTGAACTTCAAGCAGCACCTCTTGTCCTAGTATTTTGTAGATTAGTAGAGTTGTTATGTTATTTATACAAAAAATCAATTTTTGTAAGAACACACACATATGTAAAATACATACCTCCCCTCTCTTTCTCACAATAATACTGACCTCCAAACTGAAAAAATTTTGGTATGTAATGGGAAACTATTTGTCAGAAGCCACTTGTTTTAGTCAGCTTTTTCACTGCTGTGACTAAAGGACCCGGCCAGAACAACTGTAGAGGAAGAAAAGTTTATTTGAGTGCTCAGGATTTCAGAGGTCTCAATCCATAGACAGTGGACTCCATTCCTCAGGGCTCAAGGTGAGGCAGGGCATCATGGCGGAAGAGTGTGGCAGAGGGAAGCAGCTCACATGGTGATCAGAAAGCAGGGAGGTCTCAACTTGCCAGACACAAATATATACCCCAATTCCCACTTCCTCCAGCCACGTCCTACCACTTCAGTTACCACTCAATCTCTATCAGGGGATGAATTCATTGATTGGATTAAGACTCTCACAACCCAGTCATTTCCCCTCTGAACCCTCTTCATTGTCTCACTCATGAGTTTTAGGGGATACCACATCTAAACCATAACACTACTATTGAGAATCTTTTCCTATAGACTCTGCATTATTCCTGGGCTAATAGAATAATCATTAAATAAGTATTCAAAGGCTATAAGTTTACTTCCCTACCATCCTGTGTCATAAAACTTATATAAAATACACATGATTTTCACTTTTGGTCTAAGAAAAAAAAAAAAAAAACCCTAGCTGACAAACCATGTGCAGAAGTAATTGTCTTCAGGTGCTCACCACGACTGGTGACATGGTTAAGTACATCTGCAAAGATCAGACCACAATCAGTTGTAACCCAAATAGCTTTGGTTCACCTCTTGGCCGCATGCCTGTATTGCAAACGCCCCATGGATTAACCACAAGAGAGTACCTGAGGTGATGAGCATGACTTCTAAAGTCGTCTTCCCTGTGGGACCGGCTCTCCGTCAGAAAACACCCTGAATCAGGTCGGAGGAACTTGACACCAAACAGAAATAGGCAAGGATTGCATGCACGGGGCAAATAAATATAGGAAGCTGGAAATAGGAATATTTTCTCATGGTGAAATCTTAAGAGAAAAATGTGAACTACTTCTAAAAAAAATATGCTATAAAATACCAGGGTATAAATACGCAGTCAATCTTTGTTTAACAAGGTGCTTTAAAAAGAGTGATTCATATTTTAGTTTTACTCCCTGTTGTGTCTTGATTTACTATTACTTGCTCCATATCTGAAATCTTTATTAAAGATCTCACAAACTAGTCTTATAATCACTTCAGAAAGCTGTACTAAGAATTCTTGTAGCTGGGCATGGTGGAGCATGTCTGAAATCCTAGTGACTTGTGAGGCTGAGGCAGGTGGATCACAAGTTTGAGGCCGAACTTAACCACCCCTGGGTTTAATTAGTAGCCACCTCTACCTTCACCCTGAGGGGAAAAAAAGAAAAAAGAATTCTTGTACATTTTTAAAAATTAAAATCCAGATGTTTGTGGGTGATAAATTATACTATAAAACTGTGTATTTTTCTTGATGGGAAATATTTGATAAATATAAAGCTATCAAATATATGTGCTATTATAGCAGAAAAATGTAAAAATATATAAAGATGCACTTTAAAACAACTTGAAATCCTTTCATATTGCTTGACAATTGATAATGTACTTCTTTTCTATAAAACTAGAAGATCTTTAAACTTCCTTCTAACTCAATGCTAGTATTCTATTAAATCACATAAGTCTTTTATATAAAGTGACAGTTGACTGTTCTTAGATATAAAATAAGGACAACAACTTCAGTGATGACAAAAATCTTTCTTCTGAGCAGTCCTAGTCATTCATACCTGTTTCATAACCCTCTGCCTTTTCCTTCCTGCCTTAAGGTTCAGGGGGCAAATACTCATCAGTAACTAGGGCTTAACTTCTGTTTCATCATAGAGAAGCATTTCAGTGTTGATACCTGTGTCCATATTTTAATGGATTATTGCTTTCAATATTTGGGAAACAAAAAGCCCCTGTAAGATTTTACTCTTTCTGAGATTCACAAGCCAACTCACAAGAGAATCCTGGTCTCCACCCACTATAACGCTAATGAAGTCCAAGGCCAAGTGCATTGGGGCTTGTGTTAGATACCTGTAACAATCCTAAGGGACTCATTTTCTTCTTAATAGACCTAACTGCCAAGTTAAATCCTCAGCTAACAACTGAGACATACACTTGCCCTGAGGCCCATCAGCATCCCAGAGGGGCTGCAAATGAAAATTAAAAATCAATAATTACCTAATATGTATTTTCCTGTTTTACATAACACATCTAGTACCTTGAGATGGAAAATTATTGTGATGAAGTGGGCGGGGGATAGCAAAACAACTGACTTTGAAACCTCTTTTAGTTGGAAAATTTGACTTAACTCCTCTTTTCAACTTGATAATGAAAATATAGCATCTCCTCTGCATGTTAGGACATTTTAAAACAAGAAAATACTAACAATAGAGGTTTATGTATTTTCTATTTTATCATTAAAAAGTCTCCTTATTTGGCATTTTTAAAAGTAAATTAAGCCTTTATTCTCAAAGCATGGAAAACATGTTCAAGGTAATAACATACCAAAAAAGGTGCACTCTTTGTTTTTGGAATTCACTTGTGCCCCTCTTTAGTCTTATTAAATGTGGAGTACTGGGGCATTAAACCAGTTATTTAAGTACCTGAATACAAAGCTCCCATTTCTCTTAAAAACTTTTAGTAATTTTGAGATACTAACTTCCTTTACCAAATTTACCTGGAATTTGAACAACTGGTAGTCAAAAACCATTTAACATCCTTCTGCTTGTACTTTTATTATTAATTAAACAGTTAAGAAGGACTCAACTATATTTATCAGACAACATGCTAATTACTGCAGATATAATTGTGACCCAAAACAAACCCATATCCCATTCTCAAAAGACTTACAATGTAGTGAGACAGGTATTAATAAAATGATCAAATAATAAAAATTTTAAAGTAGGCCTAAAATAATCAAAAGAGGCGAGGCGTTCTGAAGCAAAGGAATGGCAAAGATTCCCTCAAGGTGTTAGACAAGCTGCAGTCAACCAGGAGGGAGGAGGAGGGTGGGACATGAACTGGAGAAAAATGCACATGGTCTAAGAAGAGAGAACCATGGTGGATCTGAGATCCATGTGGCAAGACAGAACAGGCTGAGTGAGACCAGGGAAGCAAGTAATAGTCAGATCACATGGAACCTCGTAAACATGGAAAGATTTGTCTTCGCACTAGAAGACAAATGGGAAGCCATACAAAGACTTTGAAAAGCAGGAATATGAATACTGGTAGGTTTGTGCTTTTTTGAAGTTTAGTCTACCTCATTATGGTGGACAAGTTGGAGGGCAGGCAGAGAGGATATCTGTTGTTTTCAAAAAATATGTTTGTGTCCATTAGATAAAATAAATGGGGAAAGATGTCCAAATGCTTTTTTAAGAAGATGCTTCCTTTTCGCATTAAATTTTGGAATCCAGATGTTTGATTGGGGGCAGAAGAGGACCCAGAGAGTCAGTGTGGCCTCGATCCCTGATGTGGGTGTCCTAGCTAACCTCAGAGTCGAAAGCACCATACAAGGGGATGAGGTTCAGAAATTTGTGGTGAGAAAGACAGGGCATCTTCCTGATTCAGTTTTGCCTGGTGTAGGTTAGTGATATTACCTGAGAAATTCAGATAAAGGTAGGAGAATACTGAAGAAAATGACTTTTTACCCAAATTTCTCCTCTAAGTAAGAAAGAAGTCTGCAAGAATAAAAAAAAAATGTATGTTTAATTACAGTGTGGCACAAACAAACTGCCAAAGAAGACACATTAATGATATGCTTGGTTGGGTAAGTATACAAGAGCATTTGCCATATGTAAAACTATTTTTCCCACTTTTAAAAGAGTGCCAAGGGGCATTGCTCATCTACATGACAAGCTGTTTCCAATGATCATCTCCTCCTGCTCAGCATTTGCCCAAAGCATTGTTTAGATTTTCACTTCCCTCAATTACAAGTGTTTAAATTCAAGCATGATATACTAAATTTGAACACTGAAGATTTGTTATATTAAAAAAATATGGATGACTAAGGTCTAAAAGCAAACATATGTGTTTGATGCACAAACCATAATAAAACTGGTAGGTGGGCTGTTGAGAATGTAGACCACAGTAAAGCAGAAACTGATCATTCTGGAATGTTTATCATGAACCAGGCACTTTCACATTTACTATTTCACCTTACAGTCACTACTTACCAGTGAGACAAGAATTAGAATTTTCATTTTTCAGGCAAAGAAATGGTGGCGCACTAAATTGAAATAACCTGTTTAGGATAACACAGCTTGTAAGTGGCAAGGCAAGAATTTAATTTTCTGTGTGTGTGTGTGTGTGTGTGTGTGTGTGTGTGTTGCTGAGGATTGAACCCAAGGCCTTGTGCATGCAAAGCAAGCACTCTACCAACTGAGTTATATCCCCAGCCCCTGAAATTTAAATTTGAATGTGTGGGTCTCAAAGGCCGATTAATTTTACAAAATTGATCTGAAAGCGTCAGCCACACTTTGCTTCAGCCAATCTTAGGCTGATTAGGCACTAAGGCATTGGAGTTCGTGCATACGTGCATGTGTGTATGTGTGTGTATAAGACAGTCAGAGACATTGAAAAAAAGAGAGACAAAGAGGTTGGTTGCCTGCAAAAGAGCTTGTAGCCCGTACAGTGGGGTAGTAAGAAAGGACAGAATGAGCATATCACTACTTCCTTTCTTCTTAAGAAGATGGAGAGGGAAAGAAAGTAGATTTCATTAATTGTTAACCAAAACAAAACAAAACATTGTGCATATATTTCATTGAGTGGTTAAAAAAAAGGATTATTTGATTTTTTTAAAAGATAAAATACAAAAATTCTTGTCCCATTGGAAATGTTTGAGAGAATTAAAAAATATTTAGGCTCATAGAAGAAGACAGTGAAGGGACTTGGCATCTCACCCTGGAACAAACATCCTATGGAAGAAAATAAACCACATTGTGGCTGGTTTAATAAAATAATCTGCACAATGGAGTAAAAACTGCAAGAAGACAAGCAAAGGCTTGATCCTAAAAATCTCTGTCTAGCAATGTGGGAAGGCAACTCAAGATAAAATAAGGGCCAAATGGGCTCAGGTCATAAATTTGTTTAAAGGAAATTCAGGCATAAGAAGGGAACAAGATGCTTCCCAAGATGTTTTCTAACTCTCTTATTCTGATTAATAAAATTTTGGGGGTCAGTTCAGTCTGGCTCAGCCATGAACTCGCAGTGTGGTCCTGATAGTATCATCCTGGATGATATTCGCATGCTGCAAGTTCAGAGGAACAGAGAAATGCTCCCACTTGTTGACTGCCCCAGGCAAGGCAGCAGTCAGAATGGCTCTAAGTCCCATCCACAGTACTTGGCTGTCCTGTGCCTCTGACTCCTGTTTCCTCACCTACTAAGTAAGGGTAATATGTACTCAGATCAAAGACACTCATACAATTTAATTAGAAGCAATCTGTAAAAGTCCTTGGCAAAGTTAACATATTATTATCTGTTAGTGCAGTTTGCAAAAACACAAGAACCGTAAAACCTGTGAGTGTGAGAGGTGAAGGGACAAACTCTAGATCAAATGGATCTACGACTTTGTGTCTTAAAAAAGCACTGAACTTTGGGGAAAAAAAATCCCCTATGGAGCTTTTCAGTTTTCTTTGAATCTTAGCCTGTTCAGAGATATAGGACAAAATTAATAACCAGATAAGGCTGGCCCCAATCCTTAGAAAAATTCTATTGAGAATGGACTATTCAACCACCAAGATAAAGTTCACTTTCTTCAAGGACTAAGTACAGAACTTCACTATTTACAAATATGATGAGAAAAGCAAAAATATTCTCAATTTAGGGCTAGAGGAGTTGGTAGTTGTGTTGGTCAGTTTCCTATCACTGTGACAAAAAAACAACTTAAAAAAGGAAATATTTCCTTTGGTTAGGGTTTCAGGGGTCTCAGTATGTGGTTGCTTGGCCCTAATTGCCATGGGTCTATGGAGAGGCAGAACATCATGGAACGAAGCATGTAGATTAGCAGGCCTAGTCACCCCATGGTGATCAGGAAAGAGAGATGGGGGGGGGGAGAGAGAGAGGGAGGAAGAAAGAGGTTGAAGAAAAACTATAACCCTGAAGAACACATCCACAGTGATCTAATTTCTCTAACTAGGTCCCGTATCCTAAAGTTTTTTCCACCCCCCCAATAGTGCCACCAGTTGAAGACCAAGCCTTCAATACATAAGCCTCCAGGGACATTCCAGATTCAAACAAAAGCAGTAGGCTCAGGCATGCCATGCAAGTAAATAATATGGCACAGAATGCGATCACTGTCACAAAGGAAGTACCAAGCAATTGCTACAACAATTCTTAATTACTTCATTTAACAAATTCAATAGAACTGTGTATGAGCCAGGCATTGATCCAGGTGCTTCATATTTAATATGATCTGTCACAACCTAGGAGAAAGATGCCTTCACTGTCCCCATCTTGCAAATATGGAAAGTAGGCACAAGAATATTAAAAAATTGCACAAGGTCTTGTGGCTAATAAATGGTTGAGAGCAGAGACTGAGTCCTGGAAATCAATCTCTGGAGTCCATGCTCTTATCCTCTTCACTATCCTGCCTCTTCTTTCTAGACAGGAATGAGGGACTGTACCTACTAGATAGAGACTTGCAGGGACATTGAGTGATTTAGTAAGATTTATAAGATGTCTGCTGGTAGAACAGGAATAAAATGGTGATCCAGAGAAAGAGTAGCATAATCAAGGGATGAGAAGAATGGATAGGAGAAGGATTATATTGACAATGGCGAGTTAGTCCTGGTTACTCAAAGATTAGAGGCCCTCAGGGGGAATAATGAAAGCAGTACTTTTTATGTAGTCTTCATTAATCATGTTTCAGGAAGTTGGGATTTATTTTTAAAAACTTGAAAGTGAATAATCAGTAGAGTAACGGGACTGACAATGGAATTTGGCGATAGTACATAGGGAAAATTGCCAGGAGTAGAAACTGAACAGAGATACTCTCCAAAAGAGATCACTGTAAGTACTTGATGCATGAGGCAGAAACTCTGAACTAGTGAGGACTGAAATAAAGTGGTAAAGAAGGCACAGCTAAGGTAGAAGTGACACAGTCAGCCAAATGAAATACAGAGCTTAGGGAAAGTTTTTATTTTGCTGATTAGTGTCTTGGTGACTCTTAGGGGTCCTCATCAGAAACGGAGGAAACACAACAAAGTGGGAGAAGGTTTGGAGGAGATGATGAGTTTTTGTTTGTATTTGTTTTTAGTTGTAGGTGGACACAGTATCTTTATTTTATTTTTATGTGGTGCTGAGGATCAAATCCAGTGCCTCCTATATGGTGAGAGAGCACTCTAACTCTGAGACATAATCCCAGTCCAAGATGACAAGTTTTGATTGGGACATGCTGAGCTTGCAGTAGCAGTGGAACATTCAAGGAAAAATGCCAAGGGGCAGGTGGAAAAGTCAGGAAGAAAGCCAAGAGAGATGAGGGGGTAAAGGTGAGATTGATTCTGGTCTTGCATTCCCCCTTATCCAGTGACCAAGCCACTCTTACTTTGAAGGCAGCAACAATTTGACCTATAGCTGTTTCTTGGCTCCCTGCCCATGTCCTGAGTAGAACTACACAAGTTCTTTTCAATTCTTCTATTTCTGATACAACTACACTCCCTTTATATATATATATATATATATATATATTAAAAAATGAGTGAGACATTTGTATATATATATATATATATATATATATATATATATATATATATATAGAGAGAGAGAGAGAGAGAGAGAGAGAGAGGAGGAAAAAATGATGTAGTATTTAGATCACAGAATCAGTCAGACCAAGGTAGCTTGAATCTTTGTTCCACTATCCCTTGAATAAGTTACCACTTCAAAGTCTGAATTTCTTCATGCACAAAATGGGTATATATAATTGCTGAGATAAATACTGAAGATTCAAGAATATGGGTGGGCCCCAGTAGACCTCTGATACGCACAGTTATGTAGGAAACACTTATTATAGGTAGCTATTATATTTGCTTAACCCACAAACTCTCAGAAAAGGTGTGACTATTAGTCTCATTTTATAGAAGGAACTAAATCACAGAAGGTAAAATAACTTGGCCAGAGTCTCCCTCCTAAAATGCTATTTTGGTGGCAGCTGGGGGATTAATTACAAAAGTATTCAGTGTGGATTAGAGCTACCTTTTTTAAAAAGGAATGCAACAAGTATAGTTATTTGTAGGGGATTTCTGAATGAGAAGCTAATACTGGAAATTCCATTCACTTGGGTGGCAAAGTAGGCCACATTTGATAAAGTCAAATGTTACCCTAGAGGAAACTGAGACAAAACCTATCATTTAGTATTCTTTGGAGTAAAGAACCATTTCTCACAGGTGTTACAGAACTTTTACAGGAACCAGCCTGTTCAGAGTTTAATATTTGAAATTATGCTTTCAATGATAGCTTTGAGTAATCTGGCAAGGAAGTACTCAGCCTGGAATAAATGCCAGCATTGACAACATGTCTGTTTCTTTTGACTCCTTGTCCATTGGTCCTCTTTGGACCGAGATGTGAAGAAGACCAGGACCTGATCTTCAAGGAGTCTTAGCTATGCCATCACACTGCTCTAGGAAACAGCACAGCCCACTGATCTCTGGAGATCATCACCACAGGAAAAAGCAAAACTCTTGAGAATGGTCATGTGTCTTAGGCCTAAGGCCTTTGTCAGCCAAACTATCATAAACGTGAGACTGATGTGAGGCCTTAAATTATATGTTGTGAACAAATACAAGGAAGCAAAAAATAAGTTTATTGCCAAGTGGTTACATCCTAGAGTGGAAAAAGTATTATTGTTCCTTATAATAACTTAGATCATTAGAATAGAAAGAATCTTAAAAACCAAGTTAGCTTTTCAACATGTGTCACTGTGCACAGTCACGCAGTTAACTGACTTTGGAAAAAGTAGACTGGAAACCCATTTTCATGCAATGCTGTATTTTGTGTGTCTCTTTCTTACCATGATGGGGATTTGAGAAGTTATATGAAATTATTTTGCCCTTTAAATGTGAAGAAAATATTTATAGCAAATGATATATTACTCACCCCAATGATAGATTACTCATCCACATTTTTTAATTCTATTTTGAATGTGCCTTGACTGATTTAGTTTATTTTTCTTTCACTTCCTTTTATTTTTTTAGACAAAAGTATTCCTGGAATTATGTACTTTTTTCCCCTAAATAAAATAAAATAATCACTAAGTCAGTTAGCTTCCTAGATCCTAGTCCTAACTATAAAATCTAATTATAAAAGAAGAGGGATTTAATTAAATCTTCTTTAAGCTCCCCTTCCAGCTTCATAATTTTATGACTCCATGACCTTTGGAAATAACTAAAGTGCCCAGCAATAGGGGAAGGGTCACAATCTTTTCTTGTGATGATATACATTTAGTCTTTAGTCTTTATGTTATGTATCAGTTAAAAATAAATTTAATTTTAAAAGATGTATTTAGTTTTGAAGAAAAAGTTTATAATGTAACATGAAAAAATGTGGTACAGGGGCTGGGATTGTGGCTCAGTGGTAAAGCACTCGCCTAGCACAGGCGGGACCCGGGTTTGACCCTCAGCACCACATAAAAATAAAAGCATTGTGTTGTGTCCATCTACACATAAAAAATAAATATTTTAAAAAATGTGGTACAGAACAGCATACAATAATTAACATACACAACTATAATTATCTCTCTGTGCATGTACATATAGACAGCCATGGACTCCACTAATTTTTTTTAAAAAATTTATTTAGAAATAAAATGTTACAAAATGGTTTTAGATTTTGGAAGAATATACCAATTTGAAGGAATGAACTAATCACCATGGGATCAACTAATCAAGCAAAGATTAGAATCTGTAATGTAATATCTGTTTCCCAATACATTCTTTCAAGAGAATAGAAACCATGTCTCCTTCAAGGTTCCTCATATTCATCCCATCTTTAACAACAAACACTATCTAAAAATATTATAAAAAAGGATCTTCTGCAATCACTTACTCTAGCAAGTGGCATAATCAGTATAAATCTAAGTCACTTTAAATATTGAAGTAATCACTTATAACGATTTTTACTCTATTAACTCAAGGGTAGGAAATAAAAGTTTAAGAATTCCTTGAGTAAGTCCCATTTGTTGATTCTAGTTATTAACTTTTGTGCTATGGTTGTCCTATTGAGGAATTTGGAGCCCGACCCCACAGTATGTAGATCGTAGCCAACTTTTTCTTCTATCAGACGGCGTGTCTCTGATTTGATATCAAGCTCCTTGATCCATTTTGAATTAACTTTTGTGCATGGCGAGAGAAAGGGATTCAGTTTCATTTTGTTGCATATGGATTTCCAGTTTTCCCAGCACCATTTGTTGAAGATGCTATCCTTCCTCCATTGCATGCTTTTAGCCCCTTTATCAAATATAAGATAGTTGTAGTTTTGTGGATTGGTTTCTGTGTCCTCTATTCTGTACCATTGGTCCACCCGCCTGTTTTGGTACCAGTACCATGCTGTTTTTGTTACTATTGCTCTGTAGTATAGTTTGAAGTCTGGTATCGCTATACCGCCTGATTCACACTTCCTGCTTAGCATTGTTTTTGCTATTCTGGGTCTTTTATTTTTCCATATGAATTTCATGATTGCTTTCTCTATTTCTACAAGAAATGCCGTTGGGATTTTGATTGGCATTGCATTAAACCTATAGAGAACTTTTGGTAATATCGCCATTTTGATGATGTTAGTTCTGCCTATCCATGAACAGGGTATATTTTTCCATCTTCTAAGATCTTCTTCTATTTCTCTCTTTAGGGTTCTGTAGTTTTCATTGTATAAGTCTTTCACCTCTTTTGTTAGGTTGATTCCCAAGTATTTTATTTTTTTTG
>NW_026000005.1:27936355-27960632 GCF_001458135.2 Marmota marmota marmota | reverse complement strand
GATTATATATATATATATATATATATATATATATATATATATATACACACACACACACACACACACACACACAATTCAGCCATAAAGAAAGATGAAATTATGTCATTTTCAGGAAAATGGATGGAACTAGAGACCATTATGTTAAGCAAAATAAGCCAAACTCAGAAAGTCAAGGGTTGTAAGTGTATTCTCTCTCATATATGGAAGCTTGAGAAGAAAAAGGAAAAGAAAGATGGCGGTGGGGAGTGAGTCTCGTGAACATTAAATGGAGATCAGTGGAGAAGAGGAAAGGAATCTGGGGGGGAAGGAGGAGAGGAAAAGGAAAATACTGGAGAATAATATTGGTCAAATTATATTGTTATATTGTGTGCATGTATGGATATGTAACAACATATCTCACTGTTATGTATAACTATAATGCACCAATAAAAATATGGGAAAAAAGGAGGGTATAGTTAGAATGTACCTCTGATCTAATTGTGGTGTAACTATACAGTCTTTCAGTTGTTTGGGAAAAGTAACTTCCCTCCAGGCTCTCTGTGCTGCTGTATGTGGATAATTTGTATTTTTCTATGACTCCAAACAATGAGACGAAGACTTTGCTAACAGGTGGTTTCTCACTGGGGAGCCTCCTGTTCTGGGAATCCTGCCAAGTCTTTTATAATGATTCCACTTTATAAAATGGGATCCCTGGCATTTTAGCAGCAGGGACTTCTTTTGGAAAGAAAAAATGGACCTATTTATTTGTATTATTATCCCAATCCTTGGGACACATTAATAACCAATACTGTTCACACAGTGCAACCTTCTTTAATTGAACAAAGACAGATTTGCCAGTTCCAACAAAATCAAGAAAAATCATGGAGATATCTTCATTTGAATGACCGAGATGGCATAAATATATTGTGGCACATGGCTTGTGTCTCACATTAGACCATCCATCCTAACTCAAGAAGAAAGGGCCAAGGTGGAATGGAACTCAGTTCTCTATATCAATAGGCCATTGATATAGTGGCTTTCTAGATCAACGAGCCATTGATACCTACCCAAACACTTCTCAGCACTCTGCAGTTTTCAAAGAACTTTAAAATTTTTTTATTTGTTTTAATTAGTTATACATGACAGTAGAATGCATTTATGTACTTTGATATATCATACATAGATGGGGTATAATTTCTCATTTTTCTTATTGTACATGTTGTAGAATCACATTGGTCATGCGGTCCTATATATACATAAAGTAATAGTGTCTGTTTCATTCTAGTATCCTTCCTTTCCCCTATATCCCCTCCCCTCCCTTCACTCCCCTCTACCTCATCTAACTCAAAGAACTTTTAAGTACAGTATGAAGTTTGGTTGTCTCAATAATCTTATGATACATACAGAGTAGATATCCCTGTCCTCTTTTAGTGGATAAGGGAATTAATGCTTAAAGAGAATAAGATAGATATTTGGGTCATATAACTCTAGTTGGGAGTGGAAACCTTCATATTTGGACCACCAATTAAGGACTCTTTCTGCTATTCAACAATGGCCTATTTATTAAAAAAAATATAAACAGAAACCATGTCTGTAAGCTTCCTCAGTTTGTCGCATAATATCATTCTTGCTTCCTCAAATGGGTAATAACATAGGATATAATCTTGTGCAGAGATTCTGTAATTTTCTAGTGGCTGGTTCACTGCTCCCCAGATGAGATCCATAGGTACCTCTCCAGAGGAGGTAGTGAGAAATTTCAAAAGAGTATGCAAGACCCAGTGAAGATACAGAAAAGATGAGCCCATGTCCATGGGAAAGCTCATCTAGGTGAGGCTATATCCAAACCATTCATGTTTTGAGAGATTCATTCTCTCTAAGACTCTCTGTAAAACCACAAAAGTAAAGATTACCACTTCAAAACAGTTTGTAATGATTCTATGGAATAAAGTTAGTGAAACATCTTTTTTACAGAGTAGAGTACTAAAATTAATTGTGGTGATGGGAAGGGGTGATGGGATTTTTATTAAAACAATCCATCTGACTTCTCTCTCTCTCGCTCTCTGTATGTGTGTGTGTGTGTGTGTGTGTTTGTTAGAGAAGGAATGAACCAAGTCCAAAGACCAAGACCAATTTCCTTTAGTAAAATAATGATGACACAAAGATGAAGGTTGTTTTTTATCTTAATTCCCAATTCTTAACTATGACTTCATAGAGTTTTACAATTTGTAACATGCTATTATGAGGAAATTTAATTAGCAAATAGATAAGGCAATGCTTTTTCCCTGTGTTTAATTTGAAGAAGATACATTACTGCACAGAAAGCGAGTTTTTATTTGGAAAAATGATTTGTTGATATGGAAAATAATTATAAACAAGATTTTTGACTGTGAAGAGAATCTGTGCAATCTTTTTGTCCAAAAGACTTTCAAGGTAAGATGGACACATAAAAGTTAAGGATAATTTAGGTTTTAATTTGTTTGGAAAAGAAACATAAATAGTAATATTCATATGTGTTTATGTAATTAACACACATAATTTCAACCCTATTCCAGCCCATCTTATGTTGCAATATTATGTATAAAAATATTAATATTAAAGTATTTTGACATTAAGTGATCAGAATCTAATATTACTTTTTTGTTGTTCTTTTTAAATACATATGAGAGAATGTATTTTGACACATTATACATATATGGAGTATACCTTATTCTAATCAGGATCCCATTTTTGCAGTTGAACATGATGTGGAGTTACATTAGTCTTGTATCGTATATGTACATAGGAAAGTTATGTCCAATTCAATCTACTGTCTTTCCTATTCCCACCCTTCCTCTTTCCCTTCATTCCCCTTTGTCTAATCGACTGAATTTCTATGCTTCCCTCCCACCCTCCTTTATTATGTGTTAGCATCCAAATGTTCTGATATTTTATTTCTTAGGTGAAGAAAAGGCTTATTTTTTATACTCATAAAATTCTACCAACGTTGGGATAAATTTCCCAAGCAATGTGCCAAACTATTACTATTGTGGCCAGTTTGTCATTAACTTCTTAAACAAAAGCATAAATACAAGATGGATAATGGCTGATTATGCATCATTAAAGCAGAGGAATATCCAGGGTTCAAATAATTCACTGAAGGAACAACAGCATCTCTACAATTATATTGTCATTCTGCAATATAATAACAGAGTGTTCAACACAAAGACCATATGGCACACTTCCACTCTATCTGAATCATGTTTTTATATACACCACAGAATTCACTTTTTGGCTATCGTACATTCAAAACATAAATGGGCAGGAGAAAACAGACAGAAATAAAGAAAACAATCGCAGAAAAGGAATGTAGGAACTATGAGCCAAAAAATTAGGGTTGACTATTCCCAAAGTCTTTCGAAGAGATAAAAATGGATAGATACAAATTATTATTTATATACATGGAAGATCAATAATGTTTGTAGAGAAGATGGTGATTAATGTCTCCCCTTTGATTATTAGACTAAAAGAATGCTGTACAATTGTAGCAGTGCTATTTAGGTGAGATACTAAAAACATTCCTCTCTACCTTCCTCAATGGTCCACTCGAATGGAAGCTATTGAGGGGTGTGCACAGGTTAAAAATAAAGGAAAGGAGAAGCAGCATGAGAGAGGTACACTAGATGCACCCAAGATATTAGTTTTAAGGATGCTAAAATGTTCATCCATTCTTTAATGTAGCTTTATTCTAACCCAACTGACAAAATTTTATTCCGGAGGTAGCACTTTGTCAGAAATGGTCATTATCAGAGATAGAAAGAAATGGGATGTCTAGAGATATGCCTTGGATACAATAAAGGGGTACTAAATATCATGTTTTTTTTTCTTAAGATATGAGAAAATACAATATGTACAGGGAGATCTCTAGATTAAAGGAAAGAATTAATCTGTGCTCAAAAAGGGAAAAGGTGAGTTCCTGACAGCATGCCTTTCTCCTTGAAGAAGCTCATGAAACCAAATAGCTCCTGGAAATAGTTCTCTGGCATTTGCATGTAGGTCAACCCTCTGTTCTGTTACCCTCTGCTCTGTCTACTTTGGGAGATCACAGGTTCAACCCCAAAGGAGAAAACCACTACTGTCATCTCATACCCCTCCTCACTCTGCACCTGAAAGAAGTGATCAAGTTTACTCCTAAGGCTTTTCTTGCAAATAGACTTATTGTGATTTCAAGGTGTTCTTTTGGATCCTCAACTCACAACTACTTGTGCATCAATTCACTTGTGCTCGCTAAAATTCTATTAATAGCCACAATCTTCCTATATAAAATTAGAGAAGGTTGAAAAAGGTGAATGTTAGGCTGAGACTAAAATTCATTCATGGATTCTAAAGTACCATGTGAACTCTAACAGTAACTACTGATTACTATCTTATTCTCTCTGAGAGGAGAGAGATTAGGTTGCAAGAGAAAGCTGGTACCTAAAGATAAAGTCCTTAGTTCCCCAAAATGGAGATTAGAATTGTCAGGGGGGAAAAAAGGATGCCATGGATGGAGCTATTTTGAGCCTCCTACAGCTGTGCCTACACCACCTGGCAGCACGCTTACTGAGGATCTTTATTCAGAAACCTTGTTTAGTATGTGTATGTGTCAGGCTCCAATTAGCAAATGGGGTTTTGAGGAAGGGATCCTTGCTGTAGGTAGGGTGAAGGAAAACACAGCAGCAAAGGACTGGAGAAGCAGGAAGATGTTGCCACCTCTGGACCACCAGTCAGGAGGAAGGAAGAGGGTAACCAGACTCTGCAGAAGCTAGAGCCAGGGCAGGGAGCTTGCTCTGCCTACTGAGAGACTCAGGCACTGTGAGAAAAGAAACAGCAGGGGAGGGGGGCATAAATAGCTGGCCTTCCTCATCTCCCACCTGCTGACATATGTTCTTGCTTCCCCCTGACTAAATCAAACAGTGAGCCAGAGGGAACAGGAGCCTGGATGAAGCAGACAATTTAGGGTCACCATGTTCCTCTTCACTGGGTGTGGAGAAAGGGGGGAATCCAGGGGAGTGAGAAACAAATGAAGAGTCTTTTATAAACTGATTTTTCCCTTTAATATGGTTCAACTTTATTTTAAAGAAACTTCAATGTGAAGTGATTTATTATGTCCATGAATAAGTAATTAAATTTTCAAATTCTGCTTATACAAATTTCAATTATATCTCTCAGGTTACCAGTCCAATGGATATGGACTGATATACTCAGACAGCAAAATAAAGGACAAAATTCCTTGTTAATTTCCTTTTATTAAAAAAAAAATCTTTCACAAAAAAGAAACTAAAAATTCTAATAGTTATAGTTATTAGTAGCTTGTAGTTTGCAATGTAGCTCAGTATGTGTATGATCTGCTATACTGCTTATTTTAATAAGCTACATTCCTATTTGATTTTGATTTTCTAAACTATTACAATACATTAAAAATCATAGAGCAATAAGACTTTCTAATGAGCCACACTCCTTAATCAAATAGTATTTTTTTGCATTAACTATTTACAAGATACTCTTGTATAATATGTGAGATACTGAACAAATGTAATACATGACCATCATTACATCATCAACATTCTGAGGACTATGTAGATATACTTGAACAAAAGCATAAAACAAAATCTTTAAATACTAGAGTATTAAGCAATGCAGTAAAAAATGTGTGATATCTACCACAAAATAGAAATAGATATGTGAAATTCTATTAACAATTTTTTCATAAGGAGAAAAACTGAAATATTACTAATTTTTAACATATTAATTGACATTGAATTCCTCACTTGGTCTATATATCAAAAACCACTTGTTACTGAGAATAAGTGATAATTGGATGGTTTCTAATGAAGGGAGAAAGAAATGCTTTCACTTGCTCTTGACTTGTTATAATGCATAATAGTTTATGCATGTCCAGGTCAGTGGGTGTGTGCTTTTTTATTTAAACAATTTGTTGTTAAAAATAGATAAATGACTTCAAATTTTCCTTACATAGTAACAAAAAATTAAAAAAAATAATATTGATAACACAAGTACATACTCACAAAAAATACAGAAAATAAAAATAGTGTCTCTAACATTCAGTACAAAATCTTTTCAGATGAGGACAATAGAAATCTACACCAATTTGACAACAAGTCAACCAAAGAAGCTGGAAATCATTAAGAAGACAATTTACAGCATAGATTTATAGCTAACATCACTAATGATGAAATTCAAATTATATTTTTCTTTGAGATGTTCATAAAGCTATTGCTGTTTGCAAATATTAAAATCATTCTTTATTTCATGCTTAACACCTTTTAATCCAGTTTTATATTTAAAATATAAATAAATAACAGTTTTGAGGTATGGACTTTTAAAAATAAATTAGTGTGGATTTAAGGCAGTATTGCAATACTGTTTTAGTTATAGTGTATGCTGTCAAGAGCTTTTAGGTCACTAGTATAGACCATGAAGATAGGAAGAAAGGGAAAGACGTTCTCTGAACATACTATTTTCCCATGCAGTTTCTCAAGTATTTCTGTAGTTCTGCAATAAGCAGCATATAATTTGTTCCTTCCCTAAATGTTTCTATTATACCTGCAACAATATTGTTTTACCTTCTTCCATTAAAAGAATAAAAGTGTGTGTGTGTGTGTGTGTATTATATTAACCATTTCCTATGATCCAGCCAGTGTGTTAGGATTAGGATTTGTGTTACTATTAGGAGTTAGGGTTAGGGGTTAGGGCTATTGTTAGGGTTAGGGTTAATAAGACTCAAGGAATTTACAACCTAATAGGACTTCAAATGCCTCTTCAGGCCAAGGAGCTGAACTTGGGAATTCCATATTCTAATGCCTAGAAGGAAATTAAAAAAAAAAAAAATCAGGAACCTACGTCAGCATGGAACTAATGGAAACAGGGTAAGACTTGCCCAGGTAAGTTTTGGAACTCTAACAATGGCATTATGAGAGCAGGCTTTAGGTGTAGGTGTCCCTATCTCTCTAGTTCAAAATACATAACCAGAGTACCAATGGTATGCATGTGGTTATCATATTCTCCAGAAATACCAGATTGGTAGGTTGAGCCCAGAAGATAAGTCTACACCCTAATTCCCAGATTCTGTGAATGTTAACCTATGTGGAAAAGGGGTCTTATAATTTCCATAATTGTTCCTTCCCTAAATGTTTCTATTAGGCCTGCAACAATATTGTTTTCTTCTTTCATTTTTTTTTAAAGTGTGTGTGTGTGTGTGTGTGTTATGTTAACGATTTCCTAGGATCCACCCAGGGTGTTAGGTTAGGATTAGGGTTTGGGTTAGGATTAGGGGTTAGGGTTAGAGTTTAAATTCAAATTTTTGAGATAAAGAGATCATCCTGGATTATCTTAATGGGCTCTAACCCAATGATAAACATCTTTAGAAGAGACATAAGGGAGATCTGAGAGGGGACAAAAGAGGAAGTTCCATGTGGTGATGGAAGCAAAGACTGAAGCAACAAACCTACAAACAAGGCACCCCAACAGCTAACAGGAGCCAGAAGAAGCAAGAATGGTGTTTCCCACAGAACTAAAGGAACCAGAGTCCTATCAACATCTTGATTTCAGACTCCTGAATCATGGAAGAACACATTTTATTGTTTTAAGGCACCAAGTTTGTGGTAATTTGTTACAGCAGCCATAAGAAATCAATGCAACTAGTGAAGACTGTAGCCCCAGCATGTGGTCTGGGGATGTATTAATACTCAGGAAGTAGTAAAAAATAGACATTTAAGAACTCTGGGACCAGGGTTGTGGCTCAGTGGTGGAGCACTTGCCTAGCATGCGTGAGGAACTGGGTTTGATTCCAGCACCACATAAAAATAGAAACAAATAAAATAAAGGTATTGTGATCATCTATGACTTAAAACAAACAAACAAACAAAACCCCTCTGGTGTGTAAGGCATAAAAGAAGGACAGTGGCTAGCTTTAGAGTGAACAGGAAGAGAAATGACTGAAACAGTTTTTCTTGAATATAACAGGTACCTACCTACCTCCAACCTTACAAGATTAAGTGGAAGTAGTTTTATGTATTTATGGATGTTGCCCAAACTTTGACAAAGAACTCCTTTTTTCAAAAATTTTTTTGTAGTTGTAGATTGACAGAATACCCTTATTTTATTTGTTTTATTTTTATGTGGTGCTGAGGACTGAACCCAGTGCCTCACGCATGCTAGGCAAGCACTCTACCACTGAGTTATAGCCCCAGCCTGACAATGAACCTCTTTATTTGGACCACCTTTCAAGCCCAATTCATCCTTGAAATACACTAAAGTAATTCTGCTGTAGATTAGCAGAGTTTTCTTCTACTGGTTCTATGTCACACAATTACACAGGGGGAGAAGTATCTGCTGCTACGTTTTGAGGCAGGGCTTCTATCTGATCACCAGGAGAGCTTGTGAAACAGTAGATGTGGAGTGGAGCTTGAGAATTTATGTTTCTATACTGATACTACTGTCAGTCTAGGGATCTACTTTGGGAACCTCTGTCTTAAGACTATAATCTTAAGTCATGGACTGACCACTTAGAGTGGGGCTGAGCAGCTCTCCCCTGAATTGGACAGTCCTGGATGTGTCTGTCTTGGCTAGGGCACGGAATCTTTTCCACTATCTTTGAGTGATTGGGTCATAACTGGTACTTGGTCTCTTTTTAGAAGCACTCATAGTACAGATCTATTAAACTTAGAGTATCAGGAAACAACCTGACACTGGCTTGAATGATGATCTGCTAAGTGACCCATGAGGGTTAATAAAGTCACTAAGATTGTCTCCAGAACTACATGACTATCCTCTCCAATAGCAAATAAGTGTCCCTTGAGACTCTCTAGCCTAAATGGTTTTGTTCTTGCATATTGGGTAGTTTTTCTGGATACTTGAATTTTTAACAGGAATTTATCTATATGAATGAAAGAGATAGTACTAAAATGCTAACAAAGGAGATTTTTGTATCATGGGGCTATAAAAAATATATTATACTTTAGCCCTGGTAAAGAGCTCTAAAGTTAAAATTTTGAGCCCCAAGGAGACTAACATGATCCACAGTGACTTCTTAAATATCCTGTTGTGGATCATGTTAGTCTCTCTGGGCTCTTTTTGGTAGTTCTAGGAAAGTGACCTCTTTCCTACAATCAAACACAAAGGCTTTCGAGTCACTAAAAAGCCACGTTTTTACAAAGTAGAAAGTTCATGATCAGTTGAATGGAGCTGGACAAAGGGACCAAAGAAGGCCACAGTCTCATGTCCGTGTAGAAATGAGGTCCAGGAAGAGAACCAGTTATTCTAGTGTCCATTGGTTACTTACTCAGACATGAGTTGCAAGAAGAGAGAGCAAGACATGGGCCACGACAAGCTGCAGCTTCACCAGAGGGAAGAAAGTATTCGCTGTGGAGGCCATAGACAGTCTTAAGATACCTTGGGTACCTGGGTGGGTAGCATGGGGGAAATACCCACCACTGAAATGACAGTGTCAAACCTTGAAATCTTGCAAAACTAGTAGTGCTCTTTGATTTTGAACTTGAAGGGCCCAATTAAATCTCAGTAGAGGGTCAAGGGCTTCAAAAATCTGCAGAATTGACTCTTTTAAACACAACAGTGAGAAGGTGTGTCTAATGATTTGAGAAAACCAAGACATATTTAAAATTGGATGGAGAGATAAGACAGTTGGAGCCTCCTCTTCTTCCCACCCATTTTAAAGACGTGATTGTAATGTAAAGATGCATATGTGGTGACCATAATTTTTCTTCCTTGGTTCATTCATGTCTAGATAATTCTAGGTTAAGTCCCTACATCAAAAACTTTCCACAATTTAAAATTCAGAGTCTGTTTCATTTTTATCATTAAATACCCAACATTTCCAAAGTAATGAAAATGGACACTTACATAATTTTATTCTCTCTAAAAACATATCAGCCTTATGACCATGTTATAGAATTAAATTTTTGAACCATTTTAAATTACTCCCCAAATCAAAATACTGTAAGTATTTGCTTGTTGGTATTTTGCAGATAAATCTTGTGATGAAACAGTAATGTTTTTATGACATTCTATTATGGACAGGAAGCATAGGTGCTTAGGTTTTGATTGTCAAAAAGCTTATTGCTCTTTGTTAATTTAGGTTCCAGTATGTTTTATGGCCTGTAGACAAAAAGAATTGCTCTGCTGTCCTGTTGAGTTTAAGCCCATATATCATTAAAACATACTGTTTAATACCTCATGCAAATTGCTATCATGAGTAATTTCTTGGAAGATGTGGGTGGTTGAATGGTTTGCCAATGCTTCTGATTGTTATTCTCTAGTTTAGTCCTGCTGGTAGAACATGATTTTCTTGATCGTGTTTAATAAGCCACCATAGTTAAGATGTTACATAAAAATGACATCTTACTCTCTTAATACAGATTATCTATGTGCCCAGCAGGAGCTTTGAGTGGCTTTTGCATTTCTATTAGAAACAACAGCACCAATTTTTCTCTAACCTCCATTCACATACTTGGCTATGATTTAAATGTGTTGCAACCTCTCTGCTGAAAAATCTGCCCCACATAGCCTTAGGAGTTTAAGAAAACCCCAACACTAGAATTATACTCCATCTATTATGAACAATGATTATGATGTGGCTTTTACTTGACATGGTAGTCCCTTTCACCCTTGTCTAAGCAGAAGCTGCATTGTGCATCTCAAGGAGCCATTTCAAAAAAACAAAGGTGAACATAAACCTCTTGTCTGAGAGCATAAAGGCAATAACTAGAACCATTAGAATAGGATTGTGCCTTATTAGTGATTTTTAAAATTATGTGAGTATGGAAGTCACTTTTAAATGGAGTTAATTAGGTACCAGGTGATTAGATCTCACAATCTAAATATTCTCATTGATTCTACAACTGAATGTGGATGATTCAGAAATATTATTTTCTATTTCCAATTAATTGATTATAGTATTGGGCATTCAAGTAAAAGGGATGGACTTGGTCTTCATCAGAGTAATTGTGATAATCTGTCCACCATTACAACACCATGACTCGTGCTCTTTTAAATATGGCATTCAAACACTTCCATTTGAACCTGTGAGATTTTTATAAATGTTCTAGAAATTTAAAAGATATTCTTTTAAAAAACTTTCAGTCAAAAACTTTTAATCCAAAACCAAACAGTTCACATTTGCTTGAAAAACAAACTGAGTTCAGTGATGACTTAGTTTTGAAAATATTCATTATAATTAAATGCCAGGTCAAATAAATAACATATACTCCTGCAGTAATTATTAAAATAAGATGTGAATTATACTTTAATTTTCATTTCTCTTTAATAAACTATCTGAAAGTAATTTTATTAAACTGCAACCAAAAAGTTACTTTGGATCTTGATTCAGGGTAATAACCCAATTCAAGTTTGGATTTTAGACCAATATCTCATCCTTCCCATAAATGATAGTGAATGGCTGGATATTTTTGGAATGTATGCTTATATTTCATCTGAGATCCCTGCATAGGTGTCTTTCAGGACATCTAATTACAAAATAAAATTAATTCTAATTATTACTTTGTAATAATTAGAATTAGTAGTGTTAAAATGTTGTACCTTTGTAATATTTAGATATAAATTATTAATTTTTAATTTATTGAAACTAAATAATATAATTAATCTATGAGCAAAGACAAGACATATTAAATGAGATATACATGTGAACTTAAATTTATAGTCCCCCAGACCTAAAATTGGAGGTTAAACTTTCCTTCAGTGACTTGAGACAAATAGCCAAAACTTCTGAACATTTTGCTGATGTTAATGCTTTGTAAACCATTTATTATCATTAAATTAAGTAAAGCAAAGCAATATAAATTTTAAGCATGTTGGCATTCTTTTTCTTTCTTTCTCTCTCTCTCTCTCTCTCTTTCTTTCTTTCTTTCTTTCCCCCACTGAGGATTGAACCCAGAGGTGTACTATACCACTGAGCCACATCCCCAACCCTTTCTTTTTTATTTTGAGACATGGTCCTGCTAAGTTGCCCAGGCTAGTCTCAAACTTATGATGCTCTTGTCTCAGTTTCTCAAGTACCTGAGTTTATAAGCATTTTTTTTTAATCTTTGAAATGCTATTACCATTGTCACTAAACAAAAATATCTAACTATTATCCAAAGGAAATTCTTATAATAATTCATTCTTAGTACTTGAATAATTCATTCTTAAAACTGGTTTTGCTTGGTGGTTTGTTGCCTATGAAGTATTCAAAATGATGTCTAATGTAGAAACCATATCATGGTCTTTGGTGGGTAAGAAATTTAGCTCACTGCTTTCCTATTAGCATCTTATCATTATTTTCCCATAGCAATGTTGAAGCCTTTTAGAAAGTGTAGCACTTCAGCTGTTGATGGAAAGTCACTGAATACTTACTGAACTCCAACACTGTGTTGTCACCTTCACATATGCCTTCCATCACATTAACTCCCACAATAATCCTTGAGAAAGGAATTATTACTATGGTTAAGGTGAAGAAATTGAGGCTGAGAGACTTCAGCTCAGCCAGAGTTAGGTGCAGTCATGGAATCATCACTCTGTGGGAGTGGATGGTGAAGGCACTGGAAGCACAGATCAAGAAGCATGATAAAAATACTTGTAATATTCAAGTATTTGAAGTCACCTCCCTAGACGGTGACACAATGCAGAGGGCAAGCACCGATTTAAACAAAAATTTCACTGGCAAGAGCCAAGCAGAACCATGAACAGCATTGTTGCTCAATTCAAAAAAATTATTATTTTTGTGCATAGCATGTGTCAGGCACTCTCCCAGAAACTAAATTTATAGAACTGAACATGATAGTTCCTTCCTGCAAGAAATATAAACATTAAGTGGGATACAAATATAAAATCTCAGCTAGTTTTGAAAGATGAAAAGCAGTTAGCCAAGGGGAAAAATGGCATTATAATGGAAAGAATAGAGGAAGTAATGTGTGGAGATTACAGTAGTTTGGTATTTTGAAAGCCAAAAATATAGGCAGGGAGTGGCTGAAAATAAGATTGAAAGGATAGCATGCTTCCAGATTTGCATGGCTATATTTAATATGCTATATTAATAAGACTCTGAAGGAAGGATTTTAAATAGAGGAGTGATCTGGTTAGACATGCAGTTTAAAAAGATCACTCTGGCTCATATAAAGAATGAATTTAATGGGAAAAGACTGGAGGCAAGGAAATCAAATGCTGCATTTCAGATGAAAGGTACAGGACAAATTCAGTGAGGGTAAAGATAAAAAAAGGAGAAAAAACTGATCAAAATATATATTTATGAATTACATTTAGAAGTCTAGGATAACTTGGTTTCTGACTTGGAATAGTTCCATGCCATAAAATGGGAACTGAAAGGGAATGTAGGGTGGAGGTTGAAATGTTTCATTATGAACATGTTGAGCTTCAGGTGTCTATGGAAGTGAAGCCACCTGGAAGGTTGTCAAGAACTGACACTCAGGGAAGAAGTCCAGGCTGGAAATACAGACTAGGAAGTAGTCAAAATACAGATGGTTGCTAAAGCTTTGACAAAGGAAATGATCAACCAGTAGGAGAATATAATACAGAAAAGACTCACAGACTCTAACAAAACCCTGGAGGTAGGGGATGGACAGATAATGCCAAAATCTAGCTAAAATTTAATGTCATTAAACAGTTATTGGCAAGTCAAACCCCTTATTATTCCAGCTATTAATTGAGATCTGGTCTTGAGCCATTTGGACACTACAGCTGACATAAACTTAAACAAGGTAAAATCACTGAAAAATGTTTCATACAATTTGTACAAGTTTCCCACATCCATAAAATTATTGAGGTTAAAGTTCTTCTGTTCCTTCAATTTAATGGTTTATTTGTGTAAAAACCTACAGAGGTATATACTACCTATGTAAATATATTTACAGTTCGTTTCCTCATTAGCATTTCCTTTCTTCCTTTCAGAATTGTAATGTCCGATTGACATTAAATATTAGGATTTAATATGAACAGACTTATGTGTAGCCCGGTTAGAACATTTTGACCTTTATAAAGCACTTAAATTTGAACAAAAATACAACAGAAACTACTTATTTGTGAAAATTCTTTGATTTGAAAGCTTTCATAGGTTTTACTCCTATGATTATTATAGAAAATACTGACCAACCTCATAATCTTTCTATTTTGTTCCCACATGGCACTATTTGCATTGTACTGAAAGAACTCTATTTTGATTCATAAAACCACATGGATTGAAATGCAACTTATGTTACTAGCACTGTGGTTCAATTTAAAGTCCTTGAGGGTGCTGACACAGTGACTGCCTAAATTCTATGCACAGTTATATTGGGATTTGGATCCAGGCCCAGCAAAATTGAAGGTCTATTTCTCAGTTAATTCAACTGCCCAGCATCCTGGACAATCTGAGGGTTGTATCCACTTAGTGCCTTATAAATCCCATCCTGCCCAGCCTTTCCCATCAGTCTTCTGACTTGTGCATAGTAGGAAATCTTAAATGCTTTTCTTCTTCTCATTGCACTTGGCACTTTTTTTTTAATGGTTCTTATTATTCATTCCCCTTTGATAATTTACATTTTAATTCTAGTTCCAAAACAGCTGGCCTCCTCTTTAAAAAGCTGTATAATAAATTCTTTGGGCACATCTCCTTCATCCTTTCTTTTTCAAATCATCATATCCCTCAAGGACTTGTACTTGAAGTGGAAGATGTTCCAAGAAAATTTTAATGGACATTTGTAGATCATCTGTACACAACAAAAAATTTAAAGGATTTATGAGATGTCTCCCCATAGTAAGTCTGATGGATAGTTTTAAGACTCACTACACAAAGAAATAAAACATAGTATCATGTACATCAATTAGTAAAAACAGTTGATTCCCTTTCAATTGCACAATATTTCTTTCAAAAAGAGTTCCTTATTCTATTAAAAATGATATCCACTACCAGAAGGGTGAATGTTGTCTGCAAAGTATTTGCAGTTCTGTCTTTTCCCAAAGACTTGTCTCCTATATTTTACAAACAACTCTGATCATGTTTGGGTGTTGAAATCACCACACTTCAATGCGTGATGACTATAAACCATAATTTATCACTTTGTAAGACTCAGCTGGCATTAAAGGGTTATCACATGTTTTCTCCCCCAGATCTTTTAAAACAGGTAACTAGTGATAAGTTAAGTGTTTATTTACAGTCTGTTTAGTTGCCCAAAGGATGCGACTGGCTGCCTTCCTCAATTTGATAAAAAGCTCCAGGAAAGTAAGGACACAGTCTTGTCTTTCTCTTTGTACTGCAAACATGGCTAATCATAGTAAGTGGCTTTTAATTGGTTTTTAATAAAGTTTGCTGAATATAAAATAGATGCTTGCAATGAATAATTTTTTCCTCTGAAAGGCACCTCATAATTCTAATCTTCTTCTATGATGTACAGCTTTCCCTAATAAAAATGCACCTGTCCACAAATCAAAACCACCCTAAGATACCATCTCACTCCAGTAAGATTGGCAGCCATTATGAAGTCAAACAACAACAAATGCTGGCGAGGATGTGGGGAAAAGGGTACACTTGTACATTGCTGGTGGGACTGCAAATTGGTGCGGCCAATTTGGAAAGCAGTATGGAGGTTTCTTGGAAAGCTGGGAATGGAACCACCATTTGACCCAGTTATTCCCCTTCTAGGTCTATTCCCTAAAGACCTAAAAAGAGCATACTACAGGGACACTGCTACATCGATGTTCATAGCAGCACAATTCACAATAGCTAGACTGTGGAACCAACCTAGATGCCCTTCAATAGACGAATGGATAAAAAAAATGTGGCATTTATACACAATGGAGTATTACTCTGCATTAAAAAATGACAAAATCATAGAATTTGCAGGGAAATGGATGGCATTAGAGCAGATTATGCTAAGTGAAGCTAGCCAATCCCTAAAAAACAAATGCCAAATGTCTTCTTTGATATAAGGAGAGTAACTAAGAACAGAGTAGGGAGGAAGAGCATGAGAAGAAGATTAACATTAAACAGGGATGAGAGGTGGGAGGGAAAGGGAGAGGTGGGAGGGAAAGTGAAATTGCATGGAAATGGAAGGAGACCCTCAGGGTTATACAAAATTACATACAAGAGGAAGTGAGGGGAAAGGGAAAAAAAATAACAACGGGGAGAAATGAATTACAGTAGATAGGGTAGAGAGAGAAGAGGGGAGGGGAGAGGGGATAGTAGAGGATAGGAAAGGCAGCAGAATACAACAGACACTAGTAGGGCAATATGTAAATCAGTGGATGTGTAACCGATGTGATTCTGCAATCTGTATACGGGGTAAAAATGGGAGTTCATAACCCACTTGAATCAAAATGTGAAATATCATATGTCAAGAACTATGTAATGTTTTAACAACCAATAATAAAAAATTTTTTAAAAAATGCACCTGTCCAAAATTCTAAGTGCTGCAGGTTTGCAGAACAGCTAAGTAGGATGATTAACTTATTTGTATGAAAGTGTGAATTAATGCAATGCCTTTCCAAATAACCACAGGATGTGAAGCTGACTCAGAGAAATTTAATCCCTTAGATCTGTAGATTAAGAAATTGAAGCCCAGACAGTCAAATGACATGTTCAAGGTCTCAGTAAGAGGGCAGAGTTATAAACTTTCTGTGTCTTAACAAAGGAAAAGGTTGTGTATTTTATTTAAAAAAAAAAAAGTGAAAGAAAGATACAGTGTTGATTCCTTCAGATTTTACTACCCAAAAAGGAGGAATCACCATTTTCTTTTTTGATATAGAATGAAACAATTTTTTAAAAAGTAATTTGGGATACCTCAAAATTTCCATAGAATTATTCATTCATCTATTTATTTAAAATATTTATTGACCATCCCTTCATTCACACAATTTTCTTCACAGTAGGGATATTGTGGTGAATAAGTAAGAATAAAATATTCTTGTAGGTACCAGACAAACAAACAAACAAACAAGAATTATATGGTGACTTTGGTGTCATGTTCCCACCTTAAAAATTTAATTACTGAAATTTTAAATGTAAATATTTAAAGAGTAAAGTATTATGTGAAGTATATATAGCCTACATACAATGATCTACAGGAATAAATCGACACATATCATAATGAAATAATTTTTAATTTAGCATGATAAATTATTATGTGTAGACTATAAAAAATATAAAATGAATGAGGGTCTGTAAAATTTTATTTTCATCAATATTCTCTTCCAGATAAAGACAATAGCACATTGCCTATATCTATCCAGGTCCTGTATCCCAATCCCAATGGCTGGGATAACTGAACATTGACATAATCTGGTAAACTATTTAGCTCCATGTTCAAAAAGGGTGATGACTGCTTAGTTTCCAAATGTTCACAAATGGCTGCTGTGACCCATTGTGATCAACAACCCTATATATAGTAAACACGTCAATCTTTCCTCTTTTTTTTTTTTTGAACTACAATTGTGGCATGTGGAATGTGAATATTTTATTCTCGTTTTCTTTCAGTCCCTGAGAAACCAGAAACCTTTATCATAAAAGAAAGCTCTAATTGGACTCCCAGATTCTTAAATGTGAAGCAAAAACAAAATGAAAAACTTGAGAGACCTTCTGGCACTGATCCTCATTTTAAAAATAATGAAACCAGGGCCAAGGAGGTCATGGTTTAGTTTAGACTTAGTTTTTTTTTATACTTCCTTTATGAGCCTATGCTTAGACAAACTGCTCTTTGTAGCTATAGATACACATGTATACATATCATACATTTTATACACATACACATCTATTGGACATCTTGTCCAAACAAGTATAGACATTAACAGATACAGACCTTAACAATCATGTGCCAATGTGATCAAGTGTATAGTCCTATAAATGACAAAATAGCAACAATGGAGGCTCCCAGAAATAGCAGTAAAGAATACAGCTGGAGTTACAGAAAGTAATCACAGTATGATTTGCCTCTGCTTTCCATTTGATCCTCTTTAACCTCAGAAATACAGAAGACACTTTATTTATAGACATTCAATAATGAGTCATCATAATATTTGGGCATGAGTTCAAATGTTTAACTTTTAACTTTTATTAACTTAAGCAGTAACAGAATAAAAATCAGTAGATCATTTAAATGTTTCAAAATTATTTCTTGAAGAGGAGAAATAAAATTGTATGTATGGACCATGTACAAAATGCCTTGAAGTACATACAGCCTATGAGAATGTTGAATATAGCTAATGAACATGCACCACTTCACATTTTCATGGTAAGAATACTTCACATCCAGTCTGCTAGCATTCTTCCGGAACACAGTATATCATCATTAACTATAGCCACCATGCCGTACGGTGGATCTCTTGAACTTATTCTGTCATTTTATATCCTTTGGCCAGCCTCTCCCCAGCCTGTTACTTCAGCTCCCAACCTCAACCATCTCAGCCTCTGGTGACCACTGTTCTACTTTTTAAAAAAATATTTTTAGTTGTAGATGGACACAATACATTTATTTTATTTATGTGGTTATTTTATTCATTTATTTTTATGAGGCTTGAACCCAATACCTCACATATGCTAGGCTGAGAACAACTTTTTTGTATTCCACATATGAATGAAATCATGCAGTATTTGTGTGCTTTTTTTTTTTTTTGTGGTATTGGGGATTGAACCCAGGGCCTTATGCAGGCAAGGTAAGTACTCTACCAACTGAGCTATATTCCGACCCCTATGTGCCTAGCATTTTTTAAGTTTAAAATGAAATTCGTATTAAAGTTGGTATAGACCTTTCCAGTGGGATGTCTAATTCTTTTTATGATTCAGTTAGATTATAAGCAATAATTGTGTCATATTGTTAACCCAAATTTGAAATGTCGTTTTTGTGGTAACTACATCATGCATGTTGGATACGTACACACTTGGATTTTATAAAGATGATATGCAATAACATATCTGACCAGCAGAGAGCTGTGGGGTAAATTTAGTTCTCACCCCACCATGAGGGCTCTGACATGAGTCCAGAAATGGAATGAATAAATGCCACTCTGTTTAAGTTAATAGCTCTTGTCTGAGCAGAAGTATTTTCCAGATGTGGATTGGCCTAAACCAGGCTCCTGAGCTCAGCGATGAGAGGAGATTCTCTATACAGATATGTTCCTTCTCTTCATGTATAAGAACCTCTGAGGTACATAAGAATTAGGGAAGGGTAACTGCAGTTGTTCCATGCCCTTTCTCAATTATATTTCTAAAAAAGAATGCTAAGTAAAACCAGTGGAGTTATTAAGGCAAAAAACTGTATTTTATCACAAGATACAAAGTCACAATTACTTACTTTGTTGCAAAATGTCCAGTGACTGCTCTTATGTTTTTGAAATATTTTGTGATGTGAAATTTATGAAATGTTTTGTGATGTGAAAAATAATCCTAACTATTTTTACACTCAGAAACAATCTTAAAATAATAAATAAGATGTACAAAGTTAAATATGCATACTCTATTTACATCTTTAGTTGCAGACTGCTTCCACAAATATGTTTTCTGTGATATATTATGTATATATATACACGCATATATATATATATTTGCAAAATACATATATATATATATATATTTGCTATGAGATTTAAATCAAAATTTTAAAAAGAAAATGTTAAAAGAAGAAAAAAATGGGGTGGATTTCTTGCTTCTGAACTCTCCCCACTAACTGTGGTCATAAATGTCTTTTAAAACCTTATTCAGCCTTCATGACTTCATGGTCCTGGAAGGAAGATGCTAGGATCCAAGTGTATTTTCTCTTTTATGAATGAATGATCATGGGAATATTCTGGGGATTCAAATTCAGATATTAAGCCCTGTTCCCTTTCTCTCCAGAATGCTTTATGATGTTTCCTCACTACAAACTGAAATATAGGACTCATGGTATAAGGAAATATGAGTTTTGATCTTTTTGTTACTTTAGCAAAAACATGATGACATTGTTTCATTATGAGTAACTTAATAATTTCTAACCCTGTCCTTTTTCTAATATTTGAATTACTTTGTATATTCGATTATAATAATATATATAATGTTATGCCTGTAATTGTGCCTGGGCAGGGATTTTTTCGTTGTTGTTGAAATTTGGTTCTGACTAAACCTATGGTCCATCACAGCATTTTCTCTATTTTCCAAGCTGGTTAAAAGTCAACTTGTTTTAATTTCCAATTCTCTTTGATTCTACGCTGCACAAAACGATTTTAGATAAAACACAAATCTCAAATACAAGTGCAAATAAGGTGGAATGAACTATTATATGACCATCAGGGACTTCCTGACATACCATTTTCTTGAATAACATTCTTTTCTCCATTTTTCTTAACTTTTAAAGAACACTTTCATATTCCATGCTATTCTCCTTGATTACTTATATTTTCAAATCATTATCAAGACACATAACATTG
The DNA here is from genome assembly GCF_001458135.2 of Marmota marmota marmota. NCBI lineage: Eukaryota > Metazoa > Chordata > Mammalia > Rodentia > Sciuridae > Marmota > Marmota marmota. The sequence goes on along the minus strand of NW_026000005.1, from coordinate 27,940,217 downwards.
ATCACATTTGTTTTCCAAGCAGTGATAATGTGGTGAAATCTTTTGTCCATTATACCAGCTCTGAAAGAGTCAAATTATTTCACTATTAATTTAATGAGACATCAAAATTAGTCTGATTATTTAGTTCCACTGTATTAACACCACCTACCCATTATTAACATTTAAAGGCAACAGACCCATTACATGCAAGAGCATATAAAACAACAACAAAAAAATCAAAACTCATATTTCCTTATATCATGAGTCCTATATTTCAGTTTTCACATAAAGCATTCTGGAGAGAAAGTGAATAGGGCTTAATATTTGAATTCTAATCCCCAGAATATTCCCATGATCATTCATTCATAAAAGAGAAAATATATTTGGATCTTAGCATCTTCCTTCCAGGACCACTGAAATCCTGAGGGCTGAATAAGGTGGGTCTGCAAATTGGTACAGCCAATATGGAAATCAGTATGGAGATTCCTTGGAAATCTGGGAATGAAACCACCATTTGACCTAGCTTCCCTCTCCTCGGACTATACACAAAAGACTTAAAAACAGCATACTATACTATAGGGACACAGCCACATCAATGTTTATAGCAGCACAATTCATAATAGCTAAACTGTGGAGCTAATCTAGATGCCCTTCAGTGGATGAACAGATAAAAAAAAATGTGGCATATATACACAATGGAATTTTACTCAGCAAAAAAAGAGAATAAAATCATGGCATTTGCAGGTAAATGGATGGTGTTGGAGAAGATAATGCTAAGTGAAGTTAGCCAATTTCCCCCCCACACACAAAAACAAACAAACAAACAAATGCCGAACGTTTTCTCTGATATAAGGAGGTTGACTCAGTGGGGTAGGGAGGGGGAACATGGGAGGAATAGATGAATTCTAGATAGGGAAGAAGGGAGAGAGAAAAAGGGAGGAGGCAGGGGATTAGCAAGGATGGTGGAATGTGATGGACATCATTATCCAAAGTACACGTATGAAGACACGAATTGGGTGTAAACCTACTTTATATACAAACAGAGATATGAAAATTGTGGTATATATGTTAATAAGAATTGTAATGCAAAAAAAGTACATGTATAAAGACATGAATTGGTGTGAACATACTTTATATATAAAGATATGAAAAACTGTGCTCTATATGTGTAATAAGAATTATAATGCATTCTGCTGTCATGTATTTAAAAAAATAAAATAAAATCCAGGAAAAAATTAAAAATAAATGCTTTTTAATGTGTAATATATTTTTTTAAAAAATAAAAAAAAGCATTTATGACAACAGTTAGAGGGGAGAGTTCAGAAACAAGAAATCCACTCCATCTTTTTCTTTTCTTTCTTTCTCTTTTTTTTTTTTAACAGAAAAGGATAATAGATTTAGGAAATGCGCTCTAATAGGATATGCACACAAAAGCTAGTCTATTTTTTTGGGAAAATGCTTTCAGTTGTGGAAACAGAAAAACAGCAATGCCATCTGCCCTAACTTGATGGTTGAAAATGCCAGGCCATGCCACTTTCTCTCCTGGAAAGTAGGAGTTGCTCTGGTCACAAGTTTTTTAAAAGTGGGTCTCTGAGGAAAATATAGAATACAGCTTTTTATATCTGACTTTGTTCTGAAGAAGATTCAAAGAAATTAGGATCAGGAGAAGTCATAAGCAAGAAAACAAAGCGTGAGAAACTTACTATGTGAAATGAATAACGTAAGCTCTACATAGTTACTGGAAGTGGGGCACAATTTTATTCTGAGACTACTAGAGGATAAGAAAAAAATGGAAATAAAACCAGTGCCCATACAATAAAAACAAGCTAGTGGCTTAGGTAAAGGTCTCCAGTTTCTACTATGCTCTGACTTAAGGGAAATCTAAAGCACCTCCAGCACACACACACACACACACACACACACACATACACACATCTTCTTGAAAATAAATCCCTAACAATTGTTTTTACTTAGGTTTCACCTATTTATGAACTTTTAAGAGCACGGTTCTTACAACATCAAGGACATTTTCTGGATTCAGGTTCAAACATGACAATATATGTCAGAGGTTGGCAAATTACAGTCTGAGGGTCAAATGGAAGAAAAATGCTTAGAAATTAGTCTTTATCCTTTTGCTTTTTTTTCCATGGCCAATCTTCTTTTAAAAATACACATTTTGCATGCACATGACACAACTCCAAAGGAACTTACATTACTCACCTCCTGACCACACCTCTACATGGCTTCCAGTTCTTTTGGTTTCCTCAAGTCAGTCTGTCTTTCCATGCCTCATCTCCATCACCGTCACACATCTCCATTCTATGGCATGGATATTTTCTTCATTGTATGTGAAAATGTCTGCAACTGTACCTCCAAATAAGTCCCTCAGCCTCCCTCTCTAAATAGGATGGATCCCCATACCATCTGTAGAAATTCTAGGCCTACTGCTGTGGCCCCTCACATTTGTCTTGCTAATCATTAATACATCACATGGCTCCTGCCATTCTCCAGGTCGAAATCCTTCACTGATCAGAAGGCCTTTTGATAAAACCAAAACTCCTACCATACCCAGTATTTAAGGACCTCTACAAATCTAAGACTCTCTATTCATGCCACTCTTCTCCAAAAGGAGCCCTCCATTGCTGGTGGTCTAATTAGCTTTGCTCATTGTCACCTCTGTGTCTTTACTTCTGCTACTGTCCTCCTATCTGGGTGCTTTTCCAAACCCAGCCACTTATGAATCCCACTCCACATGCCATTTTCCACATCAGGCTTTTTTTGACTTCTGCACATGGTAACAAATTTCCCCCCTCTGAATTTGCTTAATACTTTCAGGACCTACTATTCTTCACCATTTATCTTATTATGCATTATATTCTTTTTACACTAGTGTCAACTAGAGGAGAACAATATGCTATATACCTGGTATTCTATAGCACAAGCAGGATTATACATATAAAAGGAAATTAATTACTGTCTTTCTTCTTAAACCCCTTTCATAATCCTTTGATATAACATTTTACTCTACATTTAATGTTTAATGATATCTCAATATCCATAATATAAATAATGATACCAATATCCAAGAATGCCATTCAGAGGTTAATACATATTTGAAATAATTGGTGAATTGTTATTCATATTTTTAATACTTAACTAGAGTTACTGCAAGTTTGGTAATGTATTAATATATCTAATGGCTCCAAATTAAAGTAATGTACATCATAAATAATCATAAAAACAAACTAAAATGGAAGTCAAGAAAAGAAGCTCAAAGAAAAACCAACAGTACTCTAACACTTCATTTTAAACTGAAATAATAACTTATCCTAAATCATGTGATATTTTGAAAATGCCCAGTATATAACATTACATGAAGAAATAAAAATTAGTTTTGTTTTTTATTAAAGCTACGCTGAGGGAAAGTAAACAGCTTTAAACGACACCAAAAGTACCATCAATCAAAAGTCTGGCAAACTGTACTTAATGCTAAATTCAATGGAGCATGACACCAAGTCTGCAAATAACTGAGAAGTGTGTTAAATATTTTAGTATAAGCAATGTGTGCATGAAGAAGTACATTGACTATTAATCTCACAGATGATCCAACATCATCATGAAATTGGTCCAGTTCACTTACAAAATTCTCAGGAGATTTAGATCATTGCTTTTAAGGAGCAAAATGCATAAACCGCTGTTACTTATTTATACACTTCAAGTATCATATTGATTGCTACCTGGCACCTGACTTGGTTTGCAACTAAACATGCTGTATGGAAATAGCCAGGGAACACATTCATATGGAAAATGGAATTATTTTTGTGACTTCTTTTCTCAAATGTAGACTTCTACTTTTCTGTTCACGTTACTTTAAAAAAAAAAA
>NW_026000005.1:27909665-27936336 GCF_001458135.2 Marmota marmota marmota | reverse complement strand
ATATATATAGTTGTTGATGGACCTTTATTGTATTCATTTATTTATATGTGGTGCTGAGAATTGAACCTAGTGCTTCACACATGCGAGGCAGGGGACTCTACTACTGAGCCACAACCCCAGGTCTACAATGCTTTTTAAAACTTAGTTTTGGGTAAAAACAAAAAGATTGTAGATGGTTAAAATTAATCAAACACGTAATTCTCCAAGAACTGAAGAAAACAATACAATTTGAGCTACATGTGTCCATAACATCACATTAGATCAAGTTAACAGATGTCTACTCCTGTCTCTACCATCGATTTCTGATTTTCTAAATTATTCCTCTCTTGTGATGTAACGCATTATTGAATAAGATACAGATCAACCTAGAAGGATTCAGAAGACATAATTAATCTTCAAAAGCTTTCATGAGGTTCTCAAAAAAAACATTTGCTTTTATAACCTCCAAAATTAGAGTGCACTAGAAGTCAAATAAAAGTCATCTTCCTCATTGTGACTAAGGGGACACAGGTGGTCTGGCACCAGCCTTCTGCTCTTATCTGCTGTCCTACTATTGTCTACCAAGTTCATTAGACTCTAATGCCATTATTCTTTCTGCTTCTCAAATACGCGGTGTTTCTTCTGCTTTGAGGTTATTCCTTCTGACTGGAAACTCAAATATCCCATGGCTCACCAGTCTTCGTTACTCTTGCCTCTAAAGGTAGTCCATCCCACCAAAGTCAAGCTCCCGCATTTGTATCTGAAATGTTCATTTATTTATTTATTTATTTTACTTCACAATTCTGTCTCATGAGGCATGTTAGTTCTATGTTAGTTCATGTTAGTTCTACGAGGGCAGGAACTTGTATGCTTATTCCTGGTATCTTCCACACTCAGAAAAGTGCCTGCTATATATTAGGGATCCAATAACCACTTATTAAATAAAAACTCAGATGAATCATGGGCCATTTTATAAGAAATAATTATAGAGTATGAGCCTAATGTTCAAGTGGAAGAGAATCAAAGTGAATCCTTCCAAGTAAGAATGTTTTTTAGTAAAAGCTTTCAATATTTAATTTTTTACACATCATTTTAATGTTCAGACAATCAAATAAAATAAACCACATCCAAGAAAAGCATAGAATAGCTTACTTGAAAGAATCAGCATTCATAAATATTGATTCCTGAAGTGCAACTAAGATGGTTTTCCTCTATATTTGTATTTAAAGACACTTTAGAAAAAAGTATGGATAGCTCTTTCTTTCACCAATGTGTTTAGGAAATACTATATGAAATTCTGTTCCATTTACTCAGTGGTTAAAAAAACAAAAATCTCACTCCAATTCAGATGAGTGATGGAACATGTTCATCTAGAGAATTAGGACACAGTCTATGGCATTCTCTAATAGAATAACATTAGAATTCCTTCACTCCCTAGATAGTGATATAGTTTCAGTTTTCAGTGACTAGGAATACATTTCTCTTTAAATATTTAAGCATGGTTTCTGCTTATTTTTTTTCCTCCAAGATTCTCTTCATGCCTTTCAAATATTTGTCAACTTAAGACTCTACAATGCCTAAGCAGCATGGGTGCAGGTGTAGTGCTACTGAACACAGTAACCATGGCAATACCTAATTCTTACTTAATTTGCTGTCTCCCTGGAAGAAGCAAAAAAAAAAAAAAAAGAAAAAAGAAAAAGAAAGAAGTATGGAGTGTTGTAGGCAGAGAAACAGGAAGGCGGGCAAGAGTAGGAAGGAAAGTGGGATTCAGGCAGACACAGGAGCACAGCCTCTCTCACTCACTTCCTCTAGCTAAAAATGTCAAAGCTGGGGGAACACACGGAAAGCTATTTCTGAGAAATTATCATGGTGCTATAGATCAGAAAAAAAATTTCAACATGGCTATTTTTGTTGAGTTCTCTTGCACACAGAACCAAGTTTAAATACAGACCAAATTAACCTTCAAGCCTAGAGAAAAGCTCCTTGGCTTTCCTGTCCCCCTTCTGGGCACACATCCCTAGAGTTCAAACTGCCCTCCTAAGAGATCCAAACCACAGGAATGGCCCTGAAGCAGGAGCCTTGTGTTTCCTGGATCAGATTTAGTCTCGGTGCTTTCAGTAGTGAAGCTGGCATGGAGTTGGTTGGAATGGCCCTAAAATTCCAAGTCCCTCCCTCTTTTATATCCATGTGAAATTCACAGTTGAGTCACAAAGTTGGGCAGATATGACTGCCACCTCACTCCACCCTTAGCTCAAAGAACAGAAATACAATCAGAAATAAGAGTAGAAAGTCAGAATGAGATGGGTCTTTCATGGTCAGTCCCGAGTTTGAGCTCCAATTACTGAGTCTATTCTGCATTCACAAGTAACCACCTCAGGGAAGTCACTAAACTGCTCCCTGCCTCAGTTTACTTACGTATACACTAGAGGTTCACAGCCTTTGCTCCTGATAATCCCTTTTACTCAGCAATAATCCTCGAATTGATATGTAACTTGCAAGTTTTGATAATGACTGCCACTTAGTTATGGGGCAGAGGTACAGAAGAAAAGAATACATGCATATTTTTACTTGTCAATTTAAAAAATTAATTTTAATAAGATTACATTTAATGATACTATAAAATATTACACTATATTATTTTATTTTTCCAGATATGTAAGCACATAACCCAACTAAGCCACTAGTTAATAGGGTTACAAAGAGCTACTCTATCATATAAAATATAAATATATTAGAAATCAAAAGGAAAATATTTTATTAAAAGTCAGTTTACTCACTTTCAATAACAGTTTGTTTTTTAATGGAGAACTTTAGGTTCTTATTACAAATCCACAGGAAACTCTTTGGAAAGAAGCTGAAATAAGGCAAAGAGAATGTCCAGGATTGTACGAGTCATTCAAAGCTCCGATTTTGATACTGACCACCCTCATTTAACATGGTCCTACTCCAAGCAAAACAAACAAAAATCATGAAATCACCAATTGAGTTTGAAAGCTACAGGAACTTAAAAACAAACAAGAAACTGCTCCTTTTCATTATACCCTAAATACTCACATGAATCATGGGCCATGTTATAAGAAATGACAAAGTCCACACTTAGTGCTAATAGAATTCACCAAGAAGTTTGTGAATGAGGCAAACTTCAGTTTGAGACAAGATGAGCAAAGCTGGTTTAAATAAACTCTAGGTTGTAGTTATCTCCTTGTTTCATGAGGATTCAGCTTTTAGTGGGTACTTAATGCTTTCTTTGTAGCGAAATTCCTAAAGTTCCATCAGCGCTGGCTTCTGTTATTTAAATGAAGATCAACTCATTTTCTATGAAAAAGCAAGTGTCTGCACTTTTTAAAAGATAAAATGAGTATTTCAATTTAGAAAATTTCCATAATTAACAATGGAATCAGGACAAAATTGCTCCAAAAAGGAAAAATATAGTAATATAGTAGTCTCCCAGTATCCATAAGGTATTGGATTCAGGATACACCACGGATATCAAAATGTGCAGATGCTAAAGTCTCTCATATAAAATGGTATGATATCTGCATATAATCTATAAACATCCTACCATATGCTTTTAAGTACCTCTAGATTACTTATAACATGTAATATAGTATAATATATTATACTGTTTAGGGTATAATGACAAGAAAAAAAATCTGTACATATTCAGTACACATGAAATTCTTATAAAAAATATTTTCAATCTGCAGTTGGTTGAATCAGACCCTGGATATAAAGGGCTACTTACTTGAAATTCATCCACTTGGATTTTTTTAATGATCTTTGTGTATCATTGTTTTTCATGTAACATTGTATTGAATACCAGAGGTACCTATGTGGAACCTAATCTAATCGTATAGTTTTTAATTTTCTTTAAATCAACTGATTATATAATAGTTGATTTTAACTGTGGAAAACAACACACACACACACACATACATACACACAATTAGCTAACTCTGTCTTAGAGAATAATCACACATGCCCTCACATACAAAAATGCTCCTACTACACCACCTTTTAGCCCTTCATGAAACACAGAAGGTGGATCAAGTCGTGAGGCTAATCAGGTACTATGATTCCACCTGGCAAAGGAATTATGTTACAGATTGCAAATTTTTGTTGAAACATAAAATAAAAGTACAAAGTGGGATAGAAATGTGGTTCAGAGGTAGAGGGCTTGGCTGGCATGTGCAAGGTCATGAGTTTGATCCCTAGTACGCATGCATACACACACACACACACACACACACACACAATGTAATAAGTTGAAGAAAAGATCTTTTCTTGGCTATATACAAAATAACATATTAAACTGAAAAGAATGCATAAGTAAATTCTAAAAACCTTCTTGTTTTACAAAGTGGGCCAGAAAGTAGTGGGCCAAAAGAATGTAGTGTCTCATGTAAACATAAACAAAAAATAAGTAGCACATTATATAAAGTATTGTCTTGCTCAAAAACAAACACTCTATGAAAGATTAAATTCCAATTTTGAGAGGCATGATACCCAAATAAAATGGTAAATTTTCAAGTCTGAGCATACATTTAATTGCCTTAATGCCAATCAAAATGATGCTGCATCATTTTCTAGTCAACAAAAGCATTTTCTCCTATCAGTTCAATAGAGTAGCAGTGCCACCCATTCACAATGCAATGCAGTGTGAACACAACTGTTCCAACAGCACAACAAGGTAGCCATCTACACATCCACTAATAAATAAGTGTAAAGGATTCATACTGACATGAGTATTCTCTTAAACGAATAGAGAAATCTCTCTATATATTTAAAGGACCTAGACAGTTAAGTGCTTATATATCCTCATGGATAGTCAAGTGTGTTTTTCAATCATTTTGAGTTAGAGTCAAGACAAATAATAATGTTGTACAGACTAATATAATTAGAAATACTTTAATTCAAACTAAATAAATTTGGTTCAACATTTACTGATTGATACTAGAGTAGCCAGTGCTTGACTTACTAGGTTTATATCAGTGGAATCAGCTAATTAGCATAAAAAGAAGACAATGGTCTGCATGACACATAATGACTTTGCTAGTTCATTTAGCTTTTAAATTAAAAAAAAATAGTTGGACTATTTTATTTGGTGTCAGGTGAAACAAAAAATGAAATGTCAATTGGTCAATCAAATTTTTCAGTTTGAAAACATTAGTTGTACAGATCTACCATTTTTTTGCCGGCATATTTTTTCTAAAGTGTTTTAAGAAAGCTGATGAGGGCACAGTTGCAATGAGCAGCTATCTATAAAGTATGGACACTGGATAAACTTGGGTACAGATTAATGGGGGAAGAACAAAGTAGTAACATTTCTTCCTAATTTGGAAAGATCTTTTTGAGGTGTAGCATATGATCCAAGGTTGGCACACAAGGAAGATTGTTTAATTCTAGGAGATATAAAAATAAGTGAAAAGATGATACCATGGTAGGGATGAAACCTGGAGAAGGAAAAGAAGTTAGCATAAGACTGAATGTTAAATGAGAAATACCGATACAATGAAAAATCAACTTCAACCAACACAGCAGGCTGTATTTTCATTTTCCCTTAATCGGTGATCCCACCCCGCAATACAAATCAAAAGAAATCAGCAAAAGAAGAAAAGGAGAAAGAATGGAAAGGAAAAAATGGAGAAAAAAAGAGGGAAGACAGAAAAGAGGAAAAGAATGAAGAGAAGTAACCAAGTGGTGTGTGCTCTTAAAAATAAATTATTTGCTCTAAAAGGATTGTTAACATAACAAAATGTAAAAACATATATCTTTGAATTTGCTCCCTCGGGTGTATGTTTTAATGGAAAACAAAGAGTTTAAACCTTTCCTCTATGTCCACAGTATAAGCACAATCAGCAACAATCCACTGAAGGAGGATTTTGAATTCTTTATTTTGTCTAAATTTCCACAAAATTCCACTAAAATGTATAGGTAAAAGATATCACAGTTAAAGTAGTACCACTTGAAGGATAGCTTAGCTTTCCAACAGGAAGGCTCAAAAAGTTCAAAATTAGATTCAAAGTGTTTTTCATAAAAAGTCAACTATGTTCACATTGTTTTAAAATTTTTAATTCACTACAGAATGGCTTCCAATAAGCATCCTGTATCATGTTTACAAGGAAGCACCCAGGGTCTTTGTTCAAAGCAATGATGAGGGAAGGAATGGGACAAAATGTTACACTGAGGTAAAAAGCAAAACAGATTTCTCCCCTCTCCACCAACACAGACACAAGCTCATCTTCATCCTGTAGGGACAAACATGAACCAGGGGAGACTTTGCTCTCCTTACTCATCTTTCCCTACCCCACCCACCCACCCACCCAAACTTGCTCTTAATTTGTAGCTTTTCAACTGATTTTGGTGGCTGAAGTCAATTCCTGGGATCTAATCAATTCATTTCGATGAAAAAAAAATCATTTANTTTTTTTCTCAAAGAATTGTTAGTCCCAGGAATTGACTTCAGCCACCAAAATCAGTTGAAAAGCTACAAATTAAGATGAAGTGCATAAAGGGCCCAAATCTGCAGGCAAGTTTGGGCCCTTTATGCACTTCATCTTAATTTGTAGCTTTTCAACTGATTTTGGTGGCTGAAGTCAATTCCTGGGACTAACAATTCTTTGAGAAAAAAAAAATCATTTCTCATAATGAATGAATAAATGGGAATGAATGCTCCCCTAAGTAAAAGATAAAGGGCAAATTTGTACCAAGAAAGTTTGAGCACTGAAACCAGAACACCTAGAAAAACTAAGTCTAACGTTCAAATGACAAATGAAACAGAATGGTGAAGAGGAGGGAAAAAAATTTAGTGAAATGATAAAAATACTTCTGTTACATGAAAAAGTCTAGATGTAGTAGATCATGGCAAAGACAATAGTAAAGATGTAGAACTGAAAAAACAAAAAGAGCTAACACATCTGAGATAATCACATATGACTGCAAGAGTTTATTAGCATCTTTAACATCTATATAAAGGCAAGAGCTCAAAACTGTTATCTTTAGGTTTATGCATTTACTAATTAGTGATTTACCTAAATTGACTACTTTTAGCATTTGGGAGAGTTGTATTGATCTGGGTAGTATCATCTTCTACTGTAACTGTTATTTTAGATTCTTTATTGTAATCTGTCAAGAGGATATTAAGCACTGGAAAGAATTCAACAGTCAGAGTTACGAACTTGAATTCTAAAATCCCCAAGTTGGTCATCTCACATGGACATTGACACATCTTTCAGAGACAAACTTACCTTCATGTACACACCCAAGAGAATGTAATAACTACTTAACTTTATATGCCAACAGTACAAGTGTGTTTGTCAAAAGCACAACAGTCCAGTCTGTTATCTAATAGCTAGTAAAATTCAACATAAAACAAGCAATATACCAATAAGCATTTTTCTTCTTTCTGATATTCTGAAAATTTGCAAATTGGTTTAAACCAAAAGGGGTAAAGGAATGAAATTATTCCTTCAGGCTTAGAGGATTCTGTGCCAAGTTTCATTTCTGGCTGCATATTTCTGACCAAGTTCAAGATCCCTGAAGAGAAACACATAAAAGAGAAAATATCCCTCTAACCTCAGCAGAGCTACATCAGTGCAGGCAGCTGTGGGAAGAGAAAAGCTTCTGCCCCAGATGGGTGTGCTTCTGGGGTTTGGTTTCCACTGAGAGGATGCCTGCTCCCTCAGTGAGGCTGCAGGACCTACTCTGATGAGGTAATGGCTCTGCCAGTTTCACTGGGTCATGCTCTCTCAGCACATTCTTTCTCCCTCTCCTCCCTGAGAAGGTGCTGTAAACAAGTCATCCTGAGAAAGAGTTGTCACAGAGAGTGAACAAATCCTGGCTCTGCTTCTGGTAGTCTAGACATAACTAGAAGCCTAAAGCAGCACAGGCACAGCCAGGAAGAAACGGGTTTGATAACAAGGGGTGGGTGGTTCAGACAACAGAGAAACAAAGAAAATAATGAATGCCTTTGAAATATTATTTTTTAAATGGAAGCACAATTTTTACATTGCTTATATGTTCGGGTGTATGTTAAGCAATTTCCCACTGATGCAAGTAAATAACAACAACAATAAAAAAAAAACTTTGGAAATTAAATGACATAAAAACTGTGAAATATAAAAAAAAATTAAATGACAGATAAGCAGCATATACCACAGATCATAGAACCACAAGAGCTCTGATAATATCCAAATCAGACAAGCAGATGTAAACCTGTGAAAATCAGATAAAATCACTAGAAAATTAATTGTCAACTCACACACACACATACACACAAATAACAGTACTGAAAGAAAAAGAATGCTTTTTACCTTTTCTTGAAGGGGAGATGCTTTGTGTGCATGGAGGAAAGTGATTGAAACACCCATGATTTACAAATTCAAAAGGATTTCTACCAAAACCCACTTTGCTCAGCTAAAGGAGTGTTTTTGTTACATTCAGGTGGAAGGCTATAATCTTCCTCATGGGCATAAAATCAAAAGCATTCTAAAGAGTTTCTATTTATTCAATCTATTTTGACTGCCAAAAAAATCATAATTGCTCACATTAAAATGACAGGGTGACAGAGCTATGCTTTTAAACTGGGCTGTACCTGCAGCTCATCATAGGGACATTTTGCATAATGTGGCTCACATAAAAGGCTTTGTTCTCCATCGCCTCACTGTGGATGCAAGCCTCAATTTCAATTTGCAGTCCTTCCTCTAACACACCATCATTGAAAAGAAATATTTTTTTAACATTTAAGTTAGTTCTTTGCTAACATTACTTCACATCCCAAATTATATTATCACCCAACAATATTTTTTGTTTTGCACTACAAATTTCATTCATAAAATATCCCAAACCCTTTAAGATAAACTTAAAACAATAAGTATTTACTCCCTTTTGTAACATGTTTATAGTGTGTTATATATGTGTGCTTACATATGTGTATGTACGCTTAAACAAAAAGGTTTCACACTGACTGAGTTTTAAAGGGTCTGTGTTCTGGAAGCATATTATGCTAAGGTCTTACAACAGATGGCATACAGCAATTGTCACCAAGGAGCTTGTTGCTAACCAAAGCTTTTTATTTTCTGATAAAATCTTGAAGTCCTGGTGCTAGGACAGCAATTTCCAGGGTTCAAGCATGGTGTTTTCTGACTCCAGTCTCTTTACTACTCCCTCCCCCTCCCCACACACCCAAACACACACCTCCCCTCTCCCTGGGCCCCTCAAACACTCTTTCTTGAAATTTCCATCCTAAACAAAAGACAGGTTGGGGGAGGAAGGGAGTCAGCACAGTAGCCCCCACCCTACCCAAAGAAAGCCTTTAGAAATGAAGAAAAGAATAAATGGACAGTATATACAGTTTTCCACCCCCATCATTTAAAAAGAAGAGGAAAAAGGGGCTGTGGAAGCTCCATCTCAACGGGACTCATTTCTTCATGCCCCGCCCTCCAACGCGACCAGACATCGATTTTCATCTTCCTAAAATTATAAACATGTATCAGTCCTCCTTTCCCAGCTGTCTCTGGAGGAATTACAGGGATAAATGGTTTGAAATTGACAAGGCCTCCCTCCCTCCCTGTCAGTGTGCAGTTCTCTGCGCCTGGATGGGCAAAAAAAAAAAAAAAAATCCTCTGCTTCCAATTCCTTTTCCCCATTATCTTTGTCTAGTTCACGGTCCTTCTTTCTACAGCTCAGGTAATATTAGCTCTCAAAACATGAATCCTACCTGGCGCAAGTTTCCAGTCGTTTCAAAGTGGTACCTAACAAGGTCATTCGCTCTTTTACAAATCTAGAGCCCAGGTGCCAGCGCTCGCTCCGCTGCTGGGTACTGACACCTGGAGAGGTCGGGCCCCAAGCTTCCGCCAGGGGGGAGACTGGACAGGTCCGCCACCCTCCCACTGCCTCCAAGTCACAGCGGACCAGACAACCTCGCTCCGCTGGGTCCTGGCAGAGGTTCCCTCCTCGCCAAGAACGAGGCTGAAGGACAGGCGCTCTAATGGGACCAGAGGTGGGGACGGATCCCTTACCTGGGCGCAATAACAGAACGGACCCACGGTCGCGGCTGCCACTGCTCACGGACTTGGAGGGCTCTGGCCCTCTGGAGAAGTTGAGGGGGGGACGGGGCAGGGGAAGAAGGGAGAAAGGAGGAGAAGGAAAAGAAAGAAGCGGAAGGGAAGAAAAGGCAGAGAGGATGCTGCTGCTGCTGCTGCCGCTGCCGCCGAGAGCCCGCGCAGCCCGAGCGCCCGCCCAGTCTGAGCGCGGCGCCCCAGCAGCGGGCTCCCAGCGCGGCCGCCCCGCCCCGGCCCTTCCTCCCCGCCCCGCGCAGGTCCCGCCCGGTTCCGCGAGCCCGTGGGCGGCCGCCGCTGGGCTGGCGCTGCCACCGCCGCAGTGTCGGGGAGGGGGAGCGCGGTGGCCCCGCCTCCTGCCGCAGCCAGCCGGCTGCCCAGCGGGGACAACCGCGAGGCTGGGAGCTTCGGAGAGCCCCGCCCAGCCAAGGCCAAAGAAGGCCTTGGGGGTGCAGGGACAGGGCGTCCTCCCCGCAGGACCTTTCTCTAGACAACTGTGACCCTCCACCAAGCAAAGTGAGACCAACGCTCTAAGCATAGGGGACAGCAGACCTTCCCTGGGAAATCGGGACACTAGCTTTAGGTTCTCAGGGAGGAGCCCGCCTTTGACGACCCTCTTTTCCTTCCAAATATCCCTGTGAGGCAGGGGCTCCAGAGACCCCCTCAATGGAGAAAGCTCAGTGACCTGGTCTAATAATATAACGACAGGTGCATCAAGAAATGACAAAGGAAAATTGGGGGTGTGCGAGAACGTAGGCCAACTCTTGTCTGTACTAAAGAAGCAATGACTGAGGGTGTAGAGAATTCTAGACTCAGCTCTGCCATAATCAAATGCATTTGTTCAATTATCAATTCAACTGATGCTTAATAGAAACCTGCTAATGTGACAGACGCTGTTGTGGGCACTGTGGAAACATCAGTGAAAAAACAGACACTCACCCCCACACCCCATCAATGAAAAGATCCTTGCCTCCATGAACACCCTGTTGTAGATATCCAGATATACCACCAGAGACAGTCCCCTTACCCTCTCAGTGTATTAATGTCAGCTGGGGACCAAAAATGTCAGTACTACCCTTCCCGCATCTATAAAAAGAAAACAAATAAGAAGGGTCTTTGATGAATGATTCAAATACAAGGAATTAGTAAACACAAAATTCTGACCTTGAAATGTCATCATTAAAAAAAAATAACACTTCTTACATGCTTTTGAAAGCAAAATGATCAACTGAAAAAAGAAAAAAAAAAACATGATTCTTTTACCATGAAATCTTTCTAACCAGAGATGTTAAGTAAGAGAAGATGCAACTTAGAATGACCTCAGATGTCTATACCAAGTACTCAGAAGGTACTTTTAAGGTCAGTCAAGATAGCAAGGTGTGACTTAAACAGTTTCAACAGTACTGATGAAACAGTAGTTATAATTTGGATTTGTCACATTTAATTACAGAATCAGAGAATATGAAATATTAGAGTTAATATTGTAGGCATTTCGTCCAATTCCTTTAATTTTCCCCAAGAGACCCAATGATGTGAGACTGCAAAGATTAGAACCCATCACAAAGAGGATACAGAAATCTGGCCTCCAAAGTCACACCTCACATTCTGCACTGCTCCCCCACTCAGCTGCATCTCACAGTCCAGTGAGGCTTGCAGCCAGGTTGGAAGTGTAAGGGCACACCCAGTAGCTGGGAGGTTGGAGGAGTCAGGGCTCCTCCCCAGGAGATGGCCTGATTGAAAAGGATGTTTTAGAAACAAGGAAACAATATACAGTAGGTGGGCAGGAGGAAGAAGTAGGAGTCTTGCCAGTGTTAGGGGACACTCATGACCTGCCCACATACGCAGGTGATGTTAAGAGAATCACTTGGGTCCTGTTTAGTCTGATTATTGGGTATTTTGCATTTCCTCTGGGCTATTTGATACGGGGACCACATTCCAAAAGGAAAGTGCTCCTGTTACCTTCCTTCTTTCAGAATTCCCCTGGGTCTGCATTGACCCTGAGCTTAATGTAAACAGAAGTAATTTCAGGCATTGAAAACAAACCTGCCCATCCACTCTTGGTCTGTAAACCAATTGTTTCTTCCACCTTGGAGGTTCACTGAGTCAACCAAACATAGAGCCTTTCTCTTTGGGCAGTCTCATCCTTACATGGGGATTGCCCCCTCTTTGCCACCTTAGTCAGAGTTCTGTCAGAAAAGCAAAACCCATGTGCAGTCATTTGAGAGAGGGAATGTAACATGGGGGACGAATTACACCGGATTAGAACAACCAAACTGTCAAATGAGGAAGGATGGGGTGACACAATTATAGTTACTAGATGGAACTGCTGCCATGCTCAGGGCTACAGAGTCCTAGAGGAGCTTTCATTAGAGGTCGGGATCCTGAGCTGCAAGGGGGCTGATATCACAGTGAGCATGCCCAGTAGAAGATGGGACAAGCAGGAGGACACAGCTACTGCTAGGGATTCCTCCAGAAGCAGAGAGGGGGAAATACCTCTTTTTCTCTTTTTCTCCCACTTTTCAACATCCTGCCACTGGTTGAACCTGGAAGGTACTCCATTGGCAAAGCAGCCTGGGAAATGTAGTTGGCAGGAATCAGTGCCCTGGAATGTTGAGTGACCTTAGAAAGGCACTGCATATGCTTGGGCTTCCAGTTTATTGAGGGAGTTTTCCTTTTGTGACTGAAGAAAATACACTTTTTCTTTGCAAAGCTTCTTCTCCTTAGAGAAAGCCTTTCTTCATATTAGATTCCCAGTGTAGCCATAGAATGCAAACATCTTGTCTCTTCTTGGCTAAGTCTAGAGTAAGACATGTTCTACAAGCACAGTGAATGTCCTTTGGTGGTTATATGTCTCCAATACTTCCAAGTGAATTTTCCCATGAAATGTGTCATATGGACAATAACAAATGAGATGCATATAGGCATACAGTTGTCAGTGACTATCTTTCCTTCCATATGGAGACATGGCTGTGACGTGGAGAGAGAAAAGTCTTTGAAAAATCCAGAAAGCAAGCCAGGAAGACCCTGACAACACTGATATTCACAATTACCTCTTTTGTCTCCAGGTTAAATTCTTAATTTGTATTTCCTGACCCAGACGGTTCTGCACATGAACAGCCATATTCTATCCTCAGGGACAGGCCTGATAGTATATCAGCCAAAAACCTATCGGGATTAAAGCATTTCTGCTGGTTAGGGAAAGGTCTATTGGTGGATAAGAAATATCAATCTTCTCCCAAAGTGTCAGATGATAGGTGAGGCTCAGATAGAGGAGGTTATGCTGCATAGTGTTAGAAGCCCCAGACTATAATCTAGAAGCCAGGTCTTAGACCCTAAATCTGTTATTGTCTGTTTTGGTAACATTGGGTACCATCTCTTTACTATTATCAGTGAATGAGGAGATTCAGCGACATGCATCTGCAGTCAATTTCAGTTGCATGCATAATTTTTTTTTTTAGAGAGAGAGAGAGAGAATTTTAATATTTATTTTTTAGTTTTCGGCAGACACAACATCTTTGTTTGTATGTGGTGCTGAGGATCAAACCCGGGCCGCATGCATGCTAGGCGAGCACGCTACCGCTTGAGCCACATCCCCAGCCCACATGCATAAATTTTTTTATGAGAATTTCCGGCTCCACTTATTATGCTGGTGAACTTTAATTAAGTGGCCCTTGCAAGGTTCAGACACATATGCAAGTAATGCTAACATAATGTGCAATTGTGATAGAAGAGATGTGGTTGGGAGAAGTAGGCACTACACTAAAGAGTAAATGTTCAATTATGAAGACTTCATAAAGACTTCTTATACTTTCTCATTGAGAAAAAAAGGTTTTATTTTTTGTGTGTTTTGTTCTTAATTTTATAACCCTTTTTTGTATGAATAATCTAAGATAAATCAATCAAAATCCCAATTATCACTCAAAAGCTTTGACAGTTAAAATACTTTAAAAAATAAACAAAAAGATAAATTTGGGGTATCGTCTCCCAAGTTTCCAGTTGCAAGCCTATTTGATTGAACAGATTGTACAACTACTGCTAACTTCATATGGACAATAATTTACCATTCTGTTTTTAGAAAATTTTAATTGAGGTATAATTCACATTCAATTAAAATCACAGATCAGAAATGTTCAATTACACTCCCAACTTCAGACATAGAGGCTACCATATTTTTAATTTATGTTTCTGTATAATTTCTATGATCCATTCAAATTAATGGATATCATGTGATGTATAGGGAGTATATTTTTTTCTGTTTGGCTATCCATAATTATTTTCTTGCAAAACCATTATTTTGTTATTAAATTATCATACAATATTTGTCAAAAGTCAATTCACCAAATATGTTTGGGTCTATTTCTAGATTCTGTTGTGCCATTATCCTTATGACATACCAAATTATTTTGATTATTTTATAGCAAATCTTGAAATCAGGCACTGCATGTCCTACAAATTTTTTTCTTCATTTTTCAAAATTATTTTGGCTCTTTTTGACTTTTAATTTCCATATAAATTTTGGTGTCACTTGTCAATTTGTATAAAAATGCTGTTTTAAAATCTGGACTTGTGAGACTAGGGAGCAGGAGGGCAGGCCTAGCCCAGATCTGCCCATACCAGCCTGAGCAGGACCCAGGCTCATAGTAGGCCCCAGTCCATCCTGCCACTGGCAGACACTCACTGGGGCCCAGCCTCTGGCACAGGACTGCCCCTTTTTCAACCGCAGACTACCACTGGAGGTCAGGAACTGAACGGACCAGATCTGCCCTCACCAACTTGCTCGGGACCCAGGTCCAGGATGCACACTGCAAGAAAAGAAGACACATAGACAACATGAAAAAAACAAAGGAGGAAATGTGCCCCAAACAAACCAGGATACTACAATAACAGAACCCATGGACACCAAATTGTTGAAATATCAGAGAAGGAGTTCAGAAGGTTCATAACTAAAATGATCTGTGAATTAAAGAATGACCTAAATGAGCAAATACAGGCAAAAATTGATCACTCCAACAATTTTTTGGAGTGAATGGAACCACCATTTGACCCAAGTATCCCACTTCGTGGTTTATAGTCAAAGGACTTTTAAAACAGCATACTACAGGGACACAGCCATATCAATGTTTATAGCAGCACAATTCACAATAGCTAAATTATGGAACCAAACTAGATGCCCTTCAGTAGATGAATGGATGGGGAAACTTTGGCATATATACACAATGGAACATTACTCAGCAATAAAAGAGAATAAAATCATGGCATTTGCAGGTAAATGGTCGGAGTTGGAGGGGATAATGCTAAGTTAGCCAATCCCCCAAAACTAAATGCCAAATGTTTTCTCTGATATAAGGAGGCTGATTCATAATATGAAAAAGAGAGGGAGAAATAGATGAACTCTAGATAGGGCAGAGGAGTGGGAGGAGAAGGGAAGGGCCATGGGGTTAGAAATGATGGTGGAATGTGATGGCCAAAGTACACATATGAAAACAGGAATTGTGTGAATATACTTTGTATACAACCAGAGATATGAAATATTGTGCTCTATATGTGTAATATGAATAGTAATGCATTCCACTGTCATATATAAACTTTAAAAAAATTTTTAAAAATGAGGGTTTGCAATAAAAATAAATAAATAAATTTTGGACTTGTGTCGAATCTATAGATCCTTCTTGGCAGAAATACTCTCTTAACAAGATTGAGTCTTCAAATCCATGAAGATGATATAGGTTTCTATTTTAATTATGTCTTCTTGAGGTTTCTTTTAGAAACTATTTTACTAATAAACTTTATTTCTTAGAGCAGTCTTATGTTTATGGAAAAGTTGTACAGAAAATACCAAAAGTTTCCATATTCCCTTTCCTTCTGCACAGTTTGCCTTATCATCTTTCATGGGTGGGGTATATTTCTTTTTGTCACCAATTAATATTTTATTGTTCAAATTTGTTTATCCATTTAGCTATTAAAAGGCATATTTCTGCTTCTAAATATGACAATTATAAATTAAACTACTGTAGGGGCTAGGGCTGGAGCTCAGCAGTAGAGCATTTGCCTGGCATGTGTGAGGCACTGGGTTCGATTCTCAGCACCATGTACAAATAAATAAAATAAAGATCTATCAACAAGTAAAAAAAATCTTAAATCAGTATATTAAACTACTGTAAATATTCATGTTCAGTTTTTCTGATGATATAAGTTTTCAACTCACTTGGGTAAATACCTAGGAACATGACTGCTGAATTGTCTATACACAGGTGTCCATACACAGTTCTTAGATTTGTAAGAATCCCCAAACTGGGCTGGGGTTGTAGCTCAGTGGTAGAGTGCTTGCCTCGCACTGTTGAGGCACTGGGTTCTATCCTTGGCACCACATAAAAAAATAAAGATTCAATTCTTAAAAACAAAACAAAACAAACAAACAAAAAAACCAGAATCTCTAAATTGTCTTCCAAAGTGGCTCCATATTTCCACAAGCAATTAATTAAAACGCCTTTTGTTTACATCCTTAATAATATTTGATGTTATCAGTGGTTCAAATGTCTGCCTTTCTAGAAGGTATATAATAGCACTTCATTGTTGTTTTAATTTGCAATTTTTTAATAATTTTAACCATCATTTTGTATGCTTATTTGCCACCTGTGTATCATTACTGTTGAAACATCTGCTTATATTTTTTACTCTTCTTTTATTTAGGTTGTTTTATTTAGGCTTTCTTATTGTTAAGGGTTTTTCATATATTTTTAATACAAATCTTTATCAGATATGTATTTTGCAAACATTTTCTCCAGATCTGTGGCTTGTCTTTTCATTCTCTTAATAGTGTCTTTTGAAAAAAAAAAAAAAACACAAAACTTTTAAGTTATAGTAAATTTCAATTTATCCATTTTTCTTTCATGAAATGTACTTTTGGTGTTGTATTTAAAAATTAATCATCAAACTCAAAGTTGCTAGGATTTTGTCCCATGTTATCTTATAAAGTTTAATAGTTTAATGTTTTACCTTTAGGTCTATAATTCATTCTGAGACATGAAGTCAATACCTGGATTTCTTTTTTCCTTCTTCCTTCTTTTATTTCTTTTCCCTTTTCTTTGTTTTTTTCTTTGCATTTAAATGTCCAGGTGTTTGAGTACCACTTGGTGAAAAATACCTTGTTTTTTTCCATTATACTATATTGTTTATTTCTTACCAAATATCAATTAAATATATTTGTGTGAATCTATTTTTAGCCTTTCTGTTTTCTGTTTCTGCTCTTTCACCACCAACATAGTGTCTTGATTACTGTAGTTTCATTTAAGTATTGAAGTTCATTGTCACTCCTCCAAGTTTGTTCCTCTATTTTGATAATGTGTTGGACTTTCTGGTTTTCTTTCTTATTCACATCATTTTAGGATAAGTATGTTTATATCCATAGAGTAATTGACTGGAATTTGCATTGAATCTTTTGGCCCAGTTGAAGATAACTGATATTTTGGCAATATTGAATTTTTACATAATTCATTTTAGATTCCTTTCACAAATTATAGTTTTCCTTATACAGATCATGTACATAATTTGTTAAATTTATATGTAAACATTTTTTTGGTACTAACTGGCATCATTTTAAATTTGAAATTCCAATTGCTCATTGCTGGAGTACAGGAAAGCAATTGAATTTGGTATAGTAAGTTTTTATCCTGCAACTTTGTTATAATCTCTTATTAGTTTCAGGGATTTTGTTGTTGTTGCTTATTTGTTTATAATTTATTTGGAATTTTCTACAGACAATCATGTCATCTGCAAACAAAGATAATTTTATTTCTATCTAATCAATCTGTAACTTTTTGTTCCCTCTTCTTGTTTTACTGTATTAGTTAGGAATTCCAGTAAGATGTTGGATAGTAGAGATGAGAAGGGATATCCTTGCCTCATTTCCAATCTTAGAGGAAAAGCATCTAGTTTTTCATCATTAAATGAGATGAAAACTGTAAATTACTTATAGATGTTTTTTATAAGTTGAAATGTTTCCTTTTATTCCTAGTTTGCTGAGTGTTTTCTCATGAGTGGGAGTTTGATTGCTACCAAACACTTATTCTGCATTTATTAATATGATTATATGGATTTTGCTTCTTGACCTCTAGGTTCTACTTTTGCTGAAACCCACAAATTTTCATATGTTATATTTTCATTTTATTTGGATCATAAATTGTGCTTGGCAATTCATAATGACCTCCATAATTGTGTTTGGAAATTCTCATAATACATCTCTTCATATATAGACACAAATATCCTGTCAGTTCTGATTCTCTGGAGAACTCTAGCTAATACACTAACTAATAATCAATTTCTAATTTAATTCCATTGTGATAAAACACATCTTGTATGATTTTAATTCTGTTAAAATTGTATTCAAATTTGTTTTATGGATAAGCATAGTGTCTATTTTGGTTAATATTCTACGTGGCCCAAAAATATATATATCAAAACTTGTCTCAAAATGGATCAGAGATCTAAATACAACAGATAAAATTATAAAAACTATAAAGAAATATAAGAAGAAATTGTGACTTCAGATTAGATATTCTTAGGTACCTTTACCAAAAGCACTATCTAAAAATTAAAAAAATGATAAATTGATATTTGTAAATTAAAAGTCTTTGCTCTTTAAAAGATTCCATTAAGAAAGAGAAAAAATGACAAATAAAACACTGGGAGGAAATATTTATAAATCATATATCCAATAAGGAACATGTATCCAGAAACTAAAACTCAGCAATGAGATAAACAGCCCAACCTACCCAACCTAGTCCCTCAAAAGTAAAAAAAAATTAACACTTTAACACAAAAGATATAATGGTGAACAGAAGAAGAAGGAGGAGGAGGAGGAGGAGTAGTAGGAGGAGGAGGATAGGAAGAAGAAGAAGAAGAAGAAGAAGAAGAAGAAGAAGAAGAAGAAGAAGAAGAAGAAGAAGAAGAAGAACAACAACAACAACAACAACAACAACAACAACAACAAAAACCCTAAGAACATTTTTAAAAATCCTAAATATCATTAACATTTAGAAAAATGCAAATTGAAATCACAATGAGATTCCACCATACAGACATTAGAAAGGATACAATTAAAAAGACAATACCAAGTGCTGGTGTGGATGTGAAAGACTAGAACTCTTGTACGTTAATAAGAGTGCAAATTTGTATTCCCACTTTGGAAAACAGTTTGTTAGCTTCTTAAATGTTTAAACATGTACTTAGCATATCACCTAAGTATTCTGCTCCCAGTCATTTGCCCAAGAAAAATAAAAACATATGTTCAGACAAAGATGTTTATCTTCATATTCATAGCAGCATAATTTATAATAGTTGAATATTGGAAGTCATCCAAATGCCTATCAACTAGTGTGAATCCAAATTGTGATCTATTTCTACACTAGAATACAATGCAATTCAAAGGGACAGAACACTGCTCATGCAACAACCAAGATAAACTTAGAGGTATTTTGCTCAGTTAATGGATCCTGATGCAAAATACTACTTACTGCATGACTTTATTCATATGATATCTTAGAGAAGATTAAATAATTGCAACAGCAAGTGGGTTTCTGGTTGCCTGAAGCTGAGTGGGAGCAACAGTTGATTACAACTAGCATGAGAGAACATATTGTGGTGTTCCCAGTGTTCTAAAACTGGATTCGAGTTTTGGGTGCAGAGCTATATAAGTCTACTAAAACTCATTAAACTGTACACTTCCAATGTGTAAATTTTTGGTATACAAATTATATCCCTAAAATCCGTTAAGAATATGCATTCTGTTGTTGTCAAGTGAAGTGTTTTTATGACTATTATGGCAATTTGCTTAATATTATCACATCAATATCCTTACAATTTTTGTTTTTATTTAAATTATGGGTGGAGCAATAATATTAAAATATTCAACTATAATTATAGATTTGTCCATTCTCCTTTCATCTTTGTTAAATATCCCAGCTTATATTTTTGAACCCCTAAAATAACACACACACATATACAATTTTCATGTCTTGGTGAATGGTTCCCTGTGTCATATCTAAGGTCCCTCCCTTTTCTGGTAATATTGCTTTTCTGAAATCTACTTTAAGTAATAGTTATATAATCACTCTGGACTTCTCTTGGTTAAGATTTACATAGTTTATGTATTCCATGCTATACTTTAAAAATTGATATGTAAATCAGACATCACAGAAGTCACCCTTCTAAAAAGAGTTAGTCTATTCACAAAATTGTATAATTGTCATCACTAATTTAAGAGCATTTTCTTTACCACAGAAACTAACATTATCATCTAGGCTTTGTTCCCTTCTCCCACCAACTTCTGAGAAATAATCTTTTTGTTTTTACAGATTGCTTATTTTGGACATGTCAATGAAATTATATACAATGTGAACTTGGTGCTTGGCTTCTTTCAGTTAGCATGACATTTTCAAAGTTTTATTCATGTTGTAGCATACATCATTTCTCCATTCTTTATTATGGCTAAGTAATATTCTTTGTATGGATATACTATATTTTGTTTTTGCATTGATAAACATAGTGCACATTTAGATTGCTCTACTTCTTGGCTATTGTGAATTGGACTGTTAAGCATATTTCTATCCATGTTTTGTGTGGATATTTTAAATTCTCCTTTGTATATACCTAAGAATGGAATCACTGGGTTACAATTTAACTATATTTTAAATAATGTGAGTAACTGTTAATCTTTTTCCAAAGCAATTGCATCATTTTACATCTCTACCAACAATGTGTGAAGGTTTCATTTTCTCCTGATCCTCAACACTTGTCATTATTTTTTGACTGTAGTCACTCTAGTGCAGGTGAAGTGCTGTAACACTGTAGTTTTGATTTGTAAATCTCTAATGACTAATGATGTTGAGAATATTTTCATTTAATTATTTTGTTGATGTTAGTGTTGTTGACACATTTTGGATAATAGTCCTGTATCAGATACATGATTTGAAAATATTTTCTCTGATTCTGTGAGTTAACTTTTCACTTTCTTGATGTTCTCAATTGAAACATAGAAGTTTACATATTATGAAGTCAAATTTATCTCTTTTATTCTTCAGTTGAATGTACTTTTGGCATTATATGTAAAAAAAAATAATCATTGCCTAACACAAAGACATAAAAATTTGCATCTTTATTCATCCTTCAAAAGTTTTTAAATTTGGTCTTTGATCAGTTAGGTCTTTGATCTACTTTAATTTTTTTTAATATGATGTGAATACATATCCAACTTTCTCTTTTGCACAGGAATAACCAGTTTTCCTGGCACTGTTCATGAAAATCCATTCTTTCCCTATTAAATTATCTTGACATACTCTGAAAATCAACAGATTGAAAATGTGAAGGCCTCTCTCTGGGCTCTCATTTATATTCCACTGAGTTATATGTCTATCCTTACACCAGCACTATGCTGTCTTTATTGGGGCAACTTCATAGAAACTTGAAATAAGGAAGTGTGAGTCCTCCAACTTCGGTCTTCTTTTCAAATACTGTTTTGGTCTCTCTGGGTTGCTGGAATTTCCATGTGAATTTCAGGATGAGCTAGTCAAATCGAGTTCTGCAACAACAAAAAAAGGAAGTTGGAATTTTGATTGAGATTTCATTGAATCTCTAGATCTAATTGAGGGTATTACTATTTTAATAATATTAAGTCTTCTAATCCATAAACACAGGGTGTTTTTCCATTAATATAGTTTTTAAAAATTAATTTCTTTCACAGTTTTTAGTGTCTAAGTATGTTACATAGTTTTCTGTTACTGCAAGAAATACCTGAGATAAATCAACTTTATAATTGCAGAGATTTGTTTGGCTCACAATTCTAGAGGTTTGAGTCCATGATTAGTTAGCCCTGTTGCTCTTGGGCTTGTGGTAAGGCAGCACATCATCGCCAGGGTAGC
Organism: Marmota marmota marmota; assembly: GCF_001458135.2. Lineage (NCBI taxonomy): Eukaryota > Metazoa > Chordata > Mammalia > Rodentia > Sciuridae > Marmota > Marmota marmota. The sequence continues at coordinate 27,914,384 of NW_026000005.1, read as the reverse complement.
ATGGCAGAAGAAGTCCATTTATCTCTGGGCCAGTGGAGGGAAAACAAGGAGAGAAGAAGAGGAAAAGACAGGTGTCCCACAAATTTCCATGGAAGATTCATAGCCAATGACCTAAAGCCACCCAGTGGGTTCCACTTCTTTAAGGTTTCCGTCATATTTAAGGTTAGTACCCAGCTGAGGAACTCACCTTTAACAGATGAGCTTTTGGGGAACATTCAAGAACCAGTCTCTTGTACAAACATTATACTTACACTTATTTTTATTTTATTCTTTTGTTGCTCTGTTAAATGAAACTGTTTCTTAATTTTGTTTTTGGAGTATTTATTGATAATTCATGAAAACATAGTTGATCTTTTATTCTGTAAAGTTGCAAAACTAATTCATTAGTTGTAATAGTTCTTTTTTTTTTAAAGACCTCAGGATTTTTTGTATTTTATACTATGCCATCTGCACCCAGAAATAGATCAACTTATTTTGTTTTTAGTCTGGATGCCTTTATTTATTGATTGGTTTTTGTTGCCCGATTGCTAAAGCCTTCAGCACAATGCTGAACAGAAACATACCATGCACACTTTTCTTATTCCTAATTTTAGTAGTAAATATTTCAGTCTTTAATCAGTATGTATAATGTTATCTGTGGGTTTTTCATCAATATCTTTAATCAGAATTCAGAAAATCCCCATCTATTCCTAATGTGTTTTTTTTTTCTATAATGTAATTTTATCAAATGCCATTTCTATAGTGATTTCTATAGTAACTGACATCATCATGTGGTTTTGTCTTCATTATATTCAAATGATTTGTTACATTGATTGATGTTCATATGTTAAACTGCCTTGCATTTCAGATGGTTAATCACATTTGGTCATGGTGTATAATCCTTTTAAATGTTATTGGATTGGATTGTTAAAGAGTTTTTTTAGGATATTACTTATATATCTATATTACTATGTATTTAAATATAATGCATCTCTATTTTTTGTAACATTTAAAATTTTTCTTTTTAATTGATATGTTAACATTATGTATATTTATGGTACACACATAATATTTTGATACATGTTGTAAAATTGCTAAATCAAACTAATTAACAGATGTTTCATCTCACTTGCTTATCATGTTTTTTTCCTGTGGTAAGAACAATTAAATTTACTGTTCTAGCAAGTTTCAAATATACAACATTTTGTTATAGAAAAATTTGAAAAATCCATTTTCAATCCATTTATGTTTAATATACTTGCTGATAAGTATATTAATATTACATATGCCATGATAATATTGGTTTTTCTAAGTCTTTGTTATTTCTCTATTCTTCTTTTACTGACTTCTTTATTAAACACATATTTTATAGTGTGTTACTTCCTTCTTTCTTTTTCTCTTTTCCCATATTTTTATTGGTGCATTATATTATATATAACAGAGAGATGATTTTTTTGTTATGTATTTACAGATGTACACTATTTTCTTTCTTTCTCTCCTACCCTGCAGACTCTTCTTTTTTTCTTGGTACTGGGACTGAACCCAGGGATTCATGCATGCTAAGCATGGACTCTACCATTGTGTAATCTTCAACCCCTTTGGTACTCTATTTTTTTTTTTTAATTTTCAAAGTTTAATGTTTCTCCCTTATTGTTTAGCAGGTGCTCATGGTATTATAATGGGCATTTTAGTTTATATAAATATATTTCATATTAATATCAATTTCATTTCAGCAGTATAAAAGTTTGTTTCCACATAGTACTATTCTTCTCCCACATTTGCCTTATTGGTACCGTATAAGTTTCAACGTTAAAGATTGTATGCCCATCAACAAATTAATGTTTTAATTATCAGTATATATATATAAATATACATATTTATATAAAAATCATGATAATTTATTATTATAAAACTTATTATAAGTTCCTTCAAATGAAAAAAGAGAGTAAAAGAGATCATAGACAAAAGTATATTTATACCATTTTACATTTACCTATGTAGTTACCTGTTATAGTATTCTTGTAGTTCAGGTCTATCAGTGACACATTTTTTTTCAGAATTTTATTTTCTTTAAATTTTCAGTTTGTCTTTTAGATGATATTTTCACGGGTAAAGCTATTTTAAGTTGACAGTTTACTTTTATTTTACCACCTTAATGGTATATTTCCCTTGTCTTCTGATCTGCATATTTTCTGATGAGAAAATCACAGGCATTGTATGATTTTTTTCCATTGCTGATTTTCTATAAGTTTCGATAATAATAAACAGTTTTTTCCAAGACTGCATTATTTACCTTTGAATTCATACATATTATATGAAATTTAAAATTAGTATACTAAATTGCATATTACATTGAGTATATAAATAATTTGAGAGAAATCAACAACTTCAATTAGGTTATCTTTAATACACCTAAATTATTTTTTATGGTTTTATGTGTAGATATAGCACATATCTTGAAAAATAATGTGTAGATATTGAGAGAGTCTTGTGTCTCTCAAAAATAATATTGCTTTAGCCAGGTGCAGTGGTGCAAGCCTGTATTCCCAGAGACTGGGAGGCTGAGGCAGGACAATCTCCAGTTCAAAGCCATCCTCAGTACAAGCAAGATGTTAAGCAACTCAGTGAGACACTATCTCTAAATAAAGTTACCTCCAGAAATATTGCTTGAAAAATTTCAGTTGCCAAATACATTCTACTGTCATGTACAACTAAAAATAATAAATAAAAATTAAAAAAATAAAAGTCAATTAAAATTTTTTCAATTAAAACTTTTTCTTGATGGTATATAAAAATATAATTAATTTTATTTTGACCTTGCATCCTAAACAGTGAAACACCTAAGTTTCACTGAGATTTTTTTTTTAGAATTTTGCATACACCATCATGTTATGTTTTATTCTTTATTTTATTCTTTTCTTCCCAACCCTTTATAAATTTTACTTCTCTTGCTTGGCTTTTGCCTCTGATTAGGCAGTCCAGAATACTATTGGCTATAAGTCATGATATTCCAGAATCTTGTTACATTCTTATCTCAAGGAGAATGTTTTCAGTATTTTACTAGTAAATATAATGCTTAGACAGTCTTTGTAGACATTTTTAAATCGGATTAAGGATGACCTTTATGTTACTATTTTTAGAAAATTTTTAAAATTATAAATGGATGTTGAAATTTGTCAAATGCCTTTTATATATTTACATTAGTTTCCTATTTCTGATATAACACAAATCACTACAAATTTAGTAACTTAAGACAATAACAATTATCACACAGTTTTGTAGGTCTGACGTGGAGCAATAGTCTTCCCTGGTTAAAATCAGCCTGTCTGCAATGCTGCCTTCTTTCCTGTATGTTCTGAGACAGAGGCATTTTCCTTGCTCAGTGCAATTGTTGGCAGGATTCAGTTCTTTGCAGCTATAGAGATTTTTTTTTTTCTGGTTATAAACAGAGGGCTATTTCCAGCTTCTAGTGACTACTGTATTTATTAGCCTATGGCCTCCTTCTTCAGTCTTTAAAACCAGTATGGGAGGAGGGATGCAATCTCCCCATCACATCTCTCTGACTGCAGTTGGGAAATATTCTTCACTTTTAAGGACGAATTAGAATAGGCTCACCTGAGTAATACAATATTATCTCCCCATCTCAAGCTGCATAACCTTATTCCCCTCTGCAAAATCCATTTTCCGTGTAAAATAACACAATCACAGGTTCTGGAGATTGGATATGGACATCATCAGGGACAGGAATATTATTTTACCTGCCACAACCTCTATTGAGATGATGATGTAATTTTTCTTATATATATATTTTTGTTTGTGTGTTGAAGAAGATTCATGAATTTTTGAATTCTAGGTCAATCTTGTATTCTTGGAGGAAATGCATATCAACTTTGTTGTATGTATGACTTGATAATAATATGGTTATGTTCATGTTTCATTTTTTTAATGAATGAAATTCATCTATAATTTTTCTTTATTATAGTATTCTTAGAAAGGATTAGTATTAAGTTTATTTATCCTATACAATCAGGAAATTTTCATTCTTTCACATTCCTGAGAGACTTTCATAAATTTGAGATTTTTTATAAATGTTTGGAAGAATTGACCAGCAAAGGCCTCTAGCTCCAATATTCTCTTTCTGACATTTTTTTCAATAAAAAATTAAATTTATTTAATAAATTTATTTATACTTTATTTATACCCAGGGGAGTTGTAATACATTGTGTTTTTCCAGATTTTTATTCCTCTTTCTCTAAAACTCCAACTTTATTAGTCTGAGATTTTTTTTTAATTTGTTCTAATCTATTATATATAACAACAGAATGCTCTCGATGTCTGTCTGCTATGAGTTTTTGATGATATTTGCTATACAGCCCTATGTATTAGATCATCTTCCTATAAATTTATGGGGACAAGATGTCCTAGATCAATTAGGTTTGACATTAACAAATAACATCAATCCTAATGCGCCCACTACTAGGGCTAGACAAGGCTTTAGGAAAGAAGAAAGATTAAGAGAACAAGAACAAGGTATGATAGCACCAATTCAAATAGATCAAGAAACAAATAGACATGGATTGGGTTTTCAGAAAGGGCCACTGAGACAATCAAAATTACTTGGAAATCAGAAAGACCAGTGTGGGTTCCTCAGTGGCCCCTGACTAAAGAAAAGATACAAATAGCCCATGACCTGGTCAAACAACAATTAGCGGAGGGACATATACAACCTTCCGTATCTCC